>NC_141066.1:34791599-35216599 GCF_041138505.1 Cibotium barometz
TTCTTAATTGGATCCCATCACTACAGTGGTTGGGCAGTTGGTTAACCCACGGGATTGGATAGGCTGGACTGATGGATCCCTAAAATGAGATTCAATTCTGTTGGTACGATAGATGAAGTAAATCCCGGATAAAAATTGTTTTATGGAAAAGAATCAACAGCTGTGCCTCTCAATGAGAAAAAAAGCCTTGGTCTCTATGATCCAAGTGCAAGTCTTTTCCTTGATCTGACTATGGGACTTACGGGTTTGGTCAGATTAGTTCAGTTAGTTAAGGCTCTTGACTACGTTAGAGTAAAAATATCTTGGAGGAATCGCCCGTGCTTTTCGGGTGAGGGAAGTTTTTTCGGGTTCAGTTTTGGAAGAACCGAGGGATTAGTCTCTTGTCCGGATATTCATGGGCGAGACCCCGAGTGAGGGACCCTGTCCCACGTAAGAAGTGCTACTTCCGTTGCTAGCACCCCAGAATTCGTTGCGCAGTGGGGACAGGGATCTTTCAGTTAATGCCTCCTCAAGAAGTCGATCATGAAATTCAGGTGATCCCTAGTGCTCAACTTGTCTTAAAAACACCCTATAAAATGTCTCTTGTTGAAGCCATTGAGCTTAAGGGGTACTTTCCCAACTCATTGAGCAAGGATTTGTGCATCCAAGCAGCTCTCCTTGGGGAGCACCCATTCTTTTCTAAAAAAAGAAGGACAACACTCTTCATCTCTGCATAGATTATCAGGGGCTAAATCAAGTCACTGTTAAGAATAAGTATCATATCCCTCGCATTGACAAGCTTCTTGACAGGCTTCATGGGGGCAAAGTTTTCTAAAAAATAGACGTAAGATTTGGTTACTACCAGATCAGAGTCAAGGAAGCAAATACACCTAAAATAGCTTTCAATACTCGTTATGGCCACTATGAGTTTACTGTAATGTCATTCAAGTTAACCAATGCTCCTGCAACCTTCAACCGCCTAATATGCAAGATATATTCCGTCCCTTCTTGAATGAATTTATACTTGTCTTTCTTAAGGACATCTTAGTATACTCCAAGTCGGTGGAAGAGCATGTGCGTAGAGTTCTGTAATTGCTGCGCAAACATAAACTCTATGCCAAGAAGAGCAAATGTACCTTCTTTACTCATCAGATTGAGTATGTTGGATTCATTGTCTCCCAAGATGGTATCTCGGTAGATCCTGCCAAGGTCAAGGATATATTGGAATGGCCACCCCTAAATAAGTCTGCAAAGTTCGTGGATTTTTGGGAATCACAGGATGGTACAAGATTTTCATCAAAGATTATGCCCTGGTAGCTGCACCCTTGTTGATGGGTCTTCTACCCTTAAGAAGGATTGCAAAATAGTGTGGGTGCTAGTCCATCAAGTCAGCTTTGATCAGCTCAAAGCCATCATTACCTTAACGCCAATCTTGAAACTTCCTGATTTCACTAGGGAATCTGATGCCAGTAGTCTAGCACTTGGTGGGGTCTTAGGACAAGAAGGGAGACCAATGGCTATGCCATCCATGATTTAGAGCTCTTAGCAGTTGTTCATTGCCTCAAATTATGGAGACATTATGTCTTGGGAGGAAAATTCCAGCTCGTAATACCTGACCACAAGAGTCTAAAGTGGATCTTCACCCAACCTAACCTCAACATGAGGCAGAGAAGATGGATTGAAATCTTATAGGAATATGACTTCGACATCAAATTCCGCTCTAGAAAGGATAATGTGGTAGCAGATGCACTCAGTCGCGTCGCAAATCTTTCTTGAGTGCAATTTCGATGCCAAATGATCCCATACTGGACAAGGTCAAAGAAGTCTCATCTCATGATCCTAATTACTAGAGGATGGTGAAGTTAGTAGAAGAAGGGAAAACTTTAGAGAAAGAGAAAAACCTAATCAAGGGGTACTTCATCCATGATGGGAGTCTTTACTTCAATCACATGCTATATATTCCTAAGGATCTAGCTCTAAAGAAGTTAATCCTTCATGAAGCTCATGATAGCCCTACTGCAGGGCATACAGGCTATGTAAAAACATTGAATACTGTAAGGAGGAGCTATCATTGGGCAGGCTTGAAAAATGATGTGCTTCAGTACTTGAAACAATGTCTCTCATGTCAAAGGATCAAAGTTGAAAGAGTCAATATGCCTGGGAAGCTTCAACCCTTGGATATCCCCTAGATGAAGTGGGAATGCATTAGCATGGATTTTGTCACAAGTCTCCCCACTGTAAAAGGAGGATATGATTCCATTTTAGTGGTGGTGGACTTGCTTACCAAAGTAGCTCATCTTATACCAGCAAAGAAAACCTTTAAAGCTTCTGATGTTTCGCGGTTATTCGTCAAGGAGGTCTTCAAGCTTCATGGTCTCCCAAAGAGGATAGTCAGTGATCGAGATTCTGATTTCACTTTAAAGTTCTGGTAGTCCTTATTTCGGGCATTGGGAATTTAACTTTGCTTTAGTACAGCTTATCATCCAGAGAGATCGATGGCCAGACTGAGAGAGTCAACCATCAATACCTTCCTCTGGTAGAATTTTCTTATAATACATCTTATCATTAGAGCATAGGAATGTCACCATTCAAAGCACTCTATGGGCAAGAATGTTTATCTCCTCTAAATTTATCTGATCCAACCATAAGAGTTGAGGCATCCAAAAAAATGCTCGAAGAGATGGAGGAACAGACTCAGGTAATCTAAAAAGATATTAAAGCTGCTCAAGATCGGCAAAAGCATTATGCTGACACAAGGAGGTCTGAAAGGATCTTCAAGGAAGGAGACAAAGTTCTTCTATGACTACGACCCAAGTGTAGTTCTCTGTCACTTGGGAAATATAAGTGGGAAATATAGGAAACTCAGCCCAAGATATTGTGGGCCCTATACAGTTATCAAGTGTTTGGGTAAAAGTTCTTATAAGCTCCAGCTCCTAGCCCATATCAAGGTCCACAATGTATTTCATATAAGTTTGTTAAAGCCTTATGTACCTAGTCTCGATCATATTCTTGATAATGAACAAGTTGTAATCCCAACTCAGGGAGTCCTTGAGTTGTGGCCTAGTAGGATCATAGATTCTAGAGAAAGGCAACTCCATAATAGAACTCTCATAGAACATCTAGTACAATGTAAAGATTACCTTGAAGAAGATGCGACTAGGGAAGATGAAGCGATACTCTTGAAGGATTACCCCGAATTCATGATGAGATGAGGACATCTCGATTTCTTTAAGGGGGGAAGGATGTAACATGCCCATCTTCAATAATAATATATACTCTTGAAGGATTACCCCGAATTCATGATGAGATGAGGACATCTCGATTTCTTTAAGGGGGGAAGGATGTAACATGCCCATCTTCAATAATAATATATACCCATCTTCAATAATAATATATACCCATGAATTTATAGTCTTTCATGATGTAAAAATAACCAATTTTAATAAACAAATTGTTTCCACTTAGAATCTTAGAATTCTAAGTCCAAATTCGAAATCTGTGTGTGATTTTACCCTAATATAGGATTTTACAGCATCTAAAACGGACACCAAATCGAATCTATACGTAAATTTTAGTTAAAATACGATAAACTTAAACTCTAATAAATGCACGACCGGGTGTTCGATTGACAGACGGTCAATACCTCTATGACCAGGGAGTCGATGCCCCAAATTAGGGATCCCTGCCCAAGAAGATGTCATACACACACGGGTTCTCGTAACGCCCGTGCAAGGACCAAAGGCCGACCCCTAGTGTAGGTCCACACAGACCGGCACATGGACGCCCATGCTGCGTGTTGTTGAAATATACAAGTGAATAGGGTGTGTACGGGAACAAGTCCTTGGTTAGAGGCTATAAAAGAGAATGTGTAAATGTGAGAGAACCTGTGAAAAGGTAAGAAGAATCTACTGGGAGAGAATAAAGGGTAGCATGAGAAGATTTAGGAAGTGTGGAGATATTCTGGGAGAGGTGGAGAGAATCAAGCAAAAGAGGTGGAGTGAATCAAGGAGAAATCAGTGGGATTTGATGCTTGGATGTAAACACTATAAATTGAGGCATTGGCCTAATGAGAATTTGTTGGTTTTTAATTATCCATGCCTACATTAAGCTATTAGTTAATTACTCACTAATCACATCTTAATTATCATCTAATCACCATGTTAATGATGTTGATTCTAGCATTTGATCCACCGTAGCTCATCACATTGCTATAATTTTAACATGGTATCAGAGCCAAGCCTAGAATCCATCAAGTTTATGAGCCCATTATCTAGTTAATTAGGATTAGTAGTAGATAATTAGAAAATAATCAATTTTTTTAATGATTTTCAACTAACCCTCTGTACCCCCAGCCAGTGGAGGAGCTCCCTCTCCTTGTAGGCTCAACCATTGCCCAAACCCTTCTAGCCCAACATAGCCAACTCTAGCCAGTCAAATCAGAAGCGCAAACTGCCGGCGCATCTAGGAGAAATCACATTTTTTTACAGCACTCTTTTTTCTGAGAAAATTACAGATCTTGTCTACTCCAAATCAAATTGATCTAATTCCAGCTAGGCCCAGGGGTTTTCAAGCATGCTCTACAAGCTGGTGAAGTCAGAATTTGATTTGATAAAGTCTACAGTGAGATCCAAGCTCTTCATCAAATCTGCAAGTGACTTTGGTGAAACAGAGATTAAGCATTCAATGTTTGGTCAAATCTTGTGTTTCTTGGCTTAATCCTCTACTAGACTAATTGCTATTGATGGCCTTGAAAGAATTTGAGCTCATTTGAACTCTAAGGCCTCAGATTTGGGCTCCCCGTATACTATGTTTTCTGTACACAAAACAGAGGATTAATTTGCTAATCAATGATTAATTAGTAGTAATCACTATATTTTGGTCCAATTGAGGGTTCAAATTAACCATTAGGTATCTGATATAGATCTCTATAACTTCAGATTGCAATTCGGAGATGGTTTTGTTGAGATATTGAGCTCGTCTAGTGAGGCGGTGGACACCGATGACCCGCCTGGGGGATAGGCCCTACACTTACACCACTGGCATGGTTGGTGAGATCTTGGGTGATATTCGGCCAGTGGGATGACAGGCTGTGTGACAGCCATTCTAGAGACTGGCATAGTTATAGCGCCAGCTCATTTAGTCGGGTTCACACTATAGAGAACCCGTGTATGTATTTGGTTGAGTACCTTTCATATTGTGTGTACTCTTATTCTTGTATATGGTGTGTTGAGTGAAGAAGAAGAAGATTTTCAGCCTCTCACCTTGTGTGTTCTCTATTAGGGTTTTGTGAGTGTGTGTGTATGCTTGCAAGAGCTCAAGCTCTCTTCCCCCCTGCATCTTTTCATGGTATCAGAGCCTGGTTCGTGCTAAGGGCTGAGCTGCAAGCAAGAGAACCACAGGAAGCGGTATCAGGGTAAGAGCTTCAACTACACTTCCCTATTGTGTTGGTGACTACACCCTTGTCGGGAGCTCTACGGGAGGCACCGGCAAACGGTCTCTGATTGAGGAGCTTTCTTCGCGGGAGTAAAGCTATAGGGCAACTATACAGTCCTACCGGACTACATTTTTCGGGCCAAAATGCGTTTCGGGCGCGTCTGGACCTCTGTTTTTCAGAAAGCAGGCGATTTCGAGCACTGCGGGTAAGTCATCGATTCTCTGCAGAACTCTGTTTTAAGAACTGCAAGAAGACTGATTGACTGTGCAGACACTGTGGGTACTGCAAAGAGGTCTACAGTTGCCATTGGGTGTATGTATGCACATTGAAGTCACTGGTTGTGACATTTGAGAGTACTATAGTACCGCTGCAGAAAATACAGCATTTGTGCAGGAAAAACCAGAGTGCAGTTTCTGGTAAAATTGTGTGTTTGGCAAGATGTCTAATGATGGCATAACACAGATTGTGGCTGAGAAGCTGGATAA
The DNA here is from genome assembly GCF_041138505.1 of Cibotium barometz. NCBI lineage: Eukaryota > Viridiplantae > Streptophyta > Polypodiopsida > Cyatheales > Cibotiaceae > Cibotium > Cibotium barometz. The sequence goes on from NC_141066.1 coordinate 34,797,498, forward strand.
GAATAACTTCCATGCTTGGAGGTTCAGGTTGACGAATTTCCTGATGGGAAAAGGCTATTGGGACTACATAGAAGGTGAGCATGAAGAGGCATCGGAGATACCGGATATAAATCCGACTGCTGCAGATGTGAAAGAGTGTAAAGACTGGAACCAAGGAGCCAGGAAGGTTATGTATTGGCTATCCATTAGTATACAGGACACCATGATTGGGCACATTCAGGATGCCAAGTCCCCCAAGGAGGCGTGGGACACCTTGGTAAAGCTTTATGAAACAAATACCAAGGCACGCAAGATACAGTTGAAGAATGAACTTCATACTGTGGAGAAAAAGAGCATGTCTGTGAATGACTATGCGTTGAAGATAAAGGGTATTGTGGAATCCCTTGCATCTATTGGTGTGTCAGTAGATGATGATGATAAGGTGGAGGTCTGTCTACGTGGTCTCGATACAAGGCGTTCAAGACATCCATTCAGACTCGGGAAAACATTCCCAACTTTACAGATTTGGTGTCTATGCTGATTATTGAAGAGAAGAGCTTGGGTGAAGACCAACAGTCTTCACAAAGCAAAAACAGTTCATAGCAACAGGCCTTCTACACGAGTTCAGGAAGAGGACGAGGTAGAGGAGGCCGTGGATGCGGTCAAGGAGGTGGCCGAACAGGTAATCAAAATTATGGCCAGCAGCAACAGCAGCAGCAACAACAGTCCCAGAATCAACAACAACAACAACAACACGCAGGAGGAAGAGGCAAATTCAGAGGCAGGGGGAGTCAAAGAGGCCGTGGAAATTGGCAAAGGCAATATAATGATGCACGTGAATGCTATTATTGTGGTAAGCCTGGACATGTGCAGGCAGAATGTTATAAGAAGCAGGCTGACATGCAAAATGGGAAAGTGCAGCAAAACAACTATGCATCCTCAAGTAGAAATAATGAGGATAATGAAAGGTTGTTTGTTATGCAGCATGTCGTGAATGCCATGTCTGAAAATGTTGATGCAGCACAAAAAGATAATGTATGGTATGTGGATTCAGGCGCTTCGAACCACATGACGAGTCATGGGGAGTGGTTCAAGGAGATGAAAAACCCGGAAAGACCAGGTTTTGTGGAAACAGGGGATGACACTGCTCATCCAATTGCCCACGTTGGAGATGTGCCATTGTCTATGCAGGATGGCAAAGTGAAGTACCTTGCAGATGTACTTTATGTACCGAACATAACAAAGAATCTGGTTTTAGTTGGCCAGATGATTGAGCAGGGTTTGCAGGTTCCCTGATGGATGTTATGTTGAAGACTTTAAAGACAAGTGCAGGTGGTTGCAAAAGGCAACAGAGTGGGCAGAATGTTTACGTTGGATGTAGACATGCCTGAGATGAGTGCTGCGATGTTTGCAAACGGTTCAGGAATTGTTGCAGACACAGACATCTGGCATAAAAGGATTGGACATGTAAATGTGCAGAGATTGAAGTCTATGCAGACAAAAGGAATTGTGACAGGGCTGCCAAAATTTAAAGTGGAAGGTATGCAGAAAATATGTGAAGCATGCCAATTTGGGAAGCAAACAAAGCATGTGTTTCCACGTAACAGATATGTGAGCAGAAATGCACTAGATGTTGTGCATTCAGATGTATGGGGTCCTACGAAGACCATATCTATGGGAGGCTGCAGGTACTATGTGACTTTCATTGATGACCACACAAGGAAAGTGTGGGTATATTTCATGAAGGAGAAGAGTGAGGTGTTCACTCACTTTCAGAATTTCAGAGTGTTGGTTGAAAAGCAAACAGGGAAATATGTAAAGTGCCTAAGGTCAGATGGAGGGGGAGAGTACTTCTCCAATGAGTTCTCTGAATTTTTGAAGAAGAATGGTATTCGGAGACAGTTTACATGCAGATACACTCCGCAGCAAAATGGAGTTGCTGAGCGGAAAAACAGGCACATTGCTGAGATTGCGCGAGCATTGATGGAAGAGAAGAATATGCCGCATTGCTATTGGGCTGAGGCTGTTTCTATAGCAGTATACATCATGAACAGGACTCCAACTGCAACCATACATGATGTAACTCCAGAGGAGAGATTTACTGGCAGAAAACCAGATTTGTCTCATCTGAAAGTCTTTGGATGCATTGCATATGTGCATGTGCCAGATGAGCTGAGAACTAAGCTGGATCCAAAAGCTGAAAAATGTGTGTTTATTGGATATTCCCTTGAGCAAAAGTGATACATATATTATAACCCTGCTAGACGTGAGTTGAGGGTAAGCAGGGATGTCGTTTTTGATGAGATGAGCAGCTAGTATGCTGCTGAAAAAGAAGCTGTTAGGGCTGATGTGAGTGGAAGTGTGGTTGCACAGAATGCAGGTCAGCAATCACAGTTTTTGAGTGGACCAGGAGAGTCCTCATCTAGTGGGTCTATTGATAGACCATGGAGTGGCAGGCTGCGTCATAATACCAGTCCTGCAAATGTGATTACTACATCACGTAAAGGAAAAGAGAAAGTGGTTGAGCCCCTTGGTATGCCTGACATTTCTGCAGGGCATTCTCATGTTGATGGAGAGTCTAGTGGTTCAGATATGAGCCTTGATGAGGAGCTTGGGATCCCAGCTATGAGAACACCTGGTGTAAAGAAGGCTATGGAAGCCATGAATGAAAAGCTGCGAAGATCAGGGAGAGTGAAGAACCCTATGCAGAGATTTACATATGATGGTTATGTGGCACATCACTATGCATATATAGCAAAGGTTGTGCAGGTTGTAGAGCCCACATGCATTGATGAGGCTATTGGAAATGTGTGTTGGGAGAAAGCTATGGATGAGGAGATGGATGCACTATATGGAAATGAAACTTGGGATTTAGTGCAATTACCTGAAGGCAAGAAAGCCATTGGATGCAAGTGGGTGTACAAAGTTAAACATAACAGTGATGGAAGCATAAACAGGTACAAGGCTAGATTGGTAGCCAAAGGATATGCGCAGACATATGGGATTGATTATGAGGAAAATTTCAGCCCAGTTGCCAAGATGGCAACGGTGAGAGTTGTGATAGCAGTGGCTGCGTCAAAGCAATGGTCTTTACATCAGATGGATGTAAAGAATGCATTCTTGCATGGGGATTTGCACAAGAAGAGGTGTATATGTTGCAGCCACCTGGTTATGAGGATGTGAGTCACCCCGAACATGTTTGCAGGTTGAAGAAAGCCTTGTATGGCTTAAAACAAGCACCAAGAGCATGGTTTGACAAGATTTCTGAATATCTTGTCACTATTGGCTTTCATGTAGCCAATGCAGATTTCTCATTATATGTGAGACATGGTGATAGAGGGGTTGTGCTTGTTGTCATCTATGTAGATGACTTGATCATTACGGGGGACCATGATGCAGAGATCTTTGATGTAAAGATCTTGCTTAGACAGAAGTTCGAGATGAAGGATCTGGGGGAGCTCAGATATTTCTTGGGCATTGAGGTGATTAGGTCACCACATGGTATTGGATTACTGCAGAGATAGTATGTCTTGGACATGTTGTCCAAGTATGGTATGATAGGCTGTAAGCCAATTTCTGTGCCATTGGATCAGAATGGCAAGTTGAGTGCAGATTCAGGAGAGATCTTGGAGGATCCTACTATGTACAGGAGCATAGTAGGAAGTTTGATCTACATGACGATCACCAGACCAGATTTGAGCTATGCTGTTGGGTTGGTGAGTCAGTTTATGCAGGTTCCACGGAAACTGCATTTGGATGCAGTGAGACACATACTGAGGTATGTGAAGTCTACTTTGCATTGTGGACTATTCTATGAGACTAGGACATAGATATGTGTACATGGGTACACAGATGCTGATTGGGCTGGTAGTATCTCAGATAGAAGATCTACCAGTGGCTTCATGTTTTCTTTGGGGAGTGCTGCTGTGACTTGGAGTAGCAAGAAGCAGCATACGGTTGCTCTATCGAGTACAGAGGCCGAGTACAGAGGAGCTGCTATGGCAGCATGTGAGGTAGCTTGGTTGAGGAAGCTACTTGTAGATTTGGGTCTATCAGTGGATAGATAAGTTGTCATTTTCTGTGATAACATTAGCAGTATACAGTTGGCTAGGAACCCAGTCTTTCATGCTCGTACGAAGCACATAGAGGTTCACTACCACTTCGTCAGAGAGAAAGTCTTGGCAGGAGACCTTGACCTTGTTTATGTCAGCACAGAGGATCAGGTAGCTGACATCTTCACCAAAGCATTGGGTATAGAGAAGCTCCGCAGATTCAGGGCTTCGCTTGGTGTACATGAGATGGAGTTGAGCTCGAGGGGGAGTGTTGAGATATCGAGCTCGTCTAGTGAGGCGGTGGACACTGAGATGACCCTCCTGGGGGATAGGCCCCACACTTACACCACTAGCATGGTTGGTGAGATCTTGGGTGATATGCGGCCAGTGGGATGACAGGCTGTGTGACAGCCATTCTAGAGACTGGCATAGTTATAGCGCCAGCTCATTTAGTCGGGTTCACACTATAGAGAACTCGTGTATGTATTTGGTTGAGTACCTTTCATATTGTGTGTACGCTTATTCTTGTATATGGTGTGTTGAGTGTTGAGTGAAGAAGAAGAAGATTTTCAGCCTCTCACCTTGTGTGTTCTCTATTAGGGTTTTGTGAGTGTGTGTGTGTGCTTGCAAGAGCTCAAGCTCTCTTCCCCCCTGAATCTTTTCAGGTTTGATACTCCAACCATTCCGTACAAATTGGTTACCCTTGATTTAATGTAATTTTTGGTAAAAATATGCTGATAAATTTGTGATAATCATCATTTTGCATTTAACCCTTGGTTAATGCCTGCAAATCACACTCAAATTCAAGATTATTCACAGCCAGAGTTGCATTTGGGAATGTGCATAAGAACGAATGCTATATGCATTATGTAGTATTGGGCACATTACATCAGTGTAAAAATGGGATCAGACACTGCCCTTGTCCAGAATAAGGCAAGAGATAAGACCTCCCGCATAGATTTGGGTTTGCATTGCATAATGATACAAGATAAACATCAAAAGCCCAAAAGAACTGTCAACAAAACACTTAAACATGTTGCTCACATGGAGCAAGAAGAACTGACAGACAAGCTCATGGCCCCAGCCACCATGAAAGAAGAAGAACATCTCTTTCCAAGAGGAAGATCCACACCAAGAAGAAAAGCTAGAGGAAGCATTGAAGGAAGACATGGACACGAGAAGAGAAGCTACCGCAACAAGAAGACTGGAAGAAGAGGAAGACACCGACGCGTGAAGAGAAGCTGCAATGACAAGAAGATTGAAGACAAGAGAAGATGTGAGGCTCCAAAGAGAGGGGAGCCATGTGAAAATCTCTGAGAGAGAGAAGGAGAGAGAGACCCCACAACCCAATGTAACCTGCCCCAACAGAGTAAAACCACCTCTGAGCCACCGATGATATAGGCCACGTGGTAGATGTATGTGTGAGCACTTTAGTCAAGGTCACGGGCACTTGTAGTAGCCTTGGACACATAGAGAGAGAGAGTGTCAAGGACTATGAGTTTAGGGACTTGAGGCACTGGTCACGGACTATCAAGTAAGAGAGAAACTTGGTACAGGGTCCAGGTGTGCTAAGTTCACTTGAGGGGAGGTGTGCTAGACACTGGTCGTGGACTATCAAGTAAGAGGGAAACTTGGTATAGGGTCCAGGTGTGCTAGGAGTATTCACTTGAGGGGAGGTGTTGAAATATACAAGTGAATAGGGTGTGTGCGGGAACAAGCCCTTGGTTAGAGGCTGTAAAAGAGAATGTGTAAATGTGAGAGAACTTGTGAAAAGGTAAGAAGAATCTACTAGGAGAGAATAAAGGGTAGCATGAGAAGATTTAGGAAGTGTGGAGATATTCTGGGAGAGATGGAGAGAATCAAGCAAAAGAGGTGGAGTGAATCAAGGAGAAATCAGTGGGATTTGATGCTTGGATGTAAACAGTATAAATTGAGGCATTGGCCTAATGAGAATTTGCTGGTTAGTTAATTACTCACTAATCACATCTTAATTATCATCTAATCACCATGTTAATGATGTTGATTCTAGCATTTGATCCACCATAGCTCATCACATTGCTGTAATTTTAACACCTATGACCTGGAAGGTACATGCGTACCAAAGCTTTTGCCCACCCACAGGTATCATTCCTTTCCCCAGGCCCATGCAAGCCAAAGGTCGGTGTACTTTTACCGTACACCATTCATTGCACCCATGCTTTGCTCTCCCTTTTCCTTTCCCTGCACTTGTACCCATACCTGCACCTATATAAACCCCCAATACCTCATGGTTGAGACACCCAGCACCCTGCTCTGCTCGTACCCGATACTTTGCACATCACCCAACCCGACAGTCCATACCTAGCACCCTCTATGTGGGACTGTACCCGACAACCCTTTGTACCCCTCTTCTAGCAAGCCATTTTTGCCCATCTCCAAGTAAGGCCTCTGCAGAATATTTCTTGCCCCCTCACAACCTTGAGGGTAGAGTGTTCTTAGCTGCTCTCCCCCCCCAGTCGTGAATAGAATTAAGGGAGGACTCCTCCTTCTCTCACTCTAGTTGCAGCCTTCTCCTTGCAAATCCTATTTAAGGACACCTTCCCCCCCATTAGTGGCGACTTTAGTAAGGGCTTTTAGCCTCTTAGAGGTGGTTCAGACCTAGGAGTTTTTTTTGCTCTAACTTGAGCAAACGGGCTTCGGTTTGTGATCCGACTGAAGCGTTGGATTCATGACATCGTGGGCTACAAGAAGGCGGATAGAATGGATCCTTCACAAAAGTGCCAAAATATTACCTCGAGAGACGCGCACAACATGAGTCTAGAGAGGTTGCTCTAGATGCCGTCCCATCTCTCCCCTTGGGAACCCTGCAAAGAATCAATGATCAGGTTAGCTTGGTCATCATTTAAAAGGAGATTTTTTTAAGAATCTTTAATGTCAACTTTAAAGAAATTAACAAAGAGATCCCACTTTTCTTTATACCAAAATTTTTGTGAAATTATTATTTTCTCAAGAAAAGTGATAAAATTTGTCATACTATAGAGTTCAGTTTGTAAATTGTTATCTTGATTGAGTTACAAAAAGTATAGGTGTATCTTCTCCCTGCCTCAACGCTAACCCCATTTTCGTGCTTGTGTAGCCGGGCGATGACATTAGCGAGGCTCGGAGTCAACCCAAGGTATCCCTCGTGCCATTGGGAGAATAAGATTTCACCAATGGAGGCAAATATTGTGATGCTGCCTAGTTCTGCGGGCCCAGGCTAGTGCAGTGAATAAGCCCTCCCTAGCATGTAGACATCCCTCTGAGGGGCAGGAGGATCAAGCGATAGAGCCTAAGAGGGTGACAGGCCCGGGCTTGAGTCCTCACCTGCCGACGATGAGGTGTATGGTCCTGTAGGGATTGCCTAGTCTATAGAGGCTGGAAGGCCAAATTCTAGATCATTGGCATAATAAAGTAAAGAGTTTGGATTTGGATATGAATAATTTTGAACATTGTATCTACTGTTTTAAAAATCCTTTTTTTGTAAACATTGTGTATCATTGATAAAGACTTTTTAAATGAACCATGTGTAAGGCCTTTAATTAGGGAACTTGTTTATTTATGTCAAACAGTGTGGTAGGATTAATTAGAAAACAAATTGATGCGTGAGTTGGGTGGAAAGTGGGAAGACAGAATGCCCTGACACGGCAACATTCTATGGATGGGTGGACTCGATTAGTCAAGTAACTTTCCAATAAATTAATTAAAGCTCTACGTTAGATAAATAAATCCTTGGGCAACCCTACTATAGAGGACTAGGTTAGCGGTTGTGCCTTGCATAGATGAGGAAAAAAGTGTTGTTTCTAGAAGTCAAGAATAGAGGTTGCTCGAGTTAATGTCGATCACTCTATGAGTGGTTTGATTTTAGAAATCCTTTAAAAAGACCATGCTCCACTTGCGAGATAGAACTAGGTCATACCTAGTACTTGTATCCTTGTATCTTACATGGTCAAGGTATAGACGAGTAGGAAATTATCCCAAGTTAGACTTAGTAGACTATGTTAAAGGTTTTTCCTATTTAGGAAGGGGGGACCTTACAATTGATATGAAGATCCGAAGTATCTATCGTTGACAATAACGAATAATTATTGCTTCAGCCTATTAGAGCAATCTAAGGAGAGTATTACTCTTCCTATAATATATGATGTCAGATTTTATGGAGGAGTTGATTTAAATTAGTAGACTTATCAGGGGATGGAGAGTGTCCCAGCAGTTAACCATGTTAAGTGTTGTACTTATTGTATCATATAAGAAATATCATGAAATTTATATAGACCAACTAAGTAAAGACCTTTTCTTAAGAAAAAGAGTTTGAGTCTGAGAGACTTTTTGGATATTTTTTAGGCAAGAGAAAGTGTCTCGCCAAGAAATCTTGGATAATGGCATTAAAGAAGTCCTTCATGGAGCCCAACTGGAACCATTCAAAGGCGAACAAAGGAATTTGGGAGAAGAAGTAGAGGCTTGGATAGAGTCCATGGACCAGTATTTTATGTAGCTGGATATAATGAAAGAAGCAAGTTCGCCCTTGCTTGTTTAAAAATCGTGAGAAATGCTCGGATTAGTTGACGACAAGTGGTGTGCTATCTGTATCAACAACTCCCATAACACGTCGGAGTGTTCTACAATGGGAGGGGGCACATCACAAGGCTCACCCCGGGAACCAGGTCATTAACATTGGAAAAGACATAGAAACGCCAGAACTCTCAGCCGCATGGGTACAGGTTGGGAGCAATTCTCAGCAACCCTATCGCAACAACAATGTTAGCGGTAGGGGTGGCAGTCGTGGTCGCGGAGGCCGGGCCATAGATCGTCTAAAAACTTTTCTTTTTTGTATAGAGGAAGGACATTGGCGCCAAGATTTCCCAAAAGCACAAGAGTATGATCGGAAGAAAGCTGAGAAACAGGCAAAAGCTGCAGGAAAACAACCGACGGTGGCCATGGTTCAGATTGAGTCGATGGAGGCGATTGTGGATCTGGAGGTGTGCGTGGTCACATGCTCTGGTCACAAATTGAAGCCCCCCAGCAGTATAGCAGGCGCACAGTGCAACCACTTTTGGATTGGCCCGCACACGAAGCTGTTCGCCAGTAAGTTACTTCCTGGGTGGACAAGCAAACTCCGAAATGTGTTCCAGTGCCCGGACCAAGTAAAGTGTAGTTTTGGGATGCTGTGACTCTCATCGACGACATATCTTAGATGGGGCAGCCTCTGCCATAGGCGCAGAAGGATCTTTTGGAACAACCGTCCCAACAGCCTAGTTCGATCGAGAGTGAAGGATGGGATGGATTGCTCGACGCCCCTCTACAAATCAAATTGGGTCACCTTCTTAAATTGGTTCCGAATTTTCATAAAGCACTACTTCCATCGGAGAAGATGGGCAAGGCGATCACACCGACTGTGGTGTCATCCGTGCAAGCAGCACACCTGGAGCCCGTGGTGGTGGCGGTAGTTCCCATAGATGATATAAGAATTCTGAAAATTTCTGTAGGCTTCCAAGGCCTCACGATTGATCAAGTGCTGATCGATGGTGGAGCTGGTGTTAATATTGCAAAACGGAGTCCACCTGCTAGCGCATGGGTTGGCAAGCATGGAATCTTGCACCATTTCTGGTACGCATGGCTGATCAGAGGAGAGTCCAACCCTTGGGTGTCTTGAAAGGCGTGGTGATTGAGGTGGCGAGCATACCCTTCGTCATGTCCTTTGTCGTGTTGAGCATGGAGGATTCTACTGAGGAATACAATCTATTGCTGGGTCATCCTCGGTTGCACTAGGCAAAGGTCCGACATAATTGAGCATGGAGGATTCTGCTGAGGAGTACAATCTATTGCTGGGTCATCCTTGGTTGCACTAGGCAAAGGTCTGGCATAATTGGGAGCATAATCTGATGACCATCTCTGATGACCATCTGCTGCAAGGGTCGTAGGAAGTTTAAATTCGCTCTGAGGGAACGCCGTTAACTGAGCAATTCAGTTTGGCTGGTCATTGCGGAAACAATGATTATGGCAAATGGCTTGGATGAAGATGAAGAGGACAAATTCTTGTGAGAAAATGAGGATTTGATTCCATTTTCCTCAGTGGATGTGGCATGTATTGCTGTGGAATACCTCAAGCCTGCGCGCCTGTGGTGTGTTTAGTCACCATGGACAAAGGGAACCTCTTTGGGGAAAAATTGCTGAGTACTGAGGAGTATGCACCTGAAAAGATAACATGAAAGACATTTTGGAAAAGGAGCGCGCATTTGAGGCACAAATGAGCCGCATTACCCATGTCAAAGAAGATGTCTTGGAGACCATTTTCTTAAGGAGACTAAGCTGGTGAAAATTAGTACCTTGCTAGAGCCCGCATTCAAAACGGATTTGGTGGAACTTCTGCGGGAATTCTGGGATGTGTTTTCCTGGGATTATGCTGACATGAAAGGTCTAGACCTGAAGTTTTACCAACACCACATTTACTTGAAGTCGGATGTGATACCTGTTGAGATATCTAGCTCATCTAGTGAGGCGGTGGACACTGATGACCCGCGTGGGGGATAGGCCCCACACTTACACCACTGGCATGGTTGGTGAGAACATGGGTGATATGCAGCCAGTGGGATGACAGGCTACGTGACAGCCATTCTAGAGACTGGCATAGTTATAGCACTAGCTCATTTAGTTGGGTTCACACTATAGAGAACCCTAGTATGTATTTGGTTGAGTAACTTTTCATATTGTGTGTACTCTTATCTTTGTATATGGTGTGTTGAGTGTTGTGTGAAGAAGAAGAAAATTTTCAGCCTTGTGTGTTCTCTTTTAGGGTTTTGTGAGTGTGTGTGTGCTTGCAAGAGCTCAAGATCTCTTCTCCCCTACATCTTTTCATGGTATTAGAGCATGGTTCATGTTAAGGGATGAGCTGCAAGCAATAGAAGCACAGGAAGCGGTACGAGGGTAGGAGCTTCATCTACTCTTCCCTATTTGTGTTGGCAACTACACCCTTGTTGTTGGGAGCTCTACGGGAGGCACCGGCAAACGATCTCTAATTGAGGAGCTTTCTTCGCGGGAGTAAAGCTAGAGGGCAACTATAATATCCTATCGAATAAAAATTTTTTGGGCCAAAAACGCGTTTCGGGCGCATTAGGACCTTCGTTTTTCGGAAAGTAGGTGATTTCGAGCATTGCGGGTAAGTCATCGATTCTATGCAGAACTCTGTTTTAAGAATTGCAGGAAGACAGATTGGTTGTGCAGACATTGAGGCTGTTTCTATAGCAGTTTACATCATGAACAGGACTCCAACTGCAGATATCATGATGGAAATCCAGAGGAGAGGTTTACTGGTAGAAAACTTGATTTGTCTCATCTGAAAGTCTTTGGATGCATTGCATATGTGCATGTGCCAGATGAGCTGAGAACTAAGTTGGATCCAAAAGCTAAAAAATGTGTGTTTATTGGGTATTCCCTTGAGCAAAAGGGATACAGGTGTTATAACCCTGCTACACGTGAGTTGAGGGTAAGCAGGGATGTTGTTTTTGATGACATGAGCAGCTGGTATGCTGCTGAAAAAGAAGCTGTTGGGGATGATGTGAGTGGAAATGTGGTTGCACAGAATGCAAATGTGGAAATGTGGTTGCACAGAATGCAAATGTGGAAATTTGGTTGCATAGAATGCAAGTCAGCAATCACAGTCTTTGAGTGGACCAGGAGAGTCCTCATCTAGTGGTTCAGTTTGATAGACCATGGAGTGGCAGGCTACGTCATAATACCAGTCCTACAAATGTGATTAGTACATCACATAAAGGCAAAGAGAAAGTGGTTGAGCCCCTTAGTATGCATGACATTTTTGCAGGGCATTCTCATGTTGATGGAGAGTCTAGTGGCTCAGAGATGAGCCTTGATGAGGATCTTGGGATACCTGCTATGAGAACACCTGTGTAAAGAAGGCTAGGGAAGCCATGAATGCAAAGCTACAAAGATATGGGAGAGTGAAGAATCCTGTGCAGAGGTTTACCTATATGATGGTTATGTGGCATATCACTATGCATACATGGCAAAAGTTGTGCAGGTTGTAGAGCCCACATGCATTGATGAGGCTGTTGGAAATGTGTGTTGGGAGAAAGCTATGGATGAGGAGATGGATGCACTATATGGAAATGAGACTTGGGATTTAGTGCAATTGCCTGAAGGCAAGAAAGCCATTGGATGCAAGTGGGTGTACAAAGTAAAATATAATGGAAGCATAAGCAGGTACAAGGCTAGATTGGTAGCCAAAGGATATGTGTAGACATATGGCATTGATTATGAGAAAACTTTCAGCCCAGTTGCCAAGATGGCAACAGTGAGAGTTGTGATAGCAGTGGTTGCGTCAAAGCAATGGTCTTTACATCAAATGGATGTAAAGAATGCATTCTTGCATGGGGATTTGCAGGAAGAGGTGTATATGTTGCAGCCACCTGGTTATGTGAGGATGTGAGTCACCCCGAGCATGTTTGCAGGTTGAAGAAAGCCTTGTATGGCTTAAAACAAGCACCAAGAGCATGGTCTGACAAGATTCTTGAATATCTTGTCACTATTGGCTTTCACGTAGCCAATGCAGATTTCTCACTGTATGTGAGACACATGATAGAGGGGTTGTGCTTGTTGTTATCTATGTAAATGACCTGATCATTACGGGGGACCATGATGCAGAGAACTTTGATGTAAAGATCTTGCTTAGACAGAAGTTTGAGATGAAGGATCTGGGGGAGCTCAGATATTTCTTGGGCATTGAGGTGATTAGGTCACCACATGGTATTGAATTACTACAGAGACAGCATGGCTTGGACATGTTGTCCAAGTATGGTATGATAGGCTGTAAGCCTATCTCACTGCCATTGGATCAGAATGGCAAGTTGAGTGCAGATTCAGGAGAGATTTTGGAGGATCCTACTATGTATAGGTGCATAGTAGGAAGCTTGATCTACATGATGATCAACCAGGCTAGATTTGAGCTATGCTGTTGGGTTGGTGAGTCAGTTTATGTAGGTTCCTCGGAAGCTGCATTTGGATGCATTGAGATGCATACTGAGGTATGTGAGGTCTACTTTGCATTGTGGACTATTTTATGAAATTGGGACAGAGATATGTGTACATGGGTACACAGATGCTGATTGGGCTGGAAGTATCTCAGATAGAAGATCTACTAGTGGCTTCATGTTTTCTTTGGGGAGTGCTGCTGTGACTTGGAGCAGCAAGAAGCAGCCTACGGTTGCTCTATCCAGTACAGAGGCCGAGTATAGAGGTGCTGCTATGGCAGCATGTGACGTAGCTTGGTTGAGAAAGCTACTTGCAGATTTGGGTCTATCAATGGACAAGTCATCATTTTTTGTGACAACATTAGTAGTATACAGTTGGCCAGGAACCCCGTTTTTCATGCTCGCATGAAGCATATAGAGGTCCACTACCATTTTGTCAGAGAGAAGGTTTTGGCAGGAGACGTTGACCTTTTTATGTCAGCACCACACAGCATCAGGTCGCTACTGACATCTTCACCAAAGCATTTGGTATAGAGAAGCTCTGCAGATTCAAGGCTTCGCTTGGTGTACATGAGATGGAGTTGAGCTCAAGGGGGAGTGTTAAGATATCAAGCTCATCTAGTGAGGAGGTGGACTCTGATGACTTGCCCAGAGGGATAGGCCCCACACTTACACCACTGGTATGGTTGGTGAGATCATGGGTAATATGCAGCCAATGGGATGACAGGCTGTGTGATAGCCATTCTAGAGACTAGCATAGTTATAGCACCAGCTCATTTAGTTGGGTTCACACTATAGAGAACCCTAGTATGTATTTGGTTGAGTACCTTTTCATATAGAGTGTACTCTTATCTTTGTATATGGTGTGTTGAGTGTTGTGTGAAAATGAAGAAGATTTTTAGCCTCTCACCTTGTGTGTTCTCTTTTAGGGTTTTGTGAGTGTGTGTGTTCTTGCAAGAGATCAAGCTCTCTTCTTCCTTGCATCTTTTCAATACCCTCCAGCCAGGCAAGCCAGGTAGTAGCGTTATTGCATAAACCCACATGTAGCTAAGCAGGTCAAAGGAAGAGCTGGACTACTTGCTGAGGGTGGGATTCATAGCACCTATTGAAAACCCGCACTGGATTTCTCCTATAGTCATTGTCCCGAAGAAGAACAAGAAATTACGCATTTGTGTGGACTATAGAAAGCTTAATGCGGCCACAGTCCCCAGACCCTTTTCCCTTTCCCTACATGGATTCCATTCTGGATGATGTAGTAGGGCATGAAATGTACTCGTTTCTTGATGGATTTAGCGGCTACAATCAAATCAGAGGATCAAGCCAAAACCGCATTCATCACCACATGGGGGGTGTTTGTGTGCACAGTCATGTGGTTCGGATTGCGCAATGCACCTTCCACCTTCTAGCACAACATGTATGAAATCTTTGGGCTCTTTCTCACTGATTTCATGCGCATTTTTTTGGATGATCTGAGTGTCTTTGGCACTAGTGTGCTGCATTTGGGGCACTTGCGGCTCTGTTTTCAGTGCTGTCGGGAGGTGTCCTTTAGTCTTAATCCGCTCAAGTGTGTTTTTATGGTGCGAAGTGGCAAATTGCTGGGTCACATCATTTCCGAGGATGGCATTGCGGTCGATCCAAACAAAGTGGCGGCTATTATGCAAGCACCTGCACCTCTGGATCCTAAAGGTTGTATGCAATTTCTGGGCCAAATTCGGTGGCATGGTCGCCATTTGCGATTTTTGGCGCATTTGGCAATTCCTTTAAATGCACCCGCTCATTGTGACCGCAAGGATTTTCGATGGTCTGAAGACTGTGATTTGAAGACTGTGATTTAGCTTACCGCCCCAGCTCAAGATTCAACTTTCTCAAGCACCAATGATGATTCCTCTCCTAATTGGGGGGTGGATTTTCATGTTTTTGTGGATGCTTTGGATGTGGCAATTGGTAGTGTTTTGATGCAAGAGCAGACTGCGAGATGGTTTCGCCCAATTTATTATGCCAGTTCGCCGGTTGTCTTCTGCTGCTGAAAAGAATTATTCCATTATAGAGCGGGAAGGCCTTGGAATGGTGTACTCTGTAGGGAAGTTCCGGCATTATCTTTTGGGCCGACAATTTTTCTTCCATGTGGATCATTCTGCTCTTCTTTACTTGGTGCCGTAACAAAATTTAACAGGCAGATTGGCTCGATGGGTTCTATTATTATAGGAATTTGATTTTGAAGTCATCCATCGCCCTGGTGCTCAGCATGTGGTGGCAGATTACCTTTCTCGATTGGATTCAGAGGAGCCAACAGTCGGTGTGGATGATGAATTTTCAGATGCTTCACTGTTTTTGGTTCAGCCAAATGCGGAGGGGGTATCGTCTGAAGAGGAAGAAGCACCTCTTCTGAGCCTCCCATGGACCTGGTATGAAGAAATGTTTTCTTTTATCTCTAGTGGTGAGATGCTTGCTCATTTAACAAGGTACTAGCGACGACGCCTTGCTTTGCGGAGCCGCTCATTTGAAGTCTGTGTGGGAGAACTTTATTATCGCAATGTTGCAGACGCACTGTTGCGATGCATCCTGCCCCATGAGCAGGAGACAGTGTTGTGGGAAGCCCATTGCGGAGTTACTGGTGGGCATTTCTCAAGAAAAATCAGCGCGAAGAAGGTCTTACAAAGTGGATTATGGTGGCCGTCTGTTCATGCAGATGCATAGCAGTTTGTGAGGCGATGCGATGTTTGTCAATGCATGGGACAACCGTCCCAGCGGGATCGAATGCCTCTCCATCAGATTCTTCCTTTGGAACCATTTCAAAAATGGGGTCTGGATTTTATAGGCCCAATCAAACCCACAGCGGCTCTAACCACAAGAACATGTATATTCTTACTGCCACGAATTACTGTACGAAGTGGGTAGAAGCATGGGCTTTGCGGGATAATACTGCTCTTTCTCTGGCAAAGTGTCTCTTTAAGGATGTTTTTACCAGGTTTGGCTGTCCAGTGGATTTGGTCAGTGATCGGGGCGGTCATTTTATTAATAAAGTCATCAAACAAATGACGGGGTTTTACTTTGTGTGCTGCATCGCAAATCGTCCCCATATTACCCTCAGGCCAATGGGCAGGCGGAATCTTCCAATAAGTATATCATTCGCATTCTGACTAAAGTGGATTTGGTCAGTGATCAAGGCAGTCATTTTATTAATAAAGTCATCAAACAAATGACGGGGTTTTACTTTGTGTGTTGCATCGCAAATTGTCCCCATATTACCCTCAGGCCAATGGGTAGGCAAAATCTTCCAATAAGTAGATCATCTGCATTCTGACTAAAGTGGTTAGTCTTCATCGGACGGATTGGGATGTGAAGCTGCCAACGGCACTTTGGGCTTACGCACATAGCGTTTAAAGTGGCAACTGGGTTGACACCATTCAAACTTGCTTTTGGCATGGAGGCCATCACACCGATCGAATTTGTGGTTCCCAGTTTGTGCCTTGTGGTTACGGACACATTGCTGCCAGAGGATTCATTGGCATACAGATTGGAGGTCATCCAGGAATTAGATGAAGAGAGGATGAAAAGCTTTTATTGGGCATAGGAAATTCAAAGTCACAAAAAGTGGCAAGTGGATCGGCATTTGAAGAAGAAATTTTTCCAAAGAGGGCAATTAGTCCTGGTGTTTTCTTTGCGCATGTTCAAGAAACCGACAAAACTAAAGGTGCGGTGGACCGGGCCATTTTGGGTGTATGCTTCTTGCGGTCCCACTTCTTATTTCCTCACAAATCTTCATGGGGAAGTCCTTTCTTCTCTGGTCAATGGGTTTTGGATGCATCATTATTTTCCTCTTCAATGCTCTTTTTCAGTTTTCTGAGGAGAATACACTTTCTTTCATGATGGTTTCAGTCATTCCACATCAAGGGTGGCTTTTGTCAATTCATTTTTCTTGGGTTTTTCCAGGTGTCATACCTTCATGCATCGAAAAGCGGTCATTGTTTTGCATGCAAATACTCCCTCCTTTTTGTGGAAAGGCATTCTATTTTTGCTCTTATCTTTTTGCTTGCCTTCTGCTTTACTTCCTCGCGCTCTTTTCTTCTACAGCAGCCACGAATGCTTCTCTTGCGCAGTTCTTGCTGGTCACGTGGTCGATCGTTCATCTCGAGCGGCCGGCTATTGATGCATGGCTCACCGATGAGCGCATCCACATTTACTCCAACTTCTATTGGGAGCGTGTGCAGGTACACCCGTAGTCATTGCCCTTGCTATGACAATTAGCTATTGGCGATATGGTGGCTATACAGGATGCAGCGGTGGAGCTCATAGTGGAATACATTCAGCAGAAGCTGCACTTGCCTGGAGCTATTGGTGCTAGCAAAACGGTGGTAGTTCTTGCAGCCGAGATGGAGGCAGAGTTTGGTCCCGAAATCAGTGGGGAGTATTAAACTTTCTGGATGCACTGATTTGGCAGCAAAGGAATGCTACAGATGGTTTTTAGAAGCCATTTGGCTGCAGGTGTCAGGCTAAAATCTGAAAGATATTTTGGGTCTGTGTACATATGGTGTGCGTGGTTTACAAATAAATTTTGCCCTGAATGCCCTGGCAAATGTATAGGCCGAGTGGTTTTGTTGTGAGCTGGTATATGCACGTGTTTTTTTTGGGAGCAGACGCGGGAGATCTGGAGTTTTTATTGCCTCAGTATGGTGTGCAGATAGTTGCTAAAAGCAAGGCACCGACTGGCAATTGTCGGATTGGTGAGAGAGTGTTCCAGCCGGTGGCCTGGTGGTGCCCCGTTCGTGTGAGTGTTTCCAAGTTTGGGAGGTGGAAGAGCTATAGAGGCAGGGTTTTCTTTCTTTTTTTCACCTCACATCCTTATGGTGCCCCCACTGAGGATTGCTCTGCTATTTCCTTCAGTTTATCAGGGTGTGTGCCCTAGGAGTTGAGAGTTTCAGGGAAGGTTTTCCTTGGGTTTTGAGGTGAAGTTTGGGGGTTAAAATGATGTCTTATCCAGAGTTTTATGGTAGCCCTAATGAGGATGTGGCAGATTTCTTGGAAAGGATGGAGGTTGCATGTATAAGCAACCATATTAATGAGTCGGTACAGGTGTTGTGGCTACTGAGCATTTGCTTGAAAGGGGATGCAAGGACCTGGTACAGGACTTATGAGGAGTCATTGAGGGTTGCTGTTCCACATCTTAATATGACTGAAAATGGATTAAAGACAGCACTTAGCAATAGGTTCAAGAAAGTGGAAGACCCCGACAAGGTTTGGCATGAGGTGCAAGCTCTGACACAAGGTGAGTTTGAATCAATAGATGATTATATGAAGAAATTTTCTTTACTATGGGAGACTCTATGCAGGGCTTTAGGAGAAGACCAGGTACCCCCTGACATGATGAAGAAAAACAAGTTTGTAGCCGGGCTTAAGAGGAGTATTCATTGGAAAGTGGAATTGAAGAAGCCCAGGTCTTATGAGGATGCGGTGGAAATTGCTAAATCAAAAGACTGGAAGCTGCAGCAGCGGATGAATTAGCTGGGGATGATTCCAGTTGTAGCACAGCCGGAGATTCGTAAAGTGGAGGCTACACCTATGAATGCAGTGATTGAGAGGATGAAGCCCACTGAAGCCCAAGCTATGCAGATGGTGCCACAAGCTAGTCAAGGAGTACCTATGGTTCCTGCAGGTTCTGATGAGGGATTGCGACAGGATATGAAACAAATGATTGATCTTATGAAGAATTTGAGCTTAAATTTAATGGGAAGTACAGGTGGTGGACGTGGTAGAGGCAGAGGCAATAATTATGAAGGGGGAGATGGACAAGCAAGGTATGGACGTGGTCACGGTAGGGGCCGTCGTTTCATCCCTACATGCTGGAATTGTGGTGAGCTTGGTCATCTAAGTACAGATTATGATAAGCCTCAGCGAATGGGTGGTGATATGTACCCATTACCTTCAAAGTTACCTGACAGGTCAAATGATTATGGTATTGATATCAGGGATCAAGCAGACCCCAGTGGAATCACAGCTGAGGAGAAGGGTAAAACTAAGGTGATAGATGTGGTCACCCTTGAGAAGACGAAGGAGGCAGAAGCTGATGTGATGCCTTTGGGGAAACGGATGCCACAGGAAAGGGAAAGCAAGGATGCTGCAGGGCCTAGCAAGAAGAAAGGTAAAGTGAAGGAAGGAGGGGATGTGAAGGTCAAGCAGAAGCGGAAGTCTAGTAGGAAGTTTCAGGTAACTGATTTTCCACTAGGGGGTGGGCAGGATAGCTACAATTTGCAGGAGGACATGGCTGGAAGGAAGGCTAACATTACTTTTGGGCAATTGATAGAGTTAGCTCCCAATTTGAAGCGTCAGTGGAAAAGACTTGTGAACCCGAGAGAGAAGGAGCCTGCCAAAGGGATAGTGACTGTTTTATCTGTTCAGGAGTTGCCTGATATATGTCCTATGGTGAATGTGTGGTATAAAGGGAAGAATCTGGGAGAGGCATACATAGATGGTGGTGCACAAATTTGTGTGATCACATTGGCAGCTGTGGAGAGGCTTGGTCTTAATGTTACTGAAGCGTCTGGATTTCGTATTCGGTTGGCCAATCATCAGAAGGTCAAATGCTTAGGTATGATTAAGGAGTTAGAATTGCAAGCTTTTGATGTAAAGGTGCTTGTGGATTGTCGTGTTATGCCTGCAGGAATGGGTGCATTCCCCATCATTCTGGGAAGACCATGGCTGAGAGCGGTGAAGGCTATTCAGGATTGGAGGAAAGGGGTCATTACTCTGTATGACAGGAGAGGGGATAAGAAGCAGTTTAATATGGATAACCAGAAGCCTGTTCGTGATGAAAAGGAAAGTGAAGCTGATTCAAGTGATGATGATACGACTAGTAGTACTACTACTAGTGAGGGAACAGAAGACATTTCATCCAGTGAAGAGGATGCAGAGATGGATGCTGTGGTTATTGATAAGGAAGTGCTTGCTGATGAGGGTGCCCGACAAGAAGAAGCCATACATGAAGAATGCGAGGAGGTACAAGTGAATCATGAGCAAAGGTATGCATGTGATGTGAAAGAGTCTGCTTTTGAATCTTTGAATGAACCTGTGTGGGATGAGTGGGATATAGACAGTCTACAGGATGATGAGCCTGAGTCGGAGTTGGATGATCAGATGTGCATTAATGTTAAAAAAGCCATGACCAGAATTGATGCTATGAAAGAGGAGCAACACAAGAAGTCTATGAATGATGCTGATGCTATGGATGAGACTATGGATGCTGTGATAGATGAATTTCTTATTGGCCTTAATAAAGATGAGCATACACGAACTGAGGTGGATGCTTTGGCAATGGTGCCTTTCGAAGGGGAGTTTGTTTTGCCTGTGGTGGCTGGTTTTGATGGTGATGTTTCTTATGCTGATGCACAGGAAAATGTTATGGTACAACAGGTTTTTTTTGATGAGGCTTTCATCAATTTTTACCCTCAACAGGAATTGGTTCGCTGGTTCTCTAATATTGGTGTTGACCATATCAGTGATTTTGGGCTTGAGATGAGGCAGGATGGTGTGTATGTCAGAAGCTTTGTTTTCAGAAGTTCTGATGTACCGTGGTGGGAAGTGGGATGGCAAGATATGCCTTGGGAGGATGACAATGTTTTTTTGATCACCTGGAATAGAGATGTGTTGGTTACACTGTATGATGCTCAAAGGATAGACGGAGGGAAATGTGGTCATATGCTTTCTGCTGATCATAAATGATTCAGCAGGCTAGGGGTTGGGCAAAGTATGTCAAGCTGAAATCTGAAAGATATTTTGGGTCTGTGTACATATGGTGTGCGTGGTTTACAAATAAATTTTGCCCTGAATGCCCTGGCAAATGTATAGGTCGAGTGGTTTTGTTGTGAGCTGGTATATGCACGTGTTTTTTTTGGGAGCAAACGCGGGAGATCTGGAGTTTTTATTGCCTCAGTATGGTGTGCAGATAGTTGCTAAAAGCAGGGCACCGACTGGCAATTGTCGGATTTGGTAAGTAGCTACAGCGGGAAGTGAAGAGGGGGCAGCTCTGGTATTGGAAAGTTATGGGCGTGGCATGATGATCTGAAGAAAGGAGAAGGAGAGTCTTTTAGCATTAGTGTGGCCATTATTTTGTGGCTTTGAGGCTTTTAAAAAAATAAAAAAATATAATATAACATGGCCAATTAAAAATAGCTACGTGAAGGCTTGGTTGGCTGCCAACTCTCGCTATCTAGAAGCTGGTGGAGAAGTGCGAAGGCGTGAAGAAAAAGGAGACGTGGGCACCCTCTGGAAGCAACAGGAAAGAAGGAAGATTCCTAGAGAGTGCAGAAGCCAGCAGAGGAGGCGCTGCGGAGAGAAGGGCTGGAGCGCAGCCAGATCTGCGAAGAGAGCAGAATAGTTAGCCGCACTGGTATTGGAGATGGGCTGGTGACTGTACAGGAGAAGCACAGTTGGAGGGGTGAAAGAGGAGAGCAAGAGTGCAGCTGAAGGCTGGAGGCGACTGGGTGGGCACGCATAAGCAGTGAAGGGGCCGCCTTGAAGCAGAGGGTCGCCGAGTAAAAAAGGAGCCGGGTTCAGAGGGAGAGCGACGGCCTTGCTGGCGCTGCAGAGACTAGAGCAGAGGCACAGGTCTTGTAAGAGAGCCACTTTGTGAGATGGAAGGCGATGGGCTGGGGGGATTCGCCAGTCCACGCAAGGTTGGAGAGCGCAGGCGAGAGCTGTAGCCGTTTTTTGTGTGTGGCTAGGTACAACTGCAGCCGCAAGGGAAGGTGGTAAGTGAAGAGAGTCAGAGAGGCGACTGGGAAGGCAGACGTCAAGAGTGAAGGGCCGCCTGGTGAGACGGTTGGGTTTGTTTTGCAGGCGCTGAACGAGGACAAAGTAGCTGCCCTGTAAAAGACAGTTTGGGAGCTGAAGGTGCTGCAGCAAATGTGGAGAGAGCAAGCCTTGGTGTGAAGGTTTGGTAACCTTGGTATCTGGTGTTGGAGCAGCAAAGAGAGGGCTGCTGTTAGCAAGGACTGAAGATGTGGCTTGGGCTGGATGCAAGAGGAGGATGCTGTGTTCAGCAGTTGGGTTGGTGTTGAACAGATTGTGCAGAGGCTCTATGGTTAGCGAAGTTGCTGGTCACAACACACAGAGAGTGGGAGCTGCCGAGTAGAAGGTTAGCTGGTGTGGGCGCCTTCTGAAGAGAGAGTAGCTGGTCTTGTGTGGGCGATTGATTGCAGACAGTGCGTGGATGCTGACCAGAGAGAGAGCTTGGTTTTTTGTGCAGAGTTGGAAGCCGTAGAGGTGCTGATGTGTGCGCTGGAGACAGTGGGGCTCGCCTACGACACTTGTTGGGTAGCTGCTGGGCGAGAAGAAAAGGCCCCTTGAAGTGGTGGTGGGGTGACTGAAACGCCGACGTACAGGCTGCAAGCGAAGACAGAGGCAAGCAGAGGAGCCGCCTTATGAGCCTGGTGGAGTGCAGCTGCAGAGGCACAGGCCTTGTAAGAGAGCCGCTTTGTGAGATGGAAGGCGATGGCTGGGGGGATTCGCCAGTCCACGCAAGGTTGGAGAGCACAGGCGAGAGCTGTGGCCGTTTTTTGTGTGTGGCTAGGTACAACTGCAGCCACAAGGGAAGGTGGTAAGTGAAGAGAGTCAGAGAGGTGACTGCCTTGTAAAAGCTGAGAGAGGCCTCGAAGGCAGACGTCAAGAGTGAAGGGCCGCCTGGTGAGACGGTTGGGTTTGTTTTGCAGGCGCCGAGGACAAAGTAGCCGCCCTATAAAAGATAGTTTGGGAGCTGAAAGTGCTGCAAGCACTATGGAGATGCTGAAGAGAGCCGCCTTATGTACAGGGAAGTGAAGAAGGTTAGCTGGTGTGGGTGCCTTCTGGAGAGGAGTAGCTATTTTTGTGTGGGCAATGATTGCAGGTAGTGCGTGGATGCTGACCAGAGAGAGAGCCTTGGTTTTTTGTGTGTGTTGGCTGCAGTAGAGGTGCTGATGTGTGGGCTGGAGACATTGGAGCTCGCCTACGACACTTGGCAGGTAGCAGCTGGACAGAGAATAGCCGGGCTACACAGCAAGTGAAGAAGGGTTGCTGGTGTGGGCGCCCTCTGGAGATTGCAGAAACCGGGAGACAGAGGCTTGGTTGTTAGACGCAAGGGTGTTTTTCTAATATTAAGCCTTTTGAGCTTATAAAGCTTAGACATTAAGCTTTTAAAAAAGATTCTCCTCCATGGCTGCTTGCGTTGCATGCAACAGAGAAAAGCAAGAAGAAATCTCTAGCGCTGCTGCCGAGAGAGAGAGAGAGAGAGAGAGAGAGAGAGAGAGAGAGAGATTTCCCTTGCAATTATATTTTGAGAGATTCCCCTTGCAATTAATTATATTTTGCTGAATCTGTCGATGCCCTTGATGCCATGATTGCAAGTAATTTTAAGCTTATGTAATAGTTTAATCAATAGATTAGTCTCGAATTAATTGATAGAAAGAACTATTGCCTTGTTTATTGAGAAGAAAAGAAGAGAAAAATCTTGAACCCTCCATTATGGATTTTGATCATGCTCCCTGCTTAGCAATTATGAAATCAGGGGTTTGACCTATTCAATTTGTTGATTCCATCCATATAGATGAATTTGGGAGAGGATTAACGTTCTTGAGGAGGTGGTTTTGGAAAGAAGAAGGGTGGTTTTGGGCTTCATAGAAGTGGTTTTCGAAAGAAAGGTTACATTAATCTCTAGCCCTTGATCCCAATCTTGATCCAATGGTTGAGAAATTTTTCGTAAGCCTTCCAAGGTTTGTCCATGAGTTCTTGAGGTTGTGTCTCCTTTACCCTTTGGATTTTTGTGAGCTTTTTTCTTTTTCTTCAAGTACAAGTACCCATAGCTTTGATACCACTCTCACAGGACCTTATGTACTTCTTGGAGAAATAATTAAAAACTCACAAATATATCAAAGATTAAAACATAGACTTGAATCAAATTGATATGATAGAGCATATCATAACATAAAACACGAGAATAGAATAGCATCACCATCAAGGCACTATTGGTGGGTGAAATCTCCCCCCTCATACATGTGGCTCCACTTCCACAATAGGAGTATTTTGAGAATTCTATTCAATAAATAGCCCAAGGAACTATTAGTAGTTGTGCCTACAAAATTGGGCTTGCTTTTCCACTTTTACAAAAATAGCTCACAAACTAGAGCTTGTTCGTGCACACTAAGTATAAATAATCAAAACTCTTCTAACATATATGCTAGAAATATAGCAACGCCATGCACAAGCGTGCATAAATAATATGTACAAACATTTGGCATGTGGCAAAAAAATAAATACGGAATAATAATGTTCTAAGATGATATAGACAAGATCCTTCATGTGCAACACATGCACTACTCATCACCTATCTCACAAACGTAAACACATTAGTTGTTTTAAATTAATTTCCCTTATATACAATTAATCTCAATATGAAATGTTGATAGGCACAAACACAACATACACTTACCACTTTTTTCACTACGATGAAAGTATCATTATACACATCATCTAGCATGGAGAATATCGCCACTTGTTACACTTTCAATTAGAATGCATATCAATTGCATAAACCACTTGTTACACTTCGACCCGGTGAAGTTGTCTAGTATAGTCCACTTGTTTCACTTTGACCACAATACAGTTGTCAAGCATGGCACTACTTGTTACACCTTAACAACTCTCAAGCTATACCAATAACACTAGTTAACCAATATTTAATGTGGGGTCACCCAGGAAACCAATTCACTAGCATGGTACACTAGCATTTGGGTGTCCTCGTTTAGCTAAAGGGTGGACATTATATAACAGAGAATGACTGAGAATGATATAGCTGCGTGATTGATTGACCTCAAGAAATTAGAAGAAACTACACTATTGGCCGTGCATGGTTTGATAGTAGAAAAGTTTCAATGAAAAAAGTGATTCAACCAAAACATTAAGGACAAGAAACTTAAGGAAGGAAACCTAATACTTATGTTTAGAATGGCAAGAAATAAAAAGAAAAAGCTTAATCTTCGAGGTATGGGACCATTCATGATCACTAAGATCACTCAGCCTATATATCATCCGCATGGTATTATCAAACTTTATCAAAAAATATATAAATATCTAGAGTCACTCCTTGTGTCTGTAGTACACTATTTGACTATTAAGCATATATAATATCCCTCACTAATAACACTTGATGATATTATAGTAGTGGATAATTGTGACCAAGATGTATTTTGCTTTTTGACATGAACATAGCCCAGTTGAAGAGAAAATAATGTATTACTATCATCATCTTCAAGAAAATAATGTATTACTATCATAGCTAGGGTACATGCACATAACCTTCGTATACATGATAGCTTTATGGACCCCACATCAATACTTTAGGCAAACACTCTATAAGCTTTAATCACATCAAAATCATTATACAATAAAGAGGTATTTGCTTTTTGACATGAATATAGGCCCATTTGAAGAGGAAATAATGTATAACTATGATCATGTTCTCGATGTTAGCTAGGGTACATGCACATCAACTTTATATACATGAT
The DNA here is from genome assembly GCF_041138505.1 of Cibotium barometz. Taxonomy (NCBI): domain Eukaryota; kingdom Viridiplantae; phylum Streptophyta; class Polypodiopsida; order Cyatheales; family Cibotiaceae; genus Cibotium; species Cibotium barometz. The sequence continues at coordinate 34,823,058 of NC_141066.1, forward strand.
AGATATAGCCTTTTGGACCCCACATGCATACTTCAAGAAAACAATCTATAATCTTTAATCATGTTAAAATCATTACATATATAAGCTTGGACATATGGCTTTTAGGCCATAACTAGAGTTCCAAGAATGGAACCTACATCAGGTGAGGGGGTGTTAACCCATTTTGGGGATAACAAAAGCACTCTATACCACTTATAAGAGTTAGAAGTAAGTGTCATGAAAAGGAACTACAAAATTTATAATCAATATGAGAAAAGCAAGCCATGACCAAGTTTAAATAGTTATTTTCATAAGTTTTGGGCTCCCAAGTGTGAATAAGGTCCAATTGTATATAAGACATTTTCTCATAATGTAAAGACACAATCCCCCTTTGTGCTAATTGAGCTCATGCCTTGCTCTTTGCTCTTGTGTGTGTGTGTGAGAGAGAGAGAGAGAGAGAGAGAGAGAGAGAGAGAGAGAGAGAGAGAGAGAGAGAGAGAGAGTTTAGAGGAGATAGTTGACTGTTTTTAGCACATGGGCCTCTTTATGCTTGTGTGAGAGAGTGTAGAGGTGTGTATGTGTGTGTGTGTGTGTGTGAGAGCATGTAAGAGTGTGTAGAATTTGTTACTACCACCTTTAGATATTCTTGAGACTAGTATACAAGAGAATAATTAAAATTGTAGACCATGTAGGAGTGTGTAGAACTTGTGCTACCACTTATAGATATATACAAGAGAATAATTTGGATATTCTTGAGAATATAGGAGAATACTTTGGATATTCTTGAGACTAGCATATAGGAGACTACTTTGGATATTTCCCGAGACTAGTATAAAGGAGAATACTTTGTTGACCTAAGAGAAACTCCTTTCCTAAATTTGATTACCACTTATCTTTCTCTTTTGATGAGATTTGCAGAGGTGCAATTGAATCTTGGAGAACTAGAGATCTTGGTTACTTTTGAAAATAGAGTGGAAGAAGAGTGCTCAGCTGTCCAACCAGCCTAAAAGTACTTGAAGAAACTAAAAATGGAGTGGAAGGAGAGTGATTCTCAGCTTTCCACTAGCCTAAAAGTACTTGTATCAAAAGAACTTAGATGAATAAAGGCCCCTTCAAGTTAGACTCATTTGGGCATTGTTTCTCTGTAAATGTGAAGACACGGAATGATGAAGTAATCTCTAGAGGAATTTGGGATATAGAAGCCTTAAGTGGGTTTCCCAAATTTACTTTCTTAGTAACCCAGTGGAAAATGCACCTCTAATTTCACCTTCACCTCCTCATGACTACATGATGCTTGGCTCTCTCATTGGAATCTATGGTGATGGGTATCCTAGATATGTGCCTTATAACTACATTAATACTATAGTTCCACCTATTGTCTAAGGGAAACACCACACTATGGCACATCCTTTAGTGTGAGGAGCATGCCTATGCTATCAACAATAGCAAACCACTTCTATTGGACACGTGTAGACTATCAGAAGTCTTGAATTGATATAGCAAGGTTGCTCCCACCTATGCTCCCCCAAGAGTGCATGCATTCTAGGAGGAGGAGGAACTACTACAAGAGTCTTAGATCTTATACCATTGGAAATACCCATTCCAGTTCCACCACATGTTCGGCCTATACCACTAGTTGGAATGGTGTAAATGGATGATACCATTAGAATGGCTAAAGATATTGCCAGTATGCTATTTTTGTAGAGCTACTACCCATGGTCCTCGAGAGAGAGAATGAGATAGATGAAACTCTAGAGTCTAGAGTGTGGTGTAATGCAAAAGTTTAGTGGGGCTGGTGATGCACATGGCCATTTGGAAACTTTTCAACAAGTCTGTGAAGCTTTGGAAGTGAATGAAGACCACACTAATTTACCCTAGAGCATGAGGCTGCTGCCAAATGGTTCAGAGCTTTGGAACCAGAAGGAAAAGAAACTTATGAAGATTTGAAATAGTCCTTTTTTATTTATTATTCTAAGACTAGGGCCAAATCGAGTCCAATAGATCAATTGAAGACTCTAAAGCAAAATAAAATTAAGGCGATCATGGAATACATTAATAGGGCCAAGTATCTCTATAGTAGGTGTGAACTTGATATGACAGACCTAGCCAAACTGTATTGATCTCTCTTTTCTTGGAAGGCTTACAAAGCAAGAAGTTGCATGATGCACTTTATGCTCGAAGACACATAACCTTCAATGAATGCACATTATGGATGCCATAGATTATAGTGATAAAGTTATGGGACCTCTCCCAAAAAAATACATATCTTTGAAGGATCGTTCAAGACTAGATCAAAAAGAAAAAGATTTGATGGACAGAAGTCCAAAGGGAAGAAAGAAAATTCCAATCTCAAGCAGAGCTGATGAAACAATTGAAAGACAAATTTAAAATTACTAAGCAAAAGAGACGAGCAATTCTCACCCCTACCCAAAGAGAGATATAGTTTGGTGTGTATACTGTTAAATTGAATCATATGACAACAAAGTGTTTGTACCTTAAATAGAGGTCTAATCTATGGTGTGGTTTGTTGAAATATACAAGTGAATAGGGTGTGTGCGGGAACAAGCTCTTGGATAGAGGCTGTAAAAGAGGAGATGTAATTGTGAAAGAACCTGTGAAAAGGTGAGAAGAATCTACTGGGAGAGAATAAAGGGTAGCATGAGAGAATTTAGGAGTGTGGAGTTATTGTGGGAGATAATCAGGGAAAAGAGAAGAGGTGGAGAGAATCAGGCAAAAGGTGGAGATATTCTGGGAGTGAATCATGGAGAAACCAATGGGATTTGATGCTTGATGTAAACTCTATAAATTGAGGCATAGCCCTAATGAGAATTTGTTGGTTTTTGAGTATCCATGCCTACATTAATCTATTTGCTAATTATTCACTAATTACGTCTTAATCTTTTGCTAATCACTTTGTTAATTATGTTGATTCTAGTGTTTGATCCACCATAGCTCATCATTATGCTCAACTTTCAACATGGTATCAGAGCCATGCCTAGAATCAATTAGGTTTATGAGCCCATTAGTGAATTAATTAGGATTAGTAGGTCAAAAAAATCAATTTTTAGTGAGTTTTTTCACCTTCCCCTTCACCCCCAGCCAGTGGAGGATCTCTAGCACCTTGCACACATAGAGTTAGGGCATAATCTTTTAACACTAGCTAGGTAACATCTATGGCTTCAAGCCTATGCAAAAAACGTAGCAAACCGCCACGAAAATGCGCTGATTTGCTGGGCACCGTTTTTATGAAGCATTGTGAAGATTTCTCCTTGTGCAAGTCAAATTGATTCAATTCCTCCTAGCCCAAGGTGTAATCAAGCATGCTCTACAAGCTGGTGAAGACAGAATTGAGTTTTATCAAGTCTATAGTGAGATCCAAGCTCTTCATCAAATCTGCAGGTGACTTTGGTAAAACAGAGATTAAGCTTTCATTATTTGGTCAAATCTTGTGTTTCTTGGCTTAATCCTCTACTAGACTCATTGCTATTGATGCCTTTGAAAGCATTTGAGCTCATTTAAAGTGGAAGGCACCAGATCTAGGCTCCTCGCATACTCTGTTTTCTGCACACAAACCAGAGCATTAATTTGCTAATCAGTGATTAATCAGTGCTAATCACTGTATTTTGGTGCAATTGAGGGTTCCAATTAACCATTAGGATACAGATCCCTATAACTTCAGATTTCAAATCGGAGTTGGTTTGATACTCCAACCATCCCGTACAAATTGGTTACCCTTGATTTAATGTAATTTCTGGTAAAATTGTGCTGATAAAATTGTGAAAATCATCATTTTGCATTTAACCTTTGGTTAATGCCTGTAAATCTCACTCAAATTCAAGATTATTCACAGCCAGATTTGCATTTGGGAATGTGCATAAGAATGGATGCTATACGCATTATGTATTGGGCACATTGCATCAGTGTAAATATGGGAACAGACACTGCCCTTGTCCAGAATAAGGCAAATGGTAAGACCTCCCACATAAATTTGGGTTTGCATTGCATAATGATACAAAATAAACATAAAAAGCCCAAAGGAACTGTCAGCAAAACACTGAAACATGTTGCTCACATGGAGCAAAATGACCTGACGGACGAGCTCATGGCCCCAGCCATGAAAGAAGAAGAATATCTCTTCCCAAGAAGAGGATCCACACCGAGAAGAAGATCTGAAGGAAGACATGGACACGAGAAGAGAATCTGCCATGAGAAGAGAAGCTGCCCCAAGAAGACTGAAAGAAGAGACGGACACGTGGAGAGATGCTGCCACGAGAAGAAGACTGAAGAAAAGAGAAGATGTGAGGCTCCAAAGAGTGAGGAGCCATGTGAAAATCTATGAGAGAGAGAGAGAGAGAGAGAGAGAGAAACCCCACAACCCAATGTAACCTGCCCCAATAAAGTAAAACCACCTCTGAGCCACCGCCGATGATGTAGGCCACGTGGTAGATGTATGTGTGAGCACTTTAGTCAAGGTCGTGGGCACTTATAGTAGCCTTGGACACATAGAGAGAGAGTGTGTCAAGGACTATGGAGTTTAGGGACTTGAGGCACTGGTCGCGGACTGTCAAGTAAGAAAGAAACTTGATACAGGGTCTAGGTGTGCTGAGATAACTTGAGGGGAGGAGTAGACAACACTGGTCTCGCGGACTATCAAGTAAGGGGAGGCAAACTTGGTATAGGATCTAGGTGTGCTAGGATTATTCACTTGAGGGGAGGTGTTGAAATATACAAGTGAATAGGGTGTGTGCGGGAACAAGCTCTTGGATAGAGGCTGTAAAAGAGGAGATGTAATTGTGAAAGAACTTGTGAAAAGGTGAGAAGAATCTACTGGGAGAGAATAAAGGGTAGCATGAGAGAATTTAGGAGTGTGGAGTTATTCTGGGAGATAATCAGGGAAAAGAGAAGAGGTGGAGAGAATCAGGCAAAAGGTGGAGATATTCTGGGAGTGAATCATGGAGAAATCAATGGGATTTGATGCTTGATGTAAACTCTATAAATTGAGGCATAGCCCTAATGAGATTTTGCTGGTTTTTGAGTATCCATGCCTACATTAATCTATTTGCTAATTATTCACTAATTACGTCTTAATCTTTTGCTAATCACTTTGTTAATTATGTTGATTCTAGTGTTTGATCCACCATAGCTCATCATTATGCTCAAATTTCAACATGGTTATTGTGTTTATATGGGAAATCTATGATGTGGTTATTGTGTTTGTATGGCAAATCATGACACTGGTTGATGTTATAGATTTAATTTCGCAAATGGAGCCTTGGCTTTACCTACTCCTCAAAGGCCGCTTGTGCCTTACCTACACCACACTGATTAGAACTCTAATCAAGTAATAAATATGGTAGAATGTGCGAGAGATTCCTCCACATATTGTACCACCTTAACTAGCTCTACTAGGGGTCACACCTATGCTTTAAGTTGGAGCAGAAGGGGATAGTACTTTAGAGAGGAAGGGGATGATACTTCAAGTTAGAGCAAAAGGGGATAGTGCTTTAGAGAGGAAGGGGATAGTACTTCAAGTTAGAGTAGAAGGGGATAGTACTTCAGAGATTTTTATGACTAATTACAATTATGAGTTGCCTATAGAAAGTCTAGACTCACTTGAGTACTTTGTTACACCTCTAGGTTTTACTATGGTTGTGTCAGTAGATGAGGACACATCTTTGATGTGAACATTGCAGCTTTGACATGTGGGAAGGACATTAACTCTTTGGCTAGAAGAGCCGATATGCATGTGGTGGACCTCAATTTAGGCTTAGTGTCCTAATAGTTTTTTTAAGGATGCCTAAGTGGGCTACAAATCATGTTCCTTTGGATAGATGGCGCAGTGGGAATGGTATTGAGAATTTATTTAAAGGCTATCCCTATTGTACTACTCTCTTGGGGCCTTTGGACCAACTATATCTTTGAACATGTTAAGCATCTTGTAAGGTCAAAATATTGATTCTATCCTTATTCTTGTTTGTTAGTGCCATGTTGACACGAACACAAGCTAAGTTGGATAAAGGAAAAGGGGTAAAACCACTGAGATGACTTGGAAGTTGGAATTTTTAAAAGTGCAAAAAGAAGGGAAAAATAGAGAAGAGTATCCAAGTAGGAAAAGGGGATGTCAATCTTGAATAAGCATACATCTTGGAGATGATCTTGAATTCTGGTGGTGGCTTAACTACATTAGGAATAGTGACATTGTGAAGAGATTGGCAAGTATCACACACACACACACACACACACACACACACACAGAGCTAACAAATGTGTGAGAGAGAGAGAGCAAACTATTGGTGAGCAATGAATTTGTGTGTCAACTCCCCATTTAAGAATGCATTCTTAACATCCATCTTTGATGTATTCTCTAGTGCGATGAACCATAGATAATGCATGTTAAGAATCATGGATCAAGATCTCCTAATGACAAGACGTCTACCTAATTAGAAACTAATCCTACAGTAATGACAACACTAATCTATGGTGGATAAAAATGAAGAAAACTCATCATGAGTGTGTACTAATTAAGGTGCACTCAAGTACAATTAGACCCCAAGATGAATTAGCTTGGATACATAAAGAGACTTGAGATAAGTGCAAGTGATATGTTCATTGCTTGAAAAATTTTCTTACAGCTGTAGAGTAGGACTAGGCCCCCTTCCTTGAACCTTTTGGTTTTGACATTGGCATCAAACCATCTTTTCCTTCTCTTTTCTATGTATTCATGACCACAATTGAGTGTAGCCTTTTTTCATCTAGTTTCTTGAGCTTTATGAGTCATTCAAATAACTCATTACTTGTCCATTTGATTTACTTTACTACTCTCGAGTTTGGTTTACTTTGTTACTCTCAAGTTTGGGATCATGAATTCAATTGGGAGTATAGCATCAAGTCCAAAGACTAGGTTGCACAACTTATCTTTTTAAGCATAGTATTCATGCTTTCAGTATGTCCATTCATTTGTGGATAATATGGGGAAGACTTGTGGTGCTTCTAGTTGTTTCAATTCCTTGCATCTTATTTTGATGAAGATCTATAAAATTTATGGTTCCCTTGGAATAGTGGATATCTGCTTAGTTTTGAGTGAGCCAATCTGCAAAAGAAAACAAGTAGTGAATATAGTTTCAAAATAGGTAAGACATGATCCAAACAATCCATGCATCAAATATGCAAATCGAGACTAGGTAAATCATCGCTCCACAAGTTCGGAGCGAGATGTTCTCCACTCTCATTGTCGCAACTCCACATAATGTTGTCTCCTTGCTCAAGTTCATTAAGTCCTTTTGAGCCCATTCTTTTCTTAAATCCAAATACATATAACCAATAATGCTTAGTCTCCCACCTAGGCTTGGCACATTACCTAACCTAGGTTACCAAGCCTAGTTAAGCTAGAAACTACTCAATATGCATGCATACATCTTGTTCACGTAACTAACTTTAAACCCCAACACCCAAGGGTGCAAACAAGAAAAGCATAAATAGCAAAAACATAGAGCATAGAGTATAGAGCATGCATAACACTCACTCTCTTTATGCATGCATAACACTCACTCTCTTTATGCATGCTCTATACACTCACTCTATTTATGCATGCATAAAGCTCAATCTCTTTATGCATGCATAGAGTCGCATGCTCTATGCATAAAGATTATGCATACATAGAGTATACAAGCTCTATACATGCATAGATCATGCATACTCTTGGCTAGGAGTGTTTACATTTGCATCACTTCCCCTAGGTGCACTCTAGCTACTCAGGTGGAAAAGCATGCTTACAAACACATATAATTTCCTACTCATTTGGTGGCTTACATATGAATTAATTAGGTTAGGGTAGTGTTTGTTGCTCAGTGCTACTACTTGCTTGGTTGGGATCTTCTTGCTTTTTCTTGAATCCCTTATTGCTTCCGTTATGCTTCATGTCGATGTCCTATCTTTCTTCGTATTGTTGGATGCTTCTTGGTTCTTGGTCTTTGCTCTTTAATAGCTCCCATGCTATGTACTATGGTCATCTCATGCACTTGTGCTATAGGCATGCTTAGGTTAGATGTGTATGTACCTTTTCTTTGATTATGCACACATACGCTTGCATACTCATTTGGTTACGGCGTTTTACTAGCATGCTCATTTGGCCACTTTTACAAACCATTTTTGACTCATGGTAAATAACACATCTTTTGTGAATTTTTTAGCGTTGGTGAAAATGTGCTTGATGATGTTGACAATGGCAATGGCAATGCCAATGCCAACATAGGTCTTGATGGTGTAGCACACGTCAATGAAGCACATAAAAATCATGCATACATCCCATATAGGGGTTTGATTTTTTTGCGAGCTTTTTGGAGATAAGATAGTTTTATAGCTTGTAAGAAAAATGATACATTTTGGTGAGCTTTTATATAGTACGTATTTATGAAAGAGAAATAAATACATTCACATACATACATACATATATATATGCATATTCTCAAACACACCTACCTACCTACCTACCTACCTACCTACATATATACATACATACATATATACACACATTTGTACAATACATACATACATACATGCATGCATACTCCCATGCATACATACATACCTACATACCTGCCTACCTACCTTCCTACATATAAACACACATTTTATGTCAAAGAAACTTAAATATAGGCACAAACATACCTATCTATGTACCTTTCTTCCAATATTTATTTCAACACAAGTTAAAACAAGTATACCCGGCTCATATTTTCTTACAAAAAGATTGAGTTCACATTTCCTTACAAAAGAAGATATATGGTTGGTAGAACTCCTTTACCATAGCGTTGCAAGCTACCTACAATAAGATTGACTTCACATTTCCTTACAAGCTTAAGTAGGCACAAACATGAGCGGCTTGATTAAAGCTTAAGTATAGGCACAAACATCCTTGCTTCGAGGACGTGATAGTATATTGCCCACTTCCTCTGGTGATAGTGTCGGTTGATGCATTACCATATCCTCATTCTTATGTAATCCCAAAACTCGCAAGAAGACAAAATAGTTATGCTTACATGCAACATAAGACTTTCCTCTAGATTCTCTTTACATGAAATCAAGACATGTACACCAAGGTTGTACCTTGATGTGTATAAAATAGTCCTCTCCACTCTCACATGCCAAATGAAAAATAGAGTAGAGGGACGGTTGCATTGCACTCTCATTAAGGACTGTCACTGTCATGGCCTCGGCATTACCAATCCTCTTTTCTGCTTCTTTGGAAATCCAATGTCACCACTTGGTTGATCTCTTTGTATTCTATGTAGCATCATGTGGCCTCTTGTCACTTTCTTTGTTGCCCACTACTTGTGTGGATGTTTCTCCCACCCCTGACACAAAAGGTTCTTCATGAGTAACATCTAAATTGAACCCTGCCTTTACTAATTTCTCTACCTCTTGGCTGGTTATGTCGGTCCCAACATCCACTTTCCACATATCTGGGTATGATGGCTTGCTGAAGGACAAAACCATATCATTTGAGCCTTTGGCCCTCTCGGACCAGGATGTCATCGCTCTGAGTAGAAGCTAGGGGCAACAACTCCAATAGATCTAGAGCTTCCCTGTATGTATGAGTTGCACTTAGGTCTTCCATCAATACCTCCCAAACATTTGACTTTTGAGTTCAATGGGGTTCGTCTAATGGCCCACATTGTGCATCCAACGGCCTCTTCCTTTACATGCATTCAAACTTCATAATCCCTCATGATCTCATCTATCCCACTGACACGAGAGTCTTTGTAATGTTTGGTACATACATCACTTCCCCAAGTGTCAGATTCTTGCCACTTACCCCGAAATTTTTTATAATACTTGGTACATCTCATGTATACATAACTTCATGCTTTGTGTCATCCCCTATGTATACATATGAAGCATGCTTTTTAACCAGTTTTAACTCTATGAACCACTCTGCATGTGGCATCATATGATTTGAAGCACTGGAATCCACATACCATTCATCATATTAGGTGGGATTGGCAGTCTTTACATGCTGATTTGTGCATAAAATTGCATGAATTTTGTGCAAGAAATTGTGCATTAAGACATGCTGAGTGAATCGTCAATAAATGTATCGACCAGTGATATAAGGTAAAAAGTTGGGCAAGAACAATTATCATGCAGCATGGAAATTTTGCATCAAGAATTTCTTAATTAGCAAAGATTTGTGGGAGATTGTTGATGGCACTGAAGCTAAGCCTGCATGAATGGAAAATGATTTAGCAGGGTGAGAGTTGGGGTCAAGAAGATGCACCAAGCTATTCATTACATGTCCATTACCATCGAAGACAGTATCCTTGCCAGGCATATACATGATAAGACAACTGCAAAAGATGCATAGAGGATGCCATTGCAAGACTCTTTAAAACTAGCACTAAAGCACACAAGTTTCAATTTAAGCAAGAGCTACATGATTTTGAGTGTAGGAGCTCAAACATTTAAGACTATGTGTTGAGAGCTCAAGCATTCAAGATTGTGTCTTGAAGGTATGCAGTATTGTGGACTAGCTTGGTAGTGTACGAGTCGAGGATGATGATTGTGGCCGCATGATTGCAATGGACTAGGAAAAGAGTACCAGTCATTCGTTATGTCTATTTCAATAAGAGAGAACATACTGTTGTTTAACGACCTCATTCCAACCCCAAAATCAGCCCCAATGCGGCTCATTTTGAGGTGGAAATGCTCGAGGCAAGGGGAGAAATGGAGGTTGTGGTGACCTAGCAATAGTCTAGGAAGTCAGGTATTCCTGGTCACTATGCTTATGAATGTTGCAAGAAACAAGTAGATATACGGTCAGGCAAACTACCTCAAAATCACTATGCTGCCTAGGATGATCAATCTCATGCCGATGAGTTGCTTTCTATGGTGCATTTTATGGGTACAGTGCTGCATACATAGGTTTATTTCTTAAAATAAAAGTATGTATAATGTGAGCTGAGTTTATACAAAAAATACGTGAATTGTAGACATGAACATGGACACATGAGCCTATAGAAGTGTAAACCTATATATGTGAACCCATAAATGTGAGTCTAGAGGTGTAAACATGTATATGTGAGCCTAGAGCATGAGCCTAGAGACACGCGCTTAGAGATGTGAACCTAGCAAAAAGAAAAAAAGCATGTTTAAAACCATTTTTAGATTGATAAACCTTTGATGTGATATGGAATAATTATAAATGATAATACAATTGACCTATATCACATTAAACCACACTTCCTAAAACCTAACAAGCCTTTGGTCCTAATAAAAATGACTAGTACTTACTGGAGTGATCCCATGTTAAGAAGAAGACTAGATCCTTTGAATCCACCTCCACCAAAGGAGCTTTGGAAAGAAATGAGCTAATAAAACATAGATAGGAGGAGAGGAACAACGAAACCCCTAGAGAAAGGAGCCGCCCATGGTCCTATGAGCTCCGAATTCACCAACTGGCTTTGTAAACATCACTATAAACTTCATAAAAAGAGATTAAGCCACCCTATTTTTGGACAAATCTCTAGTGAGGACAGAGTAGGAGTGGAGTGCAATGTGTGGAGTTGAGCTTGAGGGGGAGTGTTGGGATATCAAGCTCAACTAGCGCTATGGATATTGATGACATGCCTAGGTGATAACTTATGTTAGCCTTCTACCTCTGAGAAGTTCAAGTGTGAACAACACTGATCACGGGCACTTTTTACCTTGTGTGCTAGTAGGGGTTTTTTCCGATGAGAACACACCCTTAGCAGCCACGCCATCTCTAGTGCTAGGGCTACTATATTTATACTCCACTCACTTATTATCTCAATTTGAGTACATTCCAGCTATCGCTATTATCTCTATTGCTCTCTGAGCTCATGTGCGTGTTTTGTTTGTGAGTTTGTGCAGAGCATTTTCTTTCACAGCCAATATTGGTATCAGAGCCTTGTTATCTTGAAAACGGAGCTAAGAGTTTGGCTTTATAGCCAATAGCTCTTTGCCGCCAAACACTATCTCGGCACAAGTTTCAGAGTAAGCATTTTAGAGCTATCATTCTATTGCCGCTCTTGTTGATCTTCATATCATTGGCGCCGTCGCTCGTTTTGGGTAAGATCTTGCTCTACACACGTTCAATCAGATCTAGGGTTTTGCCTTCTTTTGTACATTAGCGTTGTTTTTGTTAATATTGCCAGACATTTAAGGCTCAACTCTGCACTAGCTCTTCACTCAGCTTTCAACAAAGGTTTTTAGTTGGTACTACTCTTACTACTACTGTTCAATCATCCAGCTTTCTTTTGACATTGGACTTCTACGTCTGTCAGCTTTGAACTGTTAACTTCTTAGTATTCTTCTTAAGCATTTAACTTTTGCATCAATTGATTTTGCTTGGTCAGCTCATTTATTTATGTCAGTCGGTATTGCCTTATCTATAGATCAGCCCTTTGATTTTTGCATTCAGTGTTTGGCTTTTAGTAAACATTCAATGCTTTGCTCTCCGCTTTCAGCATGTGGCTCTCAGCTTTTACCATTCAGCACTCTGCTCTACATTCAGAAGTTTATTTTTTCTATGTATGATTTTCTATCTTTAACAGTCATGCTTTGCATTCCAAAATTAGTAGTTGGTCGGGTTTACTTTTTTGGTCGGGTTTACTTTCAATAGAGTTAGATGACACATTAGCTTTGGAACTGTTGACTCCATGTCAGCATTAGACATGATGACTCCATGTTAGCTTTGGATCTGCTGATGACATGTCAGCTTTGAACTGATATCTCTACTTTAGCATCTGGCTTGTTGACTCCACGTCTTCGGATATGATATTGCCACATCACCTTCGAACCTGTTGACTCCATGTCAGTATCAAACTTGTTAACTCCACGTTTTCTCTTCAGATTTGCTGGATGATACGTCAGCTTCAGAACTATTGATCAACTCCACGTCAGCTTTGGATCTGCTGACACCATGTCACCTTTGGACCCACTTACTCCACATCATCAAACCGGCTGATTCTATGTTAGCTTCTGTCTTGTTGATTCCTCATCATCTTTAAATCTGTCTCTACATCAGCATCTGGCCTTCTATCTCCACGTCAGCATGAGACCTGCTGATTCCACGTTTACTTCCCTCTTGCTGATTCCTTGTTAGCTTTGAATTTGTCTCTACGTCAACATCAGGCATGTTGTCTCCACATCAGCATCAGGCATGCTGATTCCTCATCTGCTTCCATCTTGCTAGTTCCCCATCAGCCTTTGATTAGCTGATTCTGACCTACTACTTGCTGATTTGCAAATGCTTTTGGTAAGTTTGCACATCTCTCTACATACATTTAAAGTACTTTTACCCCCTTCTTGCAAGTCCTTCCTATGTCAATTACACTTCAGACTGTACATTCCTTTGTTGTGTAACATGTTTGAGAACACCAATGAGTTGTTTGGCATGCTGTTGGGGACAAGCTAGATGGAACCAACTATCCCATGTGGGTATATATGATGCATCATGTTCTGGTGGCAAAGAACTTTTAGGTATATGTATCTAGTGTGCTGACACTCAACCTGCTCGGCCTGCATCTATTATCGCACGTCCTCTAGATCCCTTGTTAGGGAGCCGGTGAATCTTGTTCTAGGGGCGGTGTATAGCCTGCACCTATTCCTCCTACACCGGAACAAGTCATATGGGATGCCAAAAATGTACATGCACATGCACTTATTTCTCTCTCCTGCAAATATGGGAAGTTATTCCTCACATCCGATCATGCTTCTCTACTAAGAGTGCATGGGATGTCCTTGCCTCTCTATATAAGATCCATAATGAAGCCTAGGTTTCCTATCTTTGGAAAAACCTTGACTTGGAGCATCTGACAGAGGGTGCATCTATGGATGCATTTCTGACCTATGTCAAGCTGATCAATATTGATGAGATTATTCTAGATAGTTCTCTTGTCTCTACCATTCTCAATGGCCTGCTTGAATCATCTCAAGGATTCTCTACCACACTTTACTTTGGTGATAAGGAGAAATTCTAAATTGTATACTTTTGATGGTGGATCTCCTGCTTCAGGAAGAGCAGTCTCGTTTTGATTGGAACAATATTGTAAGATTCCTCCCCCCAACCCCTCATAATGTCGAGTATCTTCCCCTGTAATTCATTCCCCTCTTCAGAAATATAAAAGATCTTGTTTCTACCTGTTTTGGCCTAGAGAGAGAAACTATTCTAGAGAGATAATATTCAAATTTTAAATATTTTTGGATAGAAAAATACCTCATCTTATTAAAATAAGTTTCCCTAAAACAGAAGTTCAAAAAGATTTTCAGAAGGTGCATTAGAAATTAAGTATAATCTGTTCAAGAGGCATTATCCTGGGGGTGAAGATTTTTTTTTGAAATTTTAAATTAAGGTTCCTATGGACCAATAAGATTCATCCAAATGTAGGGAGGAGATAAATGAAGAAATAAAAGGAAAATCCCCCAAAAAATGAGTAAATACTCACATAAGATGAAGAGTTGGCTAAGGACAAGGTTAATAGTTAAAAAAGAGAGATATTTAGGTGAAATGATGCATTTTTGACACCTTTGCATGGGGGAATTTCCCTCATGAAGAGGGCGCCTATTTCACATGCTTGAATGAGTTTTAAACTCCCAAATAATGAGATATTTTCATCTCTCCTCTCTCCTGTTTCAACTAGATCCAAAAAGTGAGCAAAACTGACCTAAAAATGGTCAAAAATTAACCAAACTGATCTGGAAAATTCTAGAATCAGTTTGCTTGGTTAGAGGCTCACTTTTTCCTATAAATAAAAGCCCTCCCCCTTTGTTGAAACTTAATAGTGTTTTATGCATTGTTACTCTGCTCCTCCCAAGCCAAGAACTATGAATTTATTAATAATTCACTAGTTTTTGACATTTCCATCTTCCAAAGATTGGTGGCCACTCTTGTTACAAACAAGAGTTGAACCCTCAAACCATCAAGCCAAAGGAAAGCTCCAAGAAATTATGTAAGTAGACATTCTTGTATTTTTCTTTATTGATTTTATATTTTTCTAATGTTTATGATTGTTTGAAGTGATAAATGGATGTTATGTCTTGATCGAAAGGCTTTTCCCCTCTCTCTTCTTAGAATCAATCCTTCTTTATCCTAGTTAAGTGAAAATTATTGGAATTAAACTTTTTATAATGTTTTCTCTTTTATAAGTGAATTTTGATTAGTATAAATTACTTTAAATCAATTAGAGTTAATTTTTAAGATAAAATTAAGTAGAAAAAATTAAAAAATGATCAACCATACAAAGGAGATTATGGTGAAATTTTTGGAAATAAGAATTATCTTTTATTATGCTAAAAGAGTAATTCCTATCAATTCTATACTCTAAAAGTGTCATTTTCATGCATAGAAGATGCATATTGATTATTATTATTTTTATGTATAAAGGAATAATTTTCTTTTATTATGAAAGTGCTACTTTCATATTTTTATGCATAAAGGAATAATTTTCTTTTATTATGAAAGTGTTACTTTCATCAAAATAGATTTTTATGCATAAAGGAATAATTTTCTTTTATTATGAAAGTGTTACTTTTATCTAAATGGCTTTTTAGGCATAAAAGATTATGTTTTTATTATAAAAGTGTTACTTTTATCATATTTGAATTTCATGCATAGAGGTATGCATAAAAGATTATTGTTTTATTGTAAAAGTGTTACTTTTATCATATTTGATTTTCATGCATAAAAGTGCATAAAAGATTATTATTTTTAATTATAAAAGTGTTACTTTTATCATATTTGATTTTCATGCATAGAAGTATGTATAAAAGATTTTTTTTTATTATAAAAGTGTTACTTTTATCATATTTAATTTTCATGCATAGAAGTATGTATAAAAGATTATTATTTTTATTATAAAAGTGTTACTTTTATCATATTTGATTTTCATGCATAAAAGTATGCATAAAAGATTATTTGAAAGATGCATAAAGAAATCTATTTTTAGTTCAAAAGAATTATTTTCGTCAATTTTGATTTTATGCATAGGAAGATGCATAAAAGATTGATTTTTAATTTAAAAGTGTCATTCTCATTTAAAATGAATTTATGCATAGGAAGATGCATAAAAGATTGATTTCTATTTCGAAAGTGTTAGTCTCCTTAAAATGGAATTTATGCATAAATAGATGCGTAAAGAAATCTTATATCAAAAATAAGAATTCTCTTGTATTCTATAAATAGATATGAGGATGTGAAACGAATCAAATAGATGAAAATGAACAAGGAATAGATGGAGATGTATGTATGTGAATGTGAATGTGGATGTGTGAATGGGGATATGGATGTAGATATGGAATGTGGATGTGGATGTATGTGAATGTGAATGAGGATGTGGAATGTGGATGTGGATGTATGTGAATGTGAATGAGGATGTGGAATGTGGATATGTGAATGTGAATGTGGATGTGGATGTGTGAATGTGAATGTGGATGTGGATGTATGAATGTGAAATGTGGATATGGATGTATGAATGTGGAATGTGGGTATGGATGTATGGATGTGATGTGAATGTAGATGTACGAATGTGGATGTGGAATGTGGATGTGTGAATGGGGATATGGATGTAGATATGGAATGTGGATGTTGATGTATGTGAATGTGAATGAGGATGTGGAATGTGGATATGTGAATATGAATGTGGATGTGGATGTGTGAATGTGAATGTGGATGTGGATGTATGAATGTGAAATGTGGATATGGATGTATGAATGTGGAATGTGGGTATGGATGTATGGATGTGATGTGAATGTAGATGTACGAATGTGGATGTGGATATGGATGTGTGAATGTGGATGTGAAAATGGATGTAGATGTACGAATGTGGATGTGTGTGTGGAATAATGATTACAAATATGAATGTGAATGGATATGAAGTCGATATGAGCGAATGGATGAGATGAGATGTCATGTGAATCATCAGAATGTGAATGAATAATATAAGATCTGAACGAATGAGATATAATGAGAAATGGATGTGATGAGACGTAATGTAAATTAAGAAAGATAGGAATGGATGTTATGTGAAGTGAATGAATCCGATGTGATGGGATGGAAAATGATGTATCTGGTCAAGAATGGATACACATATGATTTGGAATTGGAGTAAGTAATATGGATTGATATGGAATAATGTGGAATGACGAGAGTTCAATATAGAAACTATATTTGTAAACTGTTTGCAAATGACTGTTTTATGTCAAAGATGCTGGGGAAGCATTTCGACTATCTTGAGTATGTGGTCGTGAAGACCTATCTGATAAAGTTGCAACTGCTGTACGGAGAGTCAATGGAGGATGTCTCGTATAGCAAGGTCGGCCGAGGTCTTGACCAGCCTCGGTTCAATTTAAATGGTGAGCTTTCGGTATGGTGGATGAGGGACCAAGGAAGTGGCCTATGAGTGAAGCACTAGGTGACCTGCGAAGGATCCTAGAGGGTGCTGACCATACGATGCTCGGGCTCTGGGTCGCCGAAGATACTCACACGTGCATCGTGGAAGATATTGGAATAAGGAGTAAGAGTTGTTTTCTGAAACCGGGCATGGATTTGGTTGATTGACCTTGCTGGTCCTCAACGGATGAGTCCTTGGCTCTTTTATATGGATCTGTTGGTTGATCTTGCTGATCTTCCACGGAGATTCCATTTTGTTATGTGAATATATTGCCGGTTACTATGAGCTAGGAACTATCGAAAAGGCCCCTGAGTGAACAGGTGGTGAGTGTTCTGGTTGTTGCCAATGATGCCATAAGTACACCGATAAATGAATGATTGGAAATGTGGATTCAACCACAGATTTTGAGGATAGAGTTCAGTGACATAATGGTTTCATTAAAGGATTGTTTTAAAGTTAGCTGATGCTGAGAAAAAGGCAATTTCATATTGGGTGCGTAAGTGGTGTGACTAGTTTTATGTTTGCATGAACTTCCAGCTAGGGGGCATGGGAACTCTTTTCCTTGGTACCCGGGACAAAACCTAACCAAATTCCTAATTGGATCCCATCACTACAGTGGTTGGGCGGTTGGCTAACCCATGGGACTGGATGGGATTAGGCTGGACTGATGGATCTGTAAATCGAGACTCAATTTCTATTTAGTTCGATAGATGAAGTAAATCCCGGACAAAAATTGTTCTATGGAAAAAGGATCAACGGCTGTGCCTCTCGATGAGGAAAAAAGCGTTGGTCTCTATGATCCAAGTGCAGTCTGTCCCTTGAATCTGACTATGGAACTTACGAGTTCAGTCAGATCAGTTCAGTTAAGTAAGGCTTTTGACTACGTTAGGGAAAAGCTATCCTGGTGGAATCGCCCGTGCTTCCCGGGCAAGAGAAGTTTTTTCCAAGTTAGGTTTGGAAGAATCGAGGAATTAGTCACCTGTCCAGATATCCGTGGGCGAGGCCTCGAGTGTGGGACCCTGCCCTATGCAAGATGTGCTACTTCCATTGCTAGCACCCCGAATCCGTTGCGCGGTGGGGACAGGGATCTTACACTTGGTATCATAGCAAATTGGCTATTGAGGATCAACCGAGAAGCCAATTATGTCAAAAATTTATCAAGAAGCACTACGAGTACCGCAATTGTATGGAATCCCTGACTTGCTTGAGGCCTAGACATGATGGTATTTACCTTATAGTTCAAAGAACCATGACTACCCGTATATACCGAGGGTATAACTGCAGCTCTTTACTGGCTATATATACGAGTAAATCTAAGACTTGAAATTATAAGCATTAATGCTATCCAGTTGATGAATTCGAATGTGGTTGATATGATTTTTAAATTCTGGTTGAGAACTGATGATTAGATTTGGATTCTGATTGAAAAATGATGATCCCTAAAAATTGTGGTTGAGAACTAATGAGTTGATTTGGATTCTGATTGAAAAATGATGATCCCTAAAAATTGGTTGAAATGTAATAAGCTGAGCAAAACCGCAATGAGGATGAATGGGACGAGTCCCTGCGATAATGTTCGTAGCTAGAATGAAGTTAATGACTTCAGCCAATCACTATCAGATTAGTGGATTGTGCTGCCAGATTACTACTGTTAACTTTTGATCAGTGGATCAAGTTAAGGGATGATAAAAATCTGAAAAATTGAAATCCCCATGGAGGATTGTTCAGATGGAAAAATTTAGTCTAATGGACCATTACTGTGTTAAAGATATGAATGAGATATTCTGAATGAATTATTAATTGATAATTCATTCTATATGAGTATCTTTATCCCTTGATTCTGTGGGGAGCTGACCTATTTAGAGAACCCCGGAATCAGTTGAATCAAAATTGGGATTGAACCATAAATAAAGAGACTTAACAAGAATTTTCGTATTGATAGGAACATGGATCGAGGTCATCGTGGTAGAAATGTTAACCCCCAACTCGATGAAGAAGAGCTCGAACTGGATGTTCGTAAAACTCTTCATAGTTCGCAGCCTGGACCTTTCAAAGGTGAAGGAAAAAACTTGGGCGAGACTGTGGAGAAGTGGATCGAATCAATGGAAGAATACTTCGATGTCACCAGGTATACAATGAGAAGAGCAAAATGACTCTTGCAAGGCTGAAGATAGTGGAGACAGCTAGAGTGGCATGGAGAAACCACTCCGAGACAACTTTAAAATGAAAATGGATGTTATGCCTTTTGCTGGAAAGGCTTTCCCCCTTCTCTTCATTATTGAATTCAGCCTTTCTTTATCCTAGATGTGTATTCAAATTGATGGAATTAAACTTTTCATATTGTTTACTCTTAATAAAGTGGAAATTGATTAGATTAGAATGATTTAAATCATCTTGGATAATTTCTAGTAAATTTTAGAGTGAAAAAAATTGAAAAATGGTTAGCCATACAAAGGAGGTTATGGCAAAATTTTCTTAAATTTGGTGAAATAAAATTTATCTTTTTATTATTCAAAAAGAGTAATCACCACCGCTTGTGTATTCTAAGAGTGTTATTTTTATTCTATGCATAGAAAAATGCATATTAGAAATATTTTTATTATAAAAGTGTTATTTTCATTAGAATTAATTTCTATGCATAAAAAGATGCATATTGGGAATATTTTGATTATAAAAGCGTTACTTTCATCAAATTTTGATTTTATGCATAGAAAGATGCATAAAAGAATCTATTTTTATTTCAAAAGAGTTATTCTCATTGATTTTGATTTTATGCATAGAACGATGCATAAAGAATTTATTTTTATTCCAAAAGTGTTATTCTCATCAATTTTGATTTTATGCATAGAAAGATGCATAAAGGAATTTATTTTTAATTCAAAAGAGTTATTCTCATTGATTTTGATTTTATGCATAGAAAGATGCATAAAGAATTTATTTTTATTTCAAAAGAGTTATTCTCATTGATTTTGATTTTATACATAGAAAGATGCATAAAGAAATTTATTTTTTATTTCAAAAGAGTTATTCTCATTGATTTTGATTTTATGCATAGAAAGATGCATAAAGGAATCTATTTTTATTTCAAACGAGTTATTCTCATTGATTTTGATTTTATGCATAGAAAGATGCATAAAGGAATTTATTTTTATTGGGAAAGTGTTATTTTTCTTAAAATTGAATTTATGCATAAATGGATGTATAAAAGGATTTTTATAAAAGTGTTATTCCCACATAAGTTGATTTTTATAAAAGAATGAATGGATGGATAGATGTGATGTGAATGAATGGATGGATAAATGTGATGTGAATCATATAAATGTGAATGAATGGATGGATAGATGTGATGTGAATCAGATAAATGTGAATGAATGGATGGATAGATGTGATGTGAATCAGATAAATGTGAATGAATGGATGGATGGATGTGATGTGAATAGATGTGATGAGATGTCATGTGAATAGATGTGATGAGATGTCATGTGAGGTGTTCACTCATTTTTAGAATTTTAGAGTTATGGTTGAAAAGTAAACAGGAAAACATGTAAAGTGCCTAAGGTCAGATGGAGGGGGAGACCTCAGCTGACCTTGCTACGCGAGACATCCTCCATTGACTCTCTGTCAGCTATTGCAACTTTGTGACCGAAGATGGGAATCACATACCACCACTGATCGCTGGGTATATGTGTATTATGTGTCTATTCTGTCTTATACCACTGATCGTCACTGGGTATATGACCAGCTCACAGGGTAGCCATTTTGGGACACAGCCCAATCCAGAGTCTACCCCCTTACTGTCAGTCTTCCATGTCTTAGAGACAACGGAACTCCCATATTTCACCTATGTGGACCGCTCTAGTCTCATGTCTAGTTGAGCCTAGGATTTTTCTTTTACGATGAATAAGACTAATTATATTAGTCTCAAACTTTTGTAAGAAAACTTGTCCTTGTAAATATTTGAGAAATAAAATGATTTCAAAAATTTTACTTCTAAAAGCATGAGCGTAATGTAAAGTATGAGTCCTGTAATCCTAAAATTTAATCTTACGATGATGACCATGACGATTAGCCTCCACTCCCCAAACATTATATACAAACGTCCAGGAGAAGAATCTCTTGCTTAAGCAAAGAAAACCTCCCTCCTTTAAGGGGGAAGATTCAAATATTGAGAAGGATGATGAGCTTTGAATCGAAGCAATGGATGATTATTTCTCAGCTGCCCTAGTATTGGAGCGGCAAACTACTTCATGCTTGCACAATTTCGACTCACTAGGGATGCTAAGCTCTAGTGGAAACAATGGTGCTGTGACAAAGGAGTCACTGAACACTCCCAAACATGGGAGGATATTAAGCAGGCTGTGAAGGAATGATATCTCCCACCATCTCATGAATCCATCAAGATGAATGATTTTTTAGTCTTAAGCAGTTCACCTTAACTTTGGAAGAATACTATTCTAAATTCATCACTCTTGAGAAGTATGCCCCGGCCATGGCGACTTTCCAGCAAGTGCCTCATTTTTGCCAAGGCTTGAATGAACCCTTGGATTCCCACCCCTTAAAGCAATGAGGCCAAGCACATTGCAAGATGGTCTTATATGAGCAAAGCCTCTTGTGAAAGAACTAAAGTCTAGTAAAGCCAAGCCTAAGAAGAGATATTACCTTGAGGAAAACCCTAAAGATCAACCTTACAAGAAGCCCCAATAGAATGCTCCCTACTACAATCAAGGGCGGCAAGCCAACTCTTTTGTTCCCCGTTCATATGCTACTTCTTCTAGAGAAGCCCCTCCCTGTTCGAATGCAATGAGCCGGGACACTTCAAGGCCAACTGTCCCAAGCTAGTATCATCTCTACCTCATAGTGGTAGATCAAATCAAGGCCGTGGAATCCCTATCCACCAAGGTGCAAGAGGTGGGGGACTTGGTAGAGGTCGTGGACCAGTTGCTCGTGCATAGCCTATGCTATAAGTGAAGAACCAACTCTGGATATAGCTGAAGAAGAACGTGCCACAGTCCATGCGGCAGTAGAACATCAAGGTCCAAATCAACAATTTGGTGTTATTCAACCCCAGCCGCTCATCACAATAAGCCATTCCAGCTTTTGATTAATCGTGGCATTCATTTCTTTCTGTTTACAAAAGTTAAACTTGAGTCAAAAACCAGTTAGAAGAATGGTTGTAGAACTAGCTAGTGGGAAGGAAGTAGTATCTCAACATTCTTTAGGAAACATTGATTTTGAATTGGGTAGTAAGCAAACTCATGGTCATTTTAGAGTCCTACCATTAGGAATTTATGATGGAATCCTTGGAATGGAGTGGTTACTTGCAAACAATGATAGTATTCACTGTAGCCAGGGGAGTATCACTTTTAAAAATGAGCATGGCAAGTAGTATCAGTTCACGAAAAGATAGGTAAACCTAATTCTAGGGTAGTCAAAGCAAAGCATCTTCTCAAAGGAGCACGTAAGGGACAAAAAGTTTTCCTAGTTAAACTCAACAAAGCTGCTGAATCTAGTAAAGAAATAGATCCCTCTTGGCTCCAAGAATTCTCTGACATCTTTCTTAAGGTGACAAGTTCATAGGGTTACCACCTCCTCGAGAGGTCGATCATGAAATTGAGGTGATCCCTGGTGCTCAACCTATCTCAAAAACAACCTATAAAATGTCTCTTCCTAAAGCCATTGAGCTTAAAGAGCAACTTTCCCAACTCATTGAGCATGGATTTGTATGTCTCGATAGCTCTCCTTGGGGAGTACCCATTCTTTTGTAAAAAAAGAAGGACAGTACTCTTCGACTCTGCATAGATTATCGGGGGTTAAATCAAGTCACCACATCAAGAATAAGTATGCTATCCCTCGCACATCGATGAGCTTCTTGATAGGCTTCATGGGGCCAAAGTTTTCTCAAAAATAGATTAAGGTCTGGTTATTACCAGATCGGAGTTAGGGAAGAAGATACACCCAAAACAGCTTTCAATACATGTTTTATGGCCACTATGAGTTTATTGTAATGTCATTTGGGTTGACCAATGCTCCTGCAACCTTCAACCACCTAATGCAAGATATATTCCATCCTTACTTGGATGAATTTGTACTTGTTTTCTTTGATGACATCTTAGTATACTCCAAGTCGGTGGAAGAGCATGAGGAGCATGTGTGTAGAGTTCTGCAACTGCTGCGTAGACATAAACTCTATGCCAAGAAGAGCAAATGCACCTTCTTTACTCATCAGATTGAGTATCTTGGATTCATTTTCTCCCAAGATGGTATCTTGGTAGATCCCGCCAAGGTCAAGGATATATTGGAATGGCCACCCCCTAAATCAGTCCGTGAAGTTCGTGGATTTTTGGGAATCACAGGATGGTACATGATTTTCATCAAAGATTATGCCCTGGTAGCTGCACCCTTGACGGCTCTTCTTAAGAAGGATTGCAAAATAGTGTGGTTTCCAATCCATCAAGTCAACTTCTTTGATCAGCTCAAAACCATGATCATTACCTCAGCGCCAGTCTTGAAACTTCTTGATTTCACTAGGGAATTTGAGGTGGTTAGTGATGCCAGTAGTCTAGCTCTTGGTGGTGTCATAGGACAAGAAGGGAGACTAGTGGCTTATACTTCTCAAAAGCTAAAGCAATATGAAGAAAATCATCCCACCCATGATTTAGATCTCTTAGAAATTGTTCATGGCCTCAAATTATGGAGACATTATCTCTTGGGGGGAAAATTCTAGCTCATAATAACTGACCACAAAAGTCTAAAGTCAATCTTCACTCAACATGAGGTAGAGAAGATGGATTGAAATCCTAAAAGAATATGACTTCGACATCAAATTCTACCTTGGGAAAGATAATGTGGTAGTGGATGCACTCATCCGCCCCCGCAAATCCTTCTTGAGTGCAATTTTGATGCCAAATGATCCCATACTGGACAAGGTCAAAGAAGTCTCATCTCGTGATATTGATTATTACCAGAGGATGATGAAGTTAGTAGAAGAAGGAGGAACTTTAGAGAAAGAGAAAAATCTAATCAAGGGGTACTTTATCCATGATGGGAGTCTTTACTTCAATCAGAGGCTATGCATTCCTAAGGATCTAGCTCTAAAGAAGCTGATCCTCCATGAAGCTCATGATAGCCCTGCTCTGCTGCTGCTGCAGGGCATCTAGGCTATGCAAAAACATTGAATGCTGCAAGGAGGAGCTATCATTGAGCAGGCTTGAAAAATGATGTCCTTTGGCAATGTATCTTATGTCAAAGGATCAACGCTGAAAGAGTCAAGATGCCTGGGAAGCTTCAACCCTTGGATATCCCCTAGATGAAGTCGGAATGTATAAGCATGGATTTTGTCACAAGTCTCCCCACTATAAAAGGAGGATATGATTCCATATTAGTGGTGGTGGACTTGCTTCCCAAAGTAGCTCATCTTATATTAGCAAAGAAAACCTTCAAAGCTTTTGATGTTGCCCAGTTATTTGTCAAAGAGGTCTTCAAGCTTCATGGTCTTCCGAAGAGGATAGTCAGTGATCGAGATTCTGATTTCACTTTGAATTTTTGGTAGTCCTTATTTCAGGCCTTGGGAACTCAGCTTTGCTTTAGCACATCTTATCATCCAGAGACCGATGGCCAGATTGAGAGAGTCAACCAAGTAATTGAAGACATTCTCAAGGCATATTGTGGATGGGAACCAAGAAGATGGATTCAATACCTTCCTCTGGTAGAATTTGCTTATAATACATCTTATTATCAGAGCATAGGAATGTCACCATTCAAAGCACTCTACAAGAATGTTTATCTCCTCTTAATTTCTTTGATCTAACCATAAGAGTTGAGGCATCTAGCTGTGAGATCCCTGACCCCACTACGCAACAAATTCTGGGGTGCTAGCAGCGGAAGTAGCACTTCTTGCGCGGGGCAAGGTCCCACACTTGGAACCTCACCCACGAATATCCAGACAAGAGACTAATCCATCGGTTCTTCCAAAACCAAACTTGGAAAAACTTCCCTTGCCCGGAAAGCACGGGCGATTCCTCCAGGATAACTTTTCTCTAACGTAGTCAAAAGCCTTAACTAACTAAATTGATTTGACCAAATCCGTAAGTCCCATAGTCAGATCAAGGAAAATATTACACTTGGATCATAGAGACCAACACTTTTTTCCTCATTGAGAGGCACAGCCGTTGATTCTTTTCCATAAAACAATTTTTATCCAGGATTTACTTCATCTATCGTACCAAAATAGAAATTTAGTCTCATTTTAGGGATCCATCAGTCTAGCCTAACCCCATCCAGTCCCATGTGTTAGCCAACTGCCCAACCACTGTAGTGATGGGATCTAATTAGGAATTTTGTTAGGTTTTGTCCCGGGTACCAGGGAGGAAAAGAGTTCCCTGGCCCCCTAGCCTGAAATTCATGCAAACTTAAAACTAGTCACACCACTTACACACCCACCAATATGAAATTGCCTTTTTCACAGAATCACCATCTTCAAAAAATAATCTTTTAATGAAACCATTGTGTCACTGATCATAATCATCAAAATCTCCGGTTGAATCCTTATTTCCAATAATTCCTTCATCGATGTACCTATGGCATCATTGGCAACCAGAACGTTCACTGGCAAAACCAAAACGTTCACCACTTGTCCACTCAGGGGCCTTTTCGATAGTTCCTATCTCATAGTAACCGGCAATATATTCACATATCAAAATGGAATCTTCCTTGAAGATCAATAAGATCAACCAACGGATCCATATAAAAGAGCCATGGACTCATCTGCTGAGGACCAGCAAGGTCAATCAACCAGATCCATGCCCGAATTGAGAAAACAACCCTTACTCCTTGTTCCAATATCTTCCACGACACACGTGAGAGTATCGTCGGTGACCCAAAGCCCGAGCACTGTATGGTTAGTACCCTCTAGGATCCTTTGCAGGCAGCAGGTGACCTAGCGCTTCACTCATAGGCCGCTTCCTTGGTCCCTCATCCACCGTACCGGAAGCTCACCATTTAAATCGAACCGAGGCTGGTCAAGACCTTGGCCAACTTTGCTACGCGAGACGTCCTGCGTTGACTCTCCGTCAGCTGTTGTGCAACTTTATCATCTAGGTCTCCACGACCTCATTCACAAGACGGTCAAAATGCTTCCCCAACAGTCTTGACATAAAACAATCATTTAAAAACAGGTCATAAATCAAAATCAATGAGAATAACTCTTTTGAAATTAAAATAAATTCCTTTATGCATCTTTTTATGCATAAAATTAAAATGAATGAGAATAACTCATTTGAAATAAAAATAAGTTCCTTTATACATCTTTCCATGCATAAAATCAAAATCAATGAGAATAACTTTTTTGAAATAAAAATAAATTCCTTTATGCATCTTCCTATGCATAAAATCAAAATTAATGAGAATAACTCTCTTGAAATAAAAATAAATTCCTTTATGCATCTTTCTATGCATAAAATTAAAATTAAATGAAAATAACACTTTTATAGTTAAAAGAATTTCCAATATGCATCTTTCTATGCATAGAAATTAGTTCTAATGAAAATCACACTTTTATAATAAAAAAATATCCAATATGCATCTTTCTATGCATAGAAATTAATTCTAATGAAAATAATTCTTTTACAATAAAAATAATTCCAATATGCATCTTTTTATGCATAGAAATTAATTCTAATGAAAATAACGCTTTTACAATAAAAATATTTCTAATATGCATCTTTCTATGCATATAATGAAAATAACACTTTTAGAATACACAAACGAAGGGGATTACTCTTTTTGAATAACATAAAGATAAAACTTATTTCTACAAAATTTAAGAAAATTTTGAGATAACCTCCTTTGTATGGCTGACCATTTTTCAATTTTTGCATTCTAATTCTAATTAGAATTTAACTCAAGATGAAATTAGTACTCTAATCTAATCAATTCTCTTTTTTTTAAGAGAGAATAATACGAAAAGTTTAACTCTATTTAATTGATTACACATCTTGGATAAAGAAGGGCTGAATTCAATGAAGAGAAGGGGGAAGCCTTTCCATCAAGGCATAACATCCAATTTTAATTTAAAACAAGCAAGAAATCATAAAACCATAGAATAGAATTAGAAAAAAATAGAATTTTTAACTTACATGGAGTTTTGTGAGCTATCCTTTGGCTTGATGGATTGAGGGTTCTACTCTTGCTTGGATCAAGAGTGGCCACCAATTCCTTGTAGAGGAAATATGCAAAAAAAAAACAAGTGAATTATCAAAGAATTCAATGTTTTTGGCTCATGGGAGGAGTAGAGTAACAACGCATAAAACACTATTTAGCTTTTACAAAGGGGGAGGCTTCTATTTAAAGGAAAAAGTGAGCCTCTAACTAAGCAAACTGATTCTAGAATTTTCCAGATCAGTTTGGTCACTTTTTGACCATTTTTAGGTCAGTTTAGCTTACTTTTTGGTTCTAGTTGAAACAGGAGAGAGGAGAGATGAAATATCTCATTATTTGAGAGTTTAAAACTCCACCACACATGTGAAGTAGGTGGCTCCTTCATGAGGGGAATTTCCCCACACCGAGGTGTCAAAAATGCATCATTTCCTCTAAATATCTCTTCTTTTTTTAACTAATAACCTTGTCCTTAGTCAACTCTTCATCTTATGTGAGTATTTACTCATTTTTGGGGGGGATTTTCTTTATTTCTTCAATTTATCTCCTCCCTACATTTGGATTAATCTAATTGGCCCCTCAAAATCTTAATCTTAAATTTTCAAAAAATTTGGGCCCTTAGGCTAAGGCCTTTTAAACAGATTATAATTTATTTTAATAAGAAGAGATATTTTTCCATCCAAAAATATCTAAAAATTGAATAACCTCTCTCTAGAGCATTTTCTCTCTCTAAGCCAAAATAGGTAGAAACAAGATCTGTTAATATTCTGACAAGGGGAATGATTACAGGGGGAGAGATTGGACATCTTGAGGGGCTGGGGGAGGAATCTTACATCCTACCCGACTTAAAAAACGCGAGATGTCCTCATCTCGCAGGTGGATTATGATCTCTTTCATCTTCTTCTTCTTCTTCAATCACTTCCAGCGTTACTGTTTTGGAAATGGACGACCGATTTGGAAACAACTCTCTTTGACTTCCCCTATTTTGAGATAGAGGTCTTGCATTACTTTGGTTTGAAATTGCGGGTTGGTTAGAGGATCTACCTCTGGGATTTCCCTGAATTTGGCGGATAGAAACTTGATTACTCTGGAAGGAAGGAGCTGGAGTCTGGAATCTTGATCCCTGATTTCCCTACCCTAAAAACCTTGATCCAAAAGGAGTTGGGCAATCCATATTGCGATGTCCAAATCCTTGATAGTTATAGCATTTCACTCCCTTGTTCAAGGGTGGAACTTCTGAAGTTAAATTCCAGGGGATTGAGTTTCGAGAAAAGGATATTTTTTCCATTCTCAAACTTCCCCTATCCTGGGATTAACCCTGATATCTCTTAGGTGGTGGAAGGTTGGAATCACCTTCTGGAACTAATAATCTTTTGAAAGGTGATGGTGCTAGCTTTGATGGGACCTTAACATCAAAGGCCTTGGAGAAATCCTTTGCCATCCGCACTGCTTTGGCCATGGAAACTAGCTTGGCGTTCTTCACCAAAATATTCAAAGGTTTGTTCAATCCCCGAATGGACCTGGCCATCAGCTATTCTTCATTCAGCGGTGGCGAGTGTTTGAGGAGGAGAGCGAACGCTTGGTGATATACTTCAATAGTTCTGCTCCCCTCGATTAACTCTAAGAATTCATTCATCTTTGTTTCCAAAAAGCCGAGAGGACAGAACCTTGTCCTTAGGTAAATTTTGAGATCATTCCATGTCTGGGTATTCTGATCCAGACGGTTTGTCTCGCAGTGGTTTCTCCATACCACTCTGGCTATTTCTACAATCTTTAGTCTTGCAAGAGCCATTTTGCTCTTCTCATTGTACCCGGTGACATTGAAGTATTCTTCCATTGCTTCGATCCACTTCTCCATGGCCTCTCCCAAGTTTTCCCTTTCACCCTTGAAAGGTCCAGGCTGCGAGCTATGAAGAGTTTTACTAACATCCACGTTGAGCTCTTCTTCATCGAGTTGGGGGTTATCATTTCTATCACGACCACCTCGATCCATGTTCCTATCAATACGAAAAATCTTGTTAAGTTTCCTTTATTTATGATTTAAATCCGATTTTTTATTCATCTGATTTTGGGTTCTTTAGATAGGTCGACTCCCCATAGAATCGTGGGATAAAGATACTCACATTATCAGATAACAATTCATTCAGAACATATCATTCATATTTTTAACACAATAATGGTCTATTAGACCAAAATTTCCATCTGCATAGTACTCCATGGGGGATTTCAATTTTATAGATTTTTAATTTGCCATCCCTTAACTTGATCCACTGGGTCAAGAGTTAACATCAGCAATCTGCCAGCACAATCCACTAATCTCATAGTGATTTACTGAAGTCATTATCGTCATTCCAACATCAACATAGGGACTTATCCCATTCATCCTCATTGTGGTTTTACTCAGTTTATCGCTTTTCAACCAAAAAATCAGGAATCATCATTTTTTTCAATCAGAATCCAATTCAACTCATTAGTTCTCAAAACCAAAATTTTAAAATCATATCAACCACATTCGAATTCATCATCTGGATAGCATTTTAGTTTATAATTTCACGATCTTAGATTTACTCGTATATACTGCCAGTAAAGAGCTGCAGTTATACCCTTGGTATATACGGGTAGTCACGGTCCTTGGAATTATAAGGTAAATACCATCATGTCTAGGCCTCAAGCAAGTCAAGGATTCCATACAATTGTAGAAAAACCATGAATTACAATTGTCCTTTTTTTTGTATTTGTCAAGTTTTAGATCACATGTGTCCATGACGATGAGTAGGACATAACTTGTGTTAGTTTTACTGTGTCTATATTTAAAAAAACAAAGTTGATTAGGGCAGACTAGGGAGTCTTGTGTAGACTCCCCAATCTGCTCTAGTTTTTTTACCATGCAATACTTTCACCTGTGCTAAGCAGCAAAAATAGCAAAAAAATATCACTGCTAAGCAACGAACCTGTTGTAGCAAAAATAAAAGCTTTTTTAGGTGGCTGCGAAATGGGCCCGATATCTCCCTACCCTTCTAGTTATAAAAGCTCTACTATTTTTACTACTGCACCCTCATTCTGTTGTAGTGCATCGATTGATATTGGAAGTATAAACTAGTGAAATCAATTTCTGAAAACAATAAAAGATCAATATAGAGTCCACACAACATAAACCAAGGAGTGCCCAAAAATAGATATAGTTATGTACCTACCTGTATCATCTTGTGCCAATCATGTGATTTAATACCATAGAATTGATACTCACCCTTCTTTTTTGTTATTGTGTAAATGCACCCTTAAATTAGTGCATTACACTGGTTGGTGTACGAAAAGATGAAATTTGAGTTTTGACATTATTTTTCTCTTGCCTTGTCAACATCCATGGCACCTTTGGTAAAACCACCTTGTCATCATTGACTACCCTTGGCCATACATTTTCCATGTGTTTGGTATCCTTTAGTGAAAAGATGCAGGGGAGAAGAGAGCTTGAGCTCTTGCAAGCACACACACACTCACAAAACCCTAAAAGAGAACACACAAGGTGAGAGGCTGAAAATCTTCTTCTTCTTCACACAACACTTAACACACCATATACAAAGATAAGAGTACACACAATATTAAAAGGTACTCAACCAAATACATACTAGGGTTCTCTATATTGTGAACCCAACTAAATGAGCTGGCGCTATAACTATGCTAGTCTCTAGAATGGCTGTCACATAGCCTGTCATCCCACTGGGGCCTCATATCACCCATGATCTCACCAACCATGCCAGTGGTGTAAGTGTGGGGCCTATCCCCCCGAGGCGGGTCATTAGTGTCCACCGCCTCACTAGATGAGCTTGATATCTCAACACTCCCCCTCGAGCTCAGCTCCATCTCATGTACACCAAGCGAAGCCCTGAATCTGTGGAGCATCTTTGTACCCAATGCTTTGGTGAAGATGTCAGCGACCTGATCCTGTGTGCTAACATAAACAAGCTCAACGTCTCCTACCAAAACCTTCTCTCTGACAAAATGGTAGTGGACCTCTATATGCTTCATGCGAGCATGAAAAACTAGGTTCCTGGCCAACTGTATACTGCTAATGTTGTCACAGAAAATGACAACTTGTCTATCCACTGATAGACCCAAATCTGCAAGTAGCTTTCTCAACCAAGCTACCTCACATGCTGCCACAGTAGCACCTTTGTACTCAGCCTCTGTAGTACTGGATAGAGCAACCGTAGGCTGCTTCTTGCTCCTCCAAGTCACATCAGCATTCCCCAAAGAAAACATGAAGCCACTAGTAGATCTTCTATCTGAGATACTACCAGCCCAATCAGCATCTGTGTACCCATGTACACAGATCTCTATCATAGTTTCATAAAATAGTCCACAATGCAAAGTAGACTTCACATACCTCAGTATGCATCTCAATGCATCCAAATTCGGCTTTCGAGGAACCTGCATAAACTGACTCACCAACCCAACAACATAGCTCAAATCTGGCTTGGTGATCGTCATGTAGATCAACCTTCCTACTATGCGCCTATACATAGTAGGATCCTCCAAAATCTCTCCTGAATCTACACTCAACTTGCCATTCTGATCCAATGGCACTGAGATAGTAGCATGTCATACCATACTTGGATAACATGTCCAAGCCATACTGTCTCTGCAATAATCCAATACCATGTGGTGACCTAATCACCTCAATGCCCAAGAAATATCTGAGCTCCCCCAGATCCTTCATCTCAAACTTCTATCTAAGCAAGATCTTTACATCAAAGATCTCTACATCATGGTACCCCATAATGATCAGGTCATCTACATAGATGACAACAAGCACAACCCCTCTATCACTGTGTCTCACATACAGCAAGAAATATGCATTGGCTACATGAAAGCCAATAGTGACAAGATATTCAAAAATCTTGTCAGACCATGATCTTGGTGCTTGTTTTACGCCATACAAGGCTTTCTTCAACCTGCAAACATGCTCGGGGTGACTCACATCCTCATAACCAGATGGCTGCAACATATACACCTCTTCCTACAAATCCCCATGCAAGAATGCATTATTTACATCCATTTGATGTAAAGACCATTGCTTTGACGTAGCCACTGCTATCACAACTCTCATTGTTGCCATCTTAGCAACTGAGCTGAAAGTTTCCTCATAATCAATGCCATATGTCTGTGTATATCCTTTGGCTACCAATCTAGCCTTGTACCTGCTTCTCAGCTCATCTGGCACATGCACATATGCAATGCATCCAAAGACTTTCAGATGAGACAAATCAGGTCTTTAACCCAATAAACCTCTCCTCTAGAGTTACATCATGTATGGCTGTAGTTGGAGTCCTATTCATGATGTAAACTGTAGTAGAAACAGCCTCAGCAGCCCAATAGCTATGCGGCATATTCTTCTCTCCCATCAATGCTCGTGCAATCTCAGCAATGTGCCTATTTTTTCGCTCAGCAACTCCATTTTGCTACGAAGTGTATTTGCATGTAAACTGTCTCTAAATACCATTCTTTTGCAAAAATTCAGAGAACTCATTGGAGAAGTACTCTCCCCCTCCATCTGACCTTAGGCACTTTACATGTTTTCCTGTTTGCTTTTCAACCATAACTCTGAAATTCTGAAAATGAGTGAACACCTCACTCTTCTCATTCATGAAGTATACCCACACTTTCCTTGTGTGGTCAAATCAATAAATGTCACATAATACCTGTAGCCTCCCATAGACATGGTCTTCGTAGGACCCCATACATCTGAATGCACAACATCTAGTGCATTTCTGCTCACATTTCTGTCACGTGGAAATACATGCTTTGTTTGCTTTCAAAATTGGCATGCTTCACATATTTTCTACATACCTTCAACTTTAAACTTTGGCAGCCCTGTCACAACTCCTTTAGTCTGCATAGACTTCATTCTCTACACATTCACATGTCCAATTCTTTTATGCCAAATGTCTGTGTCTGTAACAATTCTTGAACCATTTGCAAACATTGCGCAGCAGCACTCACTTCAAGCATGTAAACATTCTGCCCACTCTGTTGCCTTTTGCAACCAACCTGCACTTGTCTTTAAGGTCTTTAACATAACAACCATCAGGGTTAAACCGAACCTGCAAACCCTACTCAATCATCTAGCCAACTGAAACCAGGTTCTTTGTTATGTTCGAAACATGAAGTACATCTGCAAGGTACTTCACTTTGCCATCCTACATAGATAATGGCACATATCCAACATGGGCAATTGGATGAGCAGTGTCATCCCCTGTTTCCACAAAACCTACAAGAAGGTACTTTACTTTGCCATCCTGCATAGATAATGGCACATACATGGGCAATTGGATGAGCAGTGTCATCGCCTATTTCCACAAAACCTGGTCTTTTAAGGATTTTCATCTCCTTGAACCACTCCCCATGACTTGTCATGTGGTTCGAAGCACCTGAATCAATGTACCATACATCATATTTATGTGCTGCTTCAACATTTTCAGACATGGCATTAACTACATGCTGCATAACAAACAACCTTTCATTATCCTCATTGTTTCTGCTCGAGGATGCATAGTTGTTTTACGCTGCAATTTCCCATTTTGCATGTCAGCCTGCTTCTTATAACAATCTACCTGCACATGTCCAGGCTTACCACAATAAAAGCATCCACATGTATCATTATACTGCCTTTGCCAATTTCCACGACCTCTTTGACTCCCCCTGCCTCTGAATTGGCCTCTTCCACCTGCGTGTTGTTGTTGTTGTGAAAACTGGGACTGTTATTGTTGCTGCTGTTGGCCATAATTCTGATTACCTGTTTGGCCACCTCCTTGGCTGCGTCCATGGCCTCCTCTACCTCGTCCTCTTCCTGAACTTGTGTAGAAGGCCTATTTCTCTGAATTGTTTTTGTTTTGTGAAGACTGTTGGCCTTCACCCAAGCTCTTCTCTTCTATAATCAACATAGACACCAAATCTATGAAATTGGGAATGTTTTCTCGAGTCTGAATAGACGTCTTGAACGCCTTGTATTGTGGCCCGAGACCACGTAGACAGACTTCCACCTTATCATCATCATCTACTGAAATGCCAATAGATGCAAAGGATTCCACAATACCCTTGATCTTCAATGCATAGTAATTCATAGACATACTCGTTTTCTCCACAGTATGAAGTTCATTCTTCAACTGTATCTTTCGTGCCTTGGTATTCATTTCATAGAGTTTTACCAAGGTGTCCCATGCCTCCTTGGGGGACTTGGCATCCTGTATGTGCCCAATCATGGTGTCCTATATACTGATAGAGAGCCAATACTTTTCTGGCTCCTTGGTTCCAATCCTTGAACTCTGTCACATTTGCAGCAGTTGGATTGATCTCCGGTATCTCTGGTATCTCCGGTGCCTCTTCATGCTCACCTTCTATGTAGTCCCAGTAACCCGTTCCCATTAGGAAATTTGTCAACTTGAACCTCCAAGCATGGAAGTTGTTCTTGTCAAGCTTCTCAGCAACAATCTGGTTTATGCCATCATTTGACATCTTGCCACACACACAAATTTACCAGAAACAGCACTCTAGTTTGTCCTGCACAAACTGCTGTATTTTTTGCAGCGGTACTGTACTACACTCAAATGTCACAACTAGTGGCCTCAATGTGCATACATACACCCAATGGAATTGTTTGACCTCCTTGCAGCACACACAATGTCTGCACAACCAATCTATCTTCCTACAGTTCTTAAAATAGAGTTCTGCATAGAATCGATAACTTATCCGCAACAGTACTCGAAATCGCCTACTTTTTGAAAAACGGAGGTCCTAATGCGCCCGAAACGCGTTTTTTGCCCGACAAATTAAGTCTGATAGGACAATATGGTTGCCTTATAGCTTTACTCCCTCGAAGAAAGCTCCTCAATCAGAGATCATTTGCCAGTGCCTCCCGTCGTAGAGCTCCTGACAAGGGTGTAGTTGCCAACACAAATAGGGAAGAGTAGATGAAGCTCTTACCCTCGTACCACTTTCTATGCTTCTCTTGCTTGCAGCTCAGCCCTTAGCATGAACCAGGCTCTGATACCATGAAAAGATGCAGGGGAGAAGAGAGATTGAGCTCTTGCAAGCACACACACACTCACAAAATCCTAAAAGAGAACACACGAGGTGAGAGGCTGAAAATCTTCTTCTTCTTCACACAACACTCAACACACCATATACAAAGATAAGAGTACACACAATATGAAAAGGTGCTCAACCAAATACATACTAGGGTTCTCTATATTGTGAACCCAACTAAATGAGCTGGCGCTATAACTATGCCAGTCTCTCTAGAATGACTGTCACACAGCCTGTCATCCCACTGGCTGCATATCACCCATGATCTCACCAACCATGCCAGTGGTGTAAGTGTGGGGCCTATCCCCCAGGCGGGTCATCAGTGTCCACCACCTCACTAGATGAGCTCGATATCTCAACATTTAGGTCATCCCTTATTGCATGGGTGTCTTTTTTACCAATTAGATGGTCCCAAATCATTGATGCCACATTCTTAAAAATGTGCATTGGATCCAAAAGATGATTTATTCTTAACTCTGTACAATATGGTAGACGATATAAGATTGAGTACCTTTTCATGCCCGCAGGTGCTGTGATGGGAGTCACCCTCCATCTCTCCACCTTCCATCTCTCATCCCACTCTCCATCTCTCCACCTTCCCTCCAATGGCATTATAGGAGGCCAATGCCACATGGCCTCCCACTCTGTACCTCTTTCATCACAATCGGAGAAACCTCTGATGGAGTATAATTAGGGTGGTCTGGAGGAAGAAATCGATGATGTTCATTATACACCACTTTCTTTAGTGCATGTGCTTGTTTGGATACAAGTGATGGACCACAAATTGGACTTGCATTATATCCTGCAATTGTGAGATCTATAAAATTGGCATGTAAGAATTGAAAGCTAATAGACATTAAAATACATTAAAGTATAAAAGGATCAGTTGTGCATGTTTAGATAAGAATTAAATTATGAGTACGACGTACTTGAGAACTCCGTATAACCCAAAAAATCATGCATAGTCCACATCAAGATACCCTTAACCATTGCATTGTGGCATGAAATTGGAAGAGAAACATCATGCACCTTTATGCCTCTCCATAATTACTCGAGAGCTCATCAATCAAGGGCTCAAGGTATACATCCATATTCTTTACCTTGTGCTTCCCACGCACAAGGTGCACAAGCATCACATGACCCTTCTTGATGGACATCCATGGAGGAATATTGTAATTCACAACAACAATGGGCCATGTGGACCATGATGTAGACCTCAATCCAAATGGGTTCACCCCATCCACACCCAATCCAAGCCGTAAATTACGAGGCTCATCATTCCTCATTTAAATCAGCAATAAATTAACATCGGAACATATGTTGAATGCGAGGTATAATAGGAAAGTGCCTCATTTGCCAAATTTTTGCACCACCCTGTAAATCCTTCATGTATACGGTCGTCTCCACAAATTGGACATTGTATGACATTGGCAAAGGCACCCCTGAATAGTACACAATCATTACTACATGCATGAATTTGAGTGTAATCCAAACCAAGTCTGGAAAGTATTTTTTGAGTATCACTTCTTCTTGCAGGCATTAAATTGTTTGTTGGGAGTGTCTCCTTTTTAACAACCAGAGTAGGATATTCACACTATTATCGCTCCATCCATATGTTGTTTGCAAGTTGAGGATTTCCAAGCATGCCCACAAAGTTGAGTAGTTTGCACTCTCATACAATATGGTGTGTTAGCCTCCTTGTGTAACACATCCTCTCTTTCATGTATTTCAAAGTTAGGTGTCTCTTCCTCACCCTCGCTTTGAAAAAAGTTAGTGATAATCTTCTCTATGATATCCTCTTCCTCTATCTCATGTGGAGGAAATCCTGGGTCTTCCAAATGTACTAAACATGCTCCACTTTCCAAGTTCTCTACAATTCTTGTACTCCTTCCTCAAGTTTTCTTCAATGACATAATAATGAGGCATATTGTGTAGTACTTTTGCATGAATGTCCATGCCCTCCTCATCCTAATGAACCATATTTAAAAATGACACTCAACATTACATATGGCAAACCATGAGTTTACATTTCATCTCATAAGTTTATATACTAACAGAGAAATTGGCTTGCATCATCAAGTTGACTGGCATTGGTTCAAACAATTCCTATTTTCTAATATGCTGCAGTGTCACTTGATGTTCACGTATACAAACATTCTTGCATCTTGCACATGATTAAGGGATACTTCTTCACTCACAACCACTCTGTTATGTGCACATTATATGTGCATATACTAGGAGGCCAACCCACCCTAGCCATATGAACATGGGAGCATGGGAACATGCTCTAGTGGGGCAAGGGTTAGGTCTAACCTTGGGTTGAGGTTAGGGCCAAGAAACCAAGGGTCACACATGGAAATGGAGAGTCAAGAGTCACTTGAGGGTCCTCTTATATAATAGGGGCATGGGGCACTCTCAAGGGATATACTCTTGTGTAGAGCATTATGTCTACTCTCCTTCCATTTTATGCTAGAGCTGTGTTGCTGGAATGATGTCATATCTCTTGGTGGTATGGGACACCAAGGTAAGGTATGTGGTACTTCATTGTATTTATGTGTGCCCCCTTGGGCTTGGGGGTGGTCGGGTGGATAAGTATATGCCTGGTTCATGCATGTATTTGAAATAACCTCTCTCTAATTTTCCATGATTTTTTTAAAATTTTAAATGCACATCAAAAGCATTAGAATACGAACGATCAAAAAATTTAGAACCCAAAAGGTCATCCCAGAATACGGAAAGCCAAGGGTTGCTGGAAAATGAAAAGACAAAAAATATCGAAATTTGAAAGGTTTTAAAAAAAAGCTGGACCCCAAAGGCCGGCCAAAGATCAAAAGAGAATCTTTTTTAAAAATCTTGGAAAAGAATTTTTTTTAATTCTCTTTTTTTTTATATTTAAAAGCTTATAAAGCTTTTTTTTTAATACGTAACGTGGGGGGGCTGTGCGTCGGCAACCTACCAAAAAAAGCCCCCCCTCCGGTAGTGCACGATTGAGAGGGGGAGGATAGGAGCATAGAGCTCACTCTCCCACTTCATCCTCCATCTCCACTCTCTCTTCCTTCAATTCTTCTTCTCCACTCTCCATTCTCTGTGTGAGTAAAGTCTTAATCTTTATTTTTTACTAATCATGGTTAATACCCAATAATGATTAATATTAATCAAATCTACCCCACCTAAGAGGTGTTTACACGAGGGAGAAGAACATGAAGGAAAACTCGGATTTGAGAGATGGAAAAATGCCACGCACATGGGAGAGATCCCGATGCATTGACATGCTGCCCCCTACTACATTTCAGCAGAAATTTGGCAAAAATTTGATAGCATGCCCACGGGAAACCCGTAAAAAATGCGTAAAAATGCTTTTTTACCATAAAATGCTCATAAAAATTCCTAAATAATTAGGAAAATTTCCTAAAATTTGTATAAATTTAAGGAATCCATTCTACCAAAAAATACCCACAATAGCATGTATGGTATTTTGGTAAACGTTTCATAAAATACTTATTTTAATCATAAAAATAGAGAAAAATAGCATTTCCACTCACAGAATTTCCCCACAACGTGGATACATCCATTGAAATTAAGAAGCATATGTTCCGACCGCCATGTCAACGTTCCACATGCATAGGTTACAAAAACCAACCAAAATTAACATTTTTTGCTTAGTAAATGTTAAAATTTACTTTTAAAAAAATGCTAAAATTTTGGTATAATGAGAGAAAAAATATCAAAAATTAACTAAAGACTGCTTTGATACCGTTGTTAAAATCTCATAGATCTCTCTAGTTAATCACTATTTTTCCAAGTTTGGTGACTGGCATGTGGTGTGTCCGTTCGGGTGCCCACGATCATTCAAATTCCTGAAAGAAATCTATTTTTGTTCAAAAAATAAGTAAATCTATTAAAATTATAAATTTTGATTGGATTTGAGAATTGTCAGATAGAATGGGATTCTTGAGGTAATTTTGTTTTATAATTACCAAAATTAAGAAATTTCCAAAAAATATTTTAAAAATCCTAGAAATTGGTATTTTTGAAATATCAATCGTATTTTGGCAAATTCAATTGTATTTTGGTAAATTTATCGTTAAATTTTTTCAGAAATTTTAGATTTGGAGTGCCATAAGATGGAATTTGGTGGAATTTAAAATTAGTAAATTTTGAGGTCCTAGAAAAATAGAAAAAATTAGAAAAAAATTATGATAATTCTTTTTTCTCAAGAATTTAATATTTTCAAGGGTTATTTAGTGTTGAAGTATGTTTTCATGTGTTGACATTAGATAGATGCAAGTTATTCACATATTATGAATGCGATTGTACCTTGTATTAGTAGTCATTCCTATTTGGATTAATTTTAGATGATGTTTTCAAGATTTTTTACCATTGTTTAGCCATTCTTATTGGACCCATTCCTTACTTTCTTCAATGATGGTTCGAATCTACCTTCTAATAGTGTCTCGTCTTTGACACTTGTCCATGATAATTTATTTTGCACATGTTTAATTATGGTCTATGCTTAATTTCTTAAGCCGAAGATAAATTCTATCATGGGTTAGTTCATCTAGTTATTTTGGTGGATTCAATTGGATGTTTTCCAAGTCTTATATGGACTCATCAGGTTCTGCCTAGATCACTTGTGTCTAGGGGTTTTTAATGAGCGCTACACACATGTGTTTCACTTGCTTACTTTGGAGTTTTGCTTGAATGACACCACGTTCATATACTCCAGAGAATCAATGAGTTGGCCATCGATTTTAATGCTTCTTTTGGCATGATCAATGACCATTAGATGGCATGCATTGATTTTTATGATCAACTATGGTTTTCATGGATTCAAGGCACTCTTATGCTTCTATCCATGGTTTTATAAGGATCTCTTGATCTTTTGGATAATATTGTGTGCTTTGAAGATAGTGTTTGGATTTGTTTTTGCATGTAATTTTGGAGTATGTTCCTTGTACTCTTGTACATATTCCAACTTAGATACCTAGTTGCTTATATATCTAGGTGAATTGTTATTTTTCTACCCAGCTTTATTGTGTTGGGTAGTTATCATTAGAAAGGCGCCAATAATTCAACTTGTTTTCTAATTATGTACTTGGAAAGAGTTAATCCTTGATGTGTTCTCAGGTATATAGAGATAGGTTCTAGTATCTAAAAGTTTGGGATAAGGCCATCTGATTCCTTTTATGCAACATTTTATTCATATTTACTAGACAACATACTAGGGAGTTCCAAATTGGTAAGGTATGTATGGGTGGTATCATGGTGGTGGTATGGGATGCTAGCAATCCCTCACATATATTATCTTATCGAATAATTTGGGCTCAGGATTGTTGCATTGCTTACATCACTTGGCATGTTGACTCCAACATTCAAAGACAATCTCATTTTTGACTTCACTTGAAGTTGTAGTGTAGGTGTTCTCTAGATAAAATTCTTTTGTCTATAGCTTGCATGTTTTGATGGGCGTAATCTCATTGGCATTTTCACTTGTTGAAATCTCTTTATTTAGAGTTGAAAGAGTTTATCTTGTTGTGTTCCGATTAAGGAATTTTGGATTCTTCCTTTGTTAGCATTTATTTCTCTAGTTTCATCCTTATACAGTCCACTGATGGTTTACAGATGTACATATGTGACTCATCAAGATGTTGATGACTCCCTATGTTGATATGGGTAACTCGGGATGCTGATAATTCCTTGTGTAGATGTGGGTATGTCAGGCCACCGACTCCCTGGTTTCTGTTGTTATAATGCCATGTCTTTCTACTTTATTTTGAATGGTTTACAACGAGAAAACTACTTTGAGTATGAGTTCCTCTGATCACCAGCAGCTTGATGGGAAAACATAGTGTGTGAATCAGATTGTAGAGGATATGCTTTGTGCATATGTCTCTGGAAAACCATCGACTTGGGAAAAATATCTTCCAATGATGAAATTTGCCTATAACAGTTCTAAGCATATGGTTACTGGTTATAGCTTATGTATGGGTATTAACCCATGGCACCTATTGAGGTCAATCTTAAGGACATTGAGCTTGATGCAGCGAGGGATTTCTTGTGAGATATGTAGGAAATGCTAACCCAAGCTCAGGATTCTATCAGGAGTGCTCAGGATGGAGTACGGTTTTATGCTGATAGGGGATGCTCACCTTGGTCTTTTGAGCCAAGAGCATTGATTTATTTGAAAGTTCCTAAAGATGCTCATACTTTGTCAACAGGAAAGTGCTCAAAATTATCTCCTAGATATTGTGGTCCATTCTGAGTTATACGTCCGATTGGCATGGTTGTGTATGAATTAAAACTACCTTCACATGTCAGAGTTCATCCAATCTTTCATGTCAGTAGATTGAAAGAGAAGCTGGGAGGTGAGGATTACATAGTTACTCCTCAAGAACTTGTTTCAGTCAAAGATTTGTCTTATGTTCCACATGAACCTGAGGTACTTGAATTTAGGGAAAGGAAACTTCATAGTTGCCTAATCCTTGAGGTTAAACTTAAGTGGAAAGATAGGTAAATTGAGGATTCGAGTTAGGAGTCAATTGATAACGTTCAGCGCAGGTTTCCTTCTTTGCATTGCAAGAGTACAATGTTTTGAGAGAGGGGAAGTATGTTATGTGCACATAATATGTGCATATACTAGGAGGCTAACCCACCCTAGACATGTGAATATGGGAGCATGGGAACATGCTTTAGTGGGGCAAGGGTTAGGTCTAACCTTGGGTTGAGGTTAGGGTCAAGAAACCAAGGGTTACATATGGAAATGGAGAGTCAAGTGTCGCTTGAAGGCCATTGTGTAGAAAATTGTGTCTACTCTCTTGCCATTTCATGCTAAAGCTATGTGATAGTGGAATGAATTCATATCTCTTGGTAGTATGGGACACCAAGGAAAGATATGTGGTACTTTATTGTATTTATGTGTACACCCTTGGGATTGGGTGTGGTCGGATGCATTTGTACTCTTTATATTCCCCTTCCTCTTCAGTGAGACTCTTTCTCTTCATCAGCAAATGGCTATGGTGTAAGCTCTTGAAGGTATTTTTCTCTTTTGTTTTATTCTAATGCATTAATTTAGGGTTCTTCTTTCCCTTGCTATTCTTCTTTCTCTTCATCACCAAATGGCTATGGTGTAAGCTCTTGAAGGTATTTTTCTCTTTGTTTTATTCTAATGCATTAGTTCAGGGTTCTTCTTCCCCTTGCTATTCCTCTTTCTTTTCGTCACCAAATGGCTATGGTGTAAGCTCTTGAAGGTATTTTTCTCTTTGTTTTATTCTAATGCATTAGTTCAGGGTTCTTCTCCCCTTGCTATTCCTCTTTCTCTTCATCACCAAATGGCTATGGTGTAAGCTCTTGAAGGTATTTTTCTCTTTTGTTTTATTCTAATACATTAGTTTAGGGTTCTTCTTCCCCTTGCTATTCCTCTTTCTTTTCGTATATCCATCACTCTATAAGTGATGGTGTGACCTAATGATTAGGGTTTGCTTCTATTATGGTTAACCTAATGATTAATAAGAAATATAATGATATTAAGATTCATGCATACCTTCTCCTTTTACTTCTTCTCTTTCTCATTTTTGTGCATATTCTAAATGTGTATTAGTCTTTTGTGTGTTTCTTATGTTTGGTAGCTAAAGTTCATTAAATGTGTTGCTAATCACTCTTTTGCTTTTTTTTGTTGTGTCTACAGGTCTTGCACTAATCATCTCTTTTAGCTAGATAATATAGAGGTAAGCTCTCTTTTTCTTGTATTATTTAGGTTTTTTTAATCTATGCATTAAGCCTTTAGGTCTTTGTATTACTAATTACTTTGTTTAATCTTTTATTTTGAAGGTCCTCTAATCCTCTCCTTCAACTTCACCAAAAAGACATAAGCCCTCTAAACATTTATGCTTTTCATCTATCTATTATTAAACCCTTG
This sequence comes from Cibotium barometz, assembly GCF_041138505.1. NCBI lineage: Eukaryota > Viridiplantae > Streptophyta > Polypodiopsida > Cyatheales > Cibotiaceae > Cibotium > Cibotium barometz. Next base: position 34,866,594 of record NC_141066.1, read on the forward strand.
GGTGCCAGGTTTAGGATTAGCTTAGGCTTAAGCATGCATGTATCTAGCTTAAGCTTAATGCATAGATTAAGCTCTATGCATAGAGCTTGATGCATGTATTAAGCTCTATGCATAGAGCCTAACCTATGCATTAAGCTCTATGCATAGATTAATCTTTATGCATTAAGCTTAATCTATACATTAAGCTTTGTGCTTTAAGCTTAATCTATGTATTAAGCTCTATGCATAAAGCTTAATCTATGCATAGACATTAATACATAGATTAAGCTTTATGCATAAAGCTTCATGCATAAAGCTCAATGTATGCATAGATTAAGATTTATGCATAGAGCTAAATCTATGCATCTAGATTAAGCTATATGTATAGAGTTTAATCTATGCATTAAGCTCTATGCATAGATTAAACTTTATGCATAGAGCTTAATTTATGCATTAAGCTTTATGCATAGATAGAGCTTTATGCATTAAGCTTTATGCACAGATAGAGCTTTATGCATTTTATGCAAATACCTTTATGCATAGATTAATGCATAAATCTTAATCTATATATAGATTAATCTTTATTCATTAAGCTTAATGTATAGATTAAGCTTTATGCATAGATTAATATTTATGTATCTAGATTAAGCATGCATACATTTAGCTTAAGCTTAATGCATAGATTAAGCTCTATGCATAGAGCCTAATCTATGCATTAAGCTCTATGCGTAGAGCTTAATCTATGCATAGACCTTAATCTTTGCATAGAGCTTTATGCATAGATTAGGCTTTATGCATTAAGCTTAATCTATGTATTAAGCTTTATACATTAAGCTCTATGCATTAATCTTAATCTATGCATTAAGATCTATGTATAAAAGTATTTGCATAAAGCTAAATGCATAGATTAAGCTCTATACATAAAGCTTAATGCATAAAGCTTAATCTATATGTATAAAGCTTAATCTATACATTAAGCTCTATGCATTAAGCTCTATGCATAGATTAAACTCTATGCATAGAGTTTAATCTATGCATAGATAAAGCTCTATGCATAGAGCTTAATGTATAGATTAAGCTTTATGCATAGATTAAGCTTTATGTATAGAGCTTAATCTATGCATTAAGCTTTATGTAAATACTTTTATGCATAGATTAATGCATAAAGATTAATCTATACATGTTATGTTTTTTCTCATAAATGTGTTACTTTTTTTGTATGTTATGTTTTTTAGGTCTTGCATTGTTGCGTCCTCCTTCTACATAGAGAACTCCAGTATCATTCCACCTCTTGAGGTACTCTTCAATGTTCCTATTCTTCTCATTTATTGTATCCTTGGGTGTCACCGATTCAAATTTTCTATTCTCTTAGTCTTAGAGGATAATGCATAGAGATATGGGGCATTATTGTAGGCCTTTTATAATGTTGGTTAAGTCAAGTTAGGAGTGGTTATCTACGAGTAAGTGGTTATAGTGGAGCGAGAACCCTTGATCTTTTCACTATCCTTCTCTTGTAAAAGAGACGACCTTTGGATTTAATACTAGGGACCATGTGGAAAGTCCTTAGAAGCTATCATTTGAAAAGGGGCACTATCCTCCCTACTTCTCTAAGCAGTATTCTAGAACGTCTCAATAAAGTTCTAATATCACATGAGTAGTATAAGAGTTCTAATGCATTATTGTGTTATTTAATTTTGAGCATGCATAAGGTATACACATAAGATATAAGACTTCTAAGTTTGAGCATGCATAAGGTATAAGAGTTCTAATGCGTTGTGTTATTTAAGTTTGAGCATGTCTCATTTTTATAATGTAGACATGTGGGGGAGCGATTTAGACTCGAGAAGCCCAATGCAGCATCGTGCTAATGATCTGGACATGGAGTGTCTCTCACATTGGTTGCTAGTTTGTCCCATCGATATGGGAGAGAGAGTGTGTGAAACATTTTTGCGCCACCCTTTCTTCCTTACCACAGTTGACCCTAGACCGATGGGGGGTACTCCGATGGGTGGTTCTACTTCTAAGTTACACACTCCTATACCCATGTACACTCCCATTGGAGGATCTAGTCAACATATGGGTCTTGGGACTTCACGTGGAGATTGCGACTAGGCCACTCCTATAAGGTTCCTCCCAAGCCATGTATGTGTCTCTTTTAATATAGATTTCAATAAGAAAAGACAGTGCACTTAGAGAAGAGTGAGACAATAAGGCTAGAAACATTAGGAAAGTGTTAGAATAAAAATATTAGCCCCAAAAATCCTTAAAGAAATAAGAAGACAAGAATAATTCTATTAAGAGATAAGTATCTCCAAAAATAGAAATTCGAATTTAGGTGATCAGAGGTCATATTTAGAGTACTTTTACATATTTAGGTGATCAGAGGTCATATTTAGAGTACTTTTACATATTTAGGTGATTAGAGGTCATATTTAGAGTACTTTTACATATTTAGAGTCCATGCATACTAAAAATATGAAAAAGCAATGAGTTTCTAAAGATGGCAGGTTTGCGGCTATATATAGATATTTTTACATATTCTAAAGATGGCAGGTTTGCGGCTATATATAGATATTTTTACATACTAAAAATATGAAAAAGCAACGAGTTTCTAAAGATGGCAGGTTTGTGGCTATATATAGATATTTTTGCCTATTCTACCTGCGTTGGCTTGTAAACTAGATACTCTCCGGTTCTTTTGATTGGTTATATGACTATATTCTGAGTTTTTATCAGAGAGTTATGGCCGAAACCATTTGCTGATTCTGTCAGGGTCTCTACATAGGAAAAACTGTAAGAAGGCAGCAAGTAGCCTCAAGGTAATCCTAGAGCTTGAGATGTATATATCCCTTCATTCTTATCTAATATCTTAGAAAAGAAGGTTAGATTGCTATGGTCTTTCGTAGGAAGAGACCAAAACTCCATAGCTTTTCTTTTAAAGAAAGAATAGTATGTCGTAGCCCTGCAAGAGAAGGCTATTTTGCCATAGACCTTCGAAAGAGAGAAAAGTTAGAGTACGAGTAAGAGGAGATAAATCTTGGGGATGATCGAATGATTTCAATCGTAAGAGAAGGTATTAGAAGACTCTCTAGTCTTATATATCAAGTTCTGAAACTCTTATTAACGAGCAAAGACAACGATAAACGATAAATTTCTATAAGGTATATACATATTTTGTTTTTCAATTATATATCATTCTTAGGGGTTGAGGTATGGCCCTGGATTCTCTATTAATTGTTAATAGTGATCTATTTGATTAATTTACTAGTTAAAGTTTGTATTCTTTTAAACAACAGCATATGCCTTAATAAAGAATGTCTTATCACAATCTCAAGTTGAAATACTAAAATCTTTGTGAAAAGGATTGTTTTCTTAAGAAGGTAACATGGATTCTAGTCCTATGGTTTAGTTGAGTAAATGGATTGTTATCTTGGTTAGATTAAGGTACAGGTACAACTCTCCCTGCCTTGATGCTGCTGCGTTCTTGTGCTTGTATAGCCAGACGGTGGAGACGTTAGTAAGGCCCGGAGTTGGCCCATGGTATCCCTCATACCATCCCTCATACCTTTGGGAGAATGAGGTTCACCGATTGAGGCGAGTGTGTGATGCTGCCTAGTTCTTAGGGCCCAGGCTAGTGTGGTGAATTAGCTCAACCTAGTGCGTAGACATCCCTCTGAGGGATGGGAGGATTGAGCGACGGAGCCTCAGAGGGTGACAGGCTGGCTTGAGTCCTCGCTAGCGGCCGACAATGAGGTGTATGGTCCCGTAGGGTTTTTCCCAGCATGTAGAGACTGGAAGGCCAAATTCTAGATTATCGACAGTATAAAGGAAAGAATAAGAGAGCCGGTTTGGCTTGTATGGAATTGATTCATGTATATTTTTTTAAATCTTGTCTTTCGCATTATTGTACTGTGGAAAAAGGCTATTTTAACGAACCTTGTGAAAAGGGCCTTAATTAAGGAACATGTTTATTTATGTCAAACAGTGTGGTAGGATTAATTAGAAAATAAATTGACACGTGAGTAGGGTGGAAAGTGGGAGGATGGAATGCCTCGACGGCACCATCCTATGGACAGGTGGACCCGATTAGTCGCGTAGCTTTCCAACATATTAAGTGAAAGTCCTACGCTAGATAAATAGGTTCTTGGGCAATTCTATTCTAGAGGACTAGGCCAGCGGCACCTATGCCTTGCATGGATGCGGAGAAAAGCATTGTCTCTAGGAATCAAGACTAGTAGTTGCCCAAATTATGATCAATTATCCTATGGGTGATTTGATTTTTAAAAGACCACGCTCCTCGTGCGGGATAGAACTAGGTCTTACCTATGAATCGTATCCTTGAATCTCTGCATGGTCAAGGTGTCGATGAGTAGGAAATTTTCTCCAAGATAAGACTTAGTGGACTATCTTCAGTGTTTCCCCTATTTTGGAAGGGGGGAACCTTACAAGTGGTATCAGTAGTTCCTAGGATTTGTTTTTCAAAGGTTAACTATCAAGGGATTAAAACAAGTGATTGTTTATCATATGAGGACGAATCAATCATCTCTACTCGCCACATAGAAGTGATTTGAATATCGTCACATGTTGAGACAATCATCCTACGAAATTGTGCTTATATCTTGGGGGTGCACACGCAAGATATTTGTACAATAAATTTGAGAAATAAGATTGGGGAGGAAACCTTTCGAGGAAAATCATAGGGCGATCAAATTAAGAAACTAGTGAGAGACTGAATGACTAGAAGGATAAATAGAAACTTTGTTTAGAGATATTTTCAAGATAATAAACTTGCATATTGGGGGTGTACATGCAAGATATTTGTACAATAAATTTGAGAAATAAGATTGGGGAGGAAACCTTTCGAGGAAAATCATAGGGCGATCAAATTAAGAAACTAGTGAGAGAGTGAATGACTAGAAGGATAGATAGAAACTTTGTTTAGAGATATTTTCAAGATTATAAACTTGCATATTATAAATTATTAAGATTATAACTCCATTAAGGTTTGAATAGTTGACGTGTGAATGCCATCCATTGGATGCTTTACACTAGGACGATCATCCATAACCTTGAACCCATCTCAGATAAACATGGGTCTAACTTCGAATGTGTAATTCCCAGAGGATCATGTTATTAGATGTGTTAATTCGAAGATACGACATGTGTAATTTTCAGAAAACTATTCATCTGAGACATGTTAATCCTAATAATCTTTGGATGTGTCAATCCCAAGGCACCAGATGTGTAATTCTCAAAAAATGAAGATCTCAGATATATTAATCCAGAGTGCCTTTAGATGTGGCGCTATGATAAGTATTTGATAGTTTTTGAACTTTGCATGGATACAATGAAAGAAGCAAGTTCACCCTTGCTCGTCTAAAAATCGTAAGAAATGCCAAATTAGTTAGAAGCACTATTGTCAATCTACCCATGGGAACCAGAATCAGTTATGGGATGCCATGAAAGTACACCCTATTTGAGAAAGGTTTTGTCCTCCAAGATTTTGAGAGGATAAAATGAATGAATTTTTGGAGCTAACCCAAGAAAGGAAGACCCTAAAAGAATGCCACCAAAGTTTTGTTAAACTTCTCCAATTTGCTCTAGAGATGGATGAGGTAACTCTTCTCCATCGATTCATTTGGAAGCTTAATCTACCATTGAATAACCTCGTCAAAAATGCAAAACCATCCTCTATTTTAGAAGCCATAATTATAACCAGAGACTATGATAAAGTTTTTTTATATAGAAAGTGTCAAGAAGGACATAAGTCCTTTCATGTTAATCAAGAAGAGGTCTCCTAATTCAAGAGGAACATCAAGCCCACCCCTGGCTATAAGAAATCATGAGCTAGAGAAAAAATTAGGTCAAGAAATAGGGATAGTAGAGTTAAAGATAACCGAATTCAACAAGTATTTCTATGAGTAAATAGAAGAGGATTGGTGCAAGATTCATGTGAAGTAATGTGCATGATGAATAGAGCTATTCTACAAGATGATACTAAGATTATGAAATTGCTATCATAGGTTAGATTACGTAAAGGATTGATTCCCTTACGTTTTTTCATGACAAATTGTTAAGTACCATATTACATGGGGATATAGAATAAGGAATTCAAAGGTTCATAGCATATGAGAGGTATATGGATGCATGAACTTAGGATAATAAGGCCAATTAACTTTCGAATAATAGACCTCTTGGAGGCACAACAAAACAAGCCAAACACATGAAATAAGGGACTCGGAACAATGTTTAGATAAAAGAAGATTTCTACCTAGTGGGGACACCACTTTGAAAGAGACAGGAGGATTTACTTAGATACTACCCCAGCTCGTGAGATGAGGACATCTCGAATCTTTTAAGTGGGGGAGATTGTAAGGTCCCTCCCAAGCCATGTATGTGTCTCTTTTAATATAGATTTCAATAATAAGGAAAGAGAGTGCACTTAGAGAAGAGTGAGATAATAAGGCTAGAAACATTAGGAAAGTGTTAGAATAAAAATATTAGCTCCAAAAATCCTAAAAGAAATAAGAAGACAAGAATAATTCTATTAAGAGATAAGTATCTCCAAAAATAGAAATTCGAATTTAGGTGATAAGAGGTCAAATTTAGAGTATTTTTACATATTTAGAGTCCATGCATACTAAAAACATGGAAAAGCAACGCGTTTCTAAAGATGGCAGGTTTGCGGCTACAATTCTGAGTTTTTATCAGAGAGTTATGGCCGAAACAATTTGCTGGTTCTATTAGGGTACATGGAAAACTGTAAGAAGGCATCAAGTAGCCTCAAGGTAATCCTAGAGCTTGAGATGTATATATCCCTTCATTCTAATCTAATATCTTAGAAAAGAAGGTTAGATTGCTATGGTCTTTCAGAGGAAGAGACCAAAACTCCATAGCTTTTCTTTTAAAGAAAGAATAGTATGCCGTAGCCCTGCAAGAGAAGGCTATTTTGCCATAGACCTTCGAAAGAGAGAAAAGTCAGAGTACGAGTAAGAGGAGATAAATCTTGGGGATGATCGGATGATTTCAATCATAAGAGAAGGTATTAGAAGACTCTCTATTCTCATATATCAAGTTCTGAAACTCTTATTATCGAGCAAAGACAACGATAAACGATAAATTTCTATAAGGTATATACATATTTTGTTTTTCAATTATATATCATTCTTAGGGGTTGAGGTATGGCCCCGGCTTCTCTATTAATTGTTAATAGTGATCTATTTGATTGATTTACTAGTTAAATATTCTTTTAAACAACAGCATATGCCTTAATAAAGAACGTCTTATCACAATCTCAAGTTGAAATGCTGAAATCTTTGTGAAAAGGATTGTTTTCTTAAGAAGGTAACATGGATTCTAGTCCTATGGTTTAGTTGAGTAAATGGATTGTTATCTTGGTTAGATTAAGGTACAAGTACAACTCTCCCTGCCTTGATGCTGACCCATTCTTGTGCTTGTATAGCCGGATGATGGAGACGTCAGTAAGGCCTGGAGTTGGTCCATGATATCCCTCATACCATTGGGAGAATGAGGTTTGCCAATGAGGCGAGTGATTGTGATGCTGCCTAGTTCTGAGGGCACAGACTAGTGCAGTGAATTAGCTCACCCTAGTGCTGCGTAGACATCCCTCTGAGGGGCGGGAGGATCGAGTGACAGAGCCTGAGAGGGCGACAGGCCAGCTTGAGTCCTCACCACGGCCGACGATGAGGTGTATGGTCCCGTAGGGTTTTTCCCAGCATGTAGAGGCTGGAAGGCCAAATTCTAGATCATCGGTAGTATAAAGGAAAGAATAAGAGAGCCGGTTTGGCTTCTATAGAAATGATTCATGTATTTTTTTTAAATCTTGTCTTTCGCATTATTGTACTATGGAAAAAGGCTATTTTAATGAACCTTGTGAAAAGGGACTTAATTAAGGAACATGTTTATTTATGTCAAACAGTGTGGTAGGATTAATTAGAAAATAAATTGACGCGTGAGTAGGGTGGAAAGTGGGAGGATGGAATGCCCCGACAGCACCATCCTCTGGACGCGGGTGGACCCGATTAGTAGTCGGGTAGCTTTCCAACATATTAAGTGAAAGCCCTACTCTAGATAAATAGGTTCTCGAGCAATTCTATTCTAGAAGACTAGGCCAGCGGGGGCTGTGCCTTGCATGGATGAGGAGAAAAGCATTGTCTCTAGGAATCAAGACTAGTAGTTGCCCAAATTATGATCAATTACCCTATGGGTGATTTGATTTTTAGAAGACCACGCTTCCCTTGTGGGATAGAACTAGGTCTTACCTATGAATCGTATCCTTGAATCTCTGCATGGTCAAGGTGTCGATGAGTAGGAAATTTTCTCCAAGATAAGACTTAGTGGACTATCTTAAGTGTTACCCCTATTTTGGAAGGGAAAAACCTTACAACTCCACTCTCTTCGATGGCACCTAGTCCACGACCTTGTCAGATAGGAGGTCTGCCTCTTCTCGTCGTTCTAGTGGGGGGAGATGCGAGGGTTGTTTGGGGGGAGTAATAGATCTGCTTCCAATTCTCCATCGGTAAAGGATGTGTTGGCACAACAAGTGGTGGATCCAAAACGTACAACCTAGTGATACTTCCTTACCATGTGAGGAGGACAAATGGGTCCATCATGGAGGATTGTAAGAGGAAGCATGTCATAGCATGCATGCAGCACCTTATAAATATTGAGTTCAGAAACATTTGGGGCATTGACTAAAGAACTTAAGATGATGCAAAGAAGCAATACATTCTGCAAGTATTGAAGACATAGTTTCCTATGCCCCATCTTGACTTACAATTTAATGACCCTAAGATGTTGGATCATGTGTGGAGTCATGTGAGTCACAAGAATCATTGATTTCCAAGGCCATAAATCATGGTGGCATTAAGCTACTAGGAGAATTAGAAAAGGATTGGAAGAAGGCTAAAAAGACATACGGGGAAAATCTCGATCTATTCAAATGTGTTTGACGTAGGAAAATGTGGATGGTCGTTCTCCTTCAAATGAGGAGTATGACTTTGCTTATCGTCGCAATGGGATTGCGAACACATTTGAATGGCTGCCAACAACGGGGTGTTGCTTTGAACTATGAAGCTATGCTCGTTGTAAGTTTATATTATTTTGGTTTTATAAGATTTTAGAAATTTATCTAGTATGTGTGTGTTTCAACATTACTTAATCGTGTGTGATACAGGAAGATGATGAAGAGGTGATAAGCAAGGAGGACAAGGAGGAGGATGATGATAATGAGGAGGAGATGAGAAGAGACTGGCATATTGTGTTTAATGTTGTGTAACTCTATACTCAATGTACCTCGCCTTTTATGGCATTTTGGATATAACTTGCCTTTTATGGCGTTTGGGATTTAATACAATTAATTCATTGTGGTGCGCCTTCATTGTGGATGAACATGAAGGCGCACCACAATGAATTAATTTAATTAGTGCCTTTGTCTTTTTTCATTTTTGGGACACTTAATGTGTTTTTCAGCTTTGTATATAATTTTCATGTAATAAAAAACCATGACATTGTTATTTTGCAAATCTTTTGGTATTTTAAGTAAAATTTTTAGTGTTTATGTATCCCCACACCATTGTGCCCCATGTTTTTTTATTTTGCAGATAGTATGCAACTATAGCAGTACGCAGCCGGCTATATGCATGGCTATACGTGCTGCCAATAGCCCGGCTATGTACGTAGCTATTAATGTGATTAGCGTAAATAATTGCATTAATAACCACACTTATAGACGGGCTACAGCAGCACCAGTTGTGTGCTAGTAGCCACGTGCATAGCCCACAGGAATGTTTTTTTTTTGTTTTAGATCCTTTGATATTTCCATGGCTCTTCACGCACGGCTGTACTCTTTGTTTGTCGTAGTGAAATAGGGTAAATCAAAGTGTGCTTCAAGCAATACCCATATTAGTCACCTCATGGGTGGTATTCTCGGAGAAAAAGAACCAAGATGTTGTGTGTGAAAATAACCAAGTTGGCAAATGAGGCAAGATAAACTAGTTACCATTCTCATGGATCCAAGGTAGCTAACCATGTGCAAGTTTCCATAAAGTATTTATGAAGCAAAGATGTCGAGCCTCATCTAATACTAATGCCACCAATATCACACTAGACAAATTTGCCTCCTCATGAAAAATGCCACCAATATCACACTTGATAAATATGCATATAAGCTAAGGACCACTAAGGGAAAACTTCCTTGATGACCTGAAAGGAAAAAAATGTGTGGTTATCGAGCCCACCACCATAACCAAGTGTCACAAAAGACAAAGAGAAGAGGCCGTTGAAGACCATGTCCACCACCACCCATTGGTGGTCTCCACTCTCTAGAGCCTCCTCCCACTTTTAGAGAGGGTGCATGACAAAAATGCATATGGTCAATATTTAGAGTTTTGTTTTCTTAAAACAAATCCCAAGGTATGAGCTTCCTCGACCTCCTTTTTGGATAGATTTCAAGTTAATCTTCTTTTGAGCATCAATAATATCGTAAACTCATAGTTTGGCAAGCATGACCATGGCTGCATTGTTTCTTTGCTCTTTAAAGAGGTTGAAGCAAACTTTTTTTGGTGTGTTTTTTATGTCAAATCTAAGGAAGGTCCTACAGAATACCTTAGCACAATAAAGTACTAATATATACCAGACACAGAGAAACTGAGAGATTTCATCACCACTGACAAAGAGTACAAGCTGAAATTAGACAAGACATTTGAAAGTATCACACAGTTAGATGTGGACACTAACACAGGGATTGAGACTTGGCATGCCATTAAGAGGTATCCACTGCCAATTGGCAAAAGAGAGCATGTTTTAGCATCAAAGGTGTGGGAAAGCCAAGCTGATCAGATCTTCTTTTGCATGACAAAAGTAAGACGTTAATGCCCAAATTATCTATTATGCCATGCATTTGAATTCCATTCTTTTAAGATATTTCCATTATATGATGACTACAAAAGTTTTTATATCCACTTAGCCTTAGAGAAATTTGTCTTGATTTTTAGAGTTCTCACTTAGTATAACACATTTTTCTACATCCCTTTATTTGATAATTTTGTGTCAAATTTGGAGTAAAGCTTCCTATACTTTTAATTTTTTTCTTAGGGCTTGTGTGTTGGGGCTTGTGTGTGTGTGTGTGTGTGTGTGTGTGTGTGAGAGAGAGAGAGAGAGAGAGAGAGAGAGAGAGATTCTTATATCTATGCTTATACCATTTAAATGATTGAATTCCAAATGTCATGGGAGTTCCTCTTTTATCATTTAAATAAAATTACCAAAATGTTCTCTTTTCTTAATTATTTAATTATGCATAAACCTTAAAAATTACTTTACCATGAATTTGATGTGAAAATCATTCTTTTAGCCTAGGATATTCAATCCTAGAATATGGTAGGAAGTCCTCTTTTCATATTATGCATAAAAATGAGTTATGTATTAATTTCTTAAAAATTTTGCCATAGAGAGTTTGATTTTTGAATTGAGAATTTATCAAAGCATCATTTGAATAGAGAATTGGTCATAAGAATGACCATTCTTTTGGGGAGAGAGACATATACATAAAAAACATCCTAAATTAAGCATAAAGATAAACTTTCCTTAATTATTCATTACAACTCTTAAGAAAAGCTTGATTTGCATTATAAACACTTAATTAGAAACTTCTCAAGCTTGAGAGGGGTTGAGAAGTGAAAACATTGAGAATAGTAGAGAAAAACCATGAAACTACACCTTGCCTCTTGATTTTACTTGCTTCTCTACTTGCTTCTCTATCTTAGAAGAAGCCCCCAACCAATCAATTGGTTAGTGTGTTGAGAGGAAAGCTCCAAGGATGGTTGAAGAGAGAGAGAAGCTCCACTCTCTCCAAAAGTAGAGGATTTTTAAGGGATAATAGAAAATATGAGTATTTTAATGTAATACTGGCATGGTATAGCTCAAAGATGAGAATACAAAAGAATGAGGGTTTATTTATAGGTGAGGGAGGCCACTAATTGAGTCCAACTAAGTTCTAGAATTTTCTAGCTTCAGTTTGACTGAAGTTTGGACAAGATTTGGATCAGTTTGGCTCCCTTTTTGATTTGGTTTAATCTAGGAGAGAGGAGACATAAAAATATCATAATTTTTTTGAATTAAAAACTCATCCACATGTGTGAAATAGGCGCCTACCTCAAAGTCACCCCCCTCCTTACCAAGGTATCAAAAATGTATCATTATTCCAAAATATCTCATTTTTCAGTAATATCTCATAGTTTTTAACTAATAAACCTTGTACTCAGTCAACTCTTCATCTTATGTGAGCATTTACTCATTTTTGGGTATTTTCTTTTATTCTTTGGATTTATCTCATCCCAACACTTGGATTAATCTTATTGTTCCATATAGGAACCTTAATTGGACCATAATCTAAAATTTTCAAAAAATCTTGACCCTTAGGCTAAGGTCGTTTAAATCATTTTTAATTAATTCCTAATGCACTTTAGAGAATTTATTTTGAACTTCTGTTTCAGGGGAAACCATTTTAGACACTAGGAGGATTTTTATATCCAAAGATATCTCAATTTTGGATTATCTCTCTCTAGACAGTTTCTCTCTCTAGGCCAAAACAGGGTAAAATAAGATCTTTGTTTTATTTCAGAGAGGGGAATAATTACAAGAACAGAAGGGGAGGTTCTTACACCTTTACACCTCAAAAGTTGGAGAGGGAGGAATCTTACACAAATCTTCTCCTAGGCAAAAAGCTCATTTGGAACCTTCTTTGAGTTGATACATTCGAAACTGCAAGAATAAAGTTAGTTCAGGAGGATGTTATTACATGGAAGACAGTTTGGGGGGAATGAGAACCTTCATCTCTAATTTGAAAAGACAAATGCAAGCCTTCTCTCACCATAGCGAGACATATTCTTTCACTTTACCTCGTATCCAACTTACTCATTTTTAGAACACTTAAATGGAGAATAACCATGTACACACTCATTCTTTTGAAGAGTCTAATCATGAAAGCATTAAGAGAAAATACCATCTGCACATTGATCTAGATAGTGAGTATGTGCCCATTCAAAAATGCAGAAGTGGTCAACTATTTCTCTCATCAAATGTCAAAGATCATATGAGGTTGTCAGGGACGCAACACATAGATCTTTGGTGTGATGTCTCCATCTATCCTATTGACCCCCATATTGATTCACATCCTCCCTTTTCAAATCCCACAACTCTCTTGTGTTTTGCAGGTGATGGCGCCAAAGGCTTACTAGGATATTACAAGTCAATTTCTTACATGCAAGAAAGAGAGAGACATTATTCACAACATTTAGCAACTGAGCTTCTTGGCTTGTCTACTGAATGAAAAACACAGAAAGTTAGATTGGAAGAACAAGAGTGTCAAATCAACAAACTAAGGAGTGACCTCTGCAAATACAGAGAAAAAGACACAAGCATTGGACTGCGCATATGGAGAAGAAAGCTCAAAAATGTCGAGAACATGAGGCCCAGTTCTGGAGGCCTGAAGAAGAGAATCCAAGCCATAAGGTAAGATTTCACTCAATGCATTCCCATTCACAATCTTTTATATTAGTAATTAATATTATTTTATTAATATTAGTAATTAAGATTTCACTCAATGCATTCCCATTCACTGCTTTGTGATTTACATGTTCTCTATGTTAGTAATGAGTAGTGTTGTATTTGTAGGGTTGTCATAAATCGGTTGTCATACATCCTCATAAAGAGAATATCAATCCCAATCTTAATCCAAAAAAGCAACTGAAATCATTAGTAACATCAAGAATGGCAAGAGAAACGATAAAGGAGAAGAAGTTCAAGGTGGTTCAACGAGATATAGTGGATGAATTTGTAACCAACAATATAGTTTTGGCTACGGATATTCAATCCGCCATGGATTCAAGTGGAGTCAGTCATCGTAAGGGTTATAGTGCCATCCAAAAGTCAGTGTCATCAGTCCTTGAGGCTAAATGCAATAAATCAAAGCTACTTCCAATACCTACAAAAGTTTGGAGACATAGGGAGGAATTAAACACATAACAACTTCACTATGTTGGTCACTCATACCACATTGTAGGAGAGTTTAAAAGGGAGAAGGTGGAAGCATATTCTACAATGAACACAACAATATATTCATGGACTTGGAGCTCTTGCAAAAGAGAATGGTGGAGTTCTAAACTTCTATGATATTACATTTGAGGAGATAGGAGGTGTACTTCAATTTGTCATCAAGCTTGATGAATGCGAGATTATCAAAGGAGAAAAAGATGGAAAGGGTCACAATAACATTTATGAATAGGGCTCTTTCTAATTGCAGTAAGGATGATCCAAAGTATTTTAGCGTGCAGTTTGAGATGAACATCTGGTGGCTAGGTTCATTTGAGGTCAAGAAAGAGGTCCATGAATCCTTGTTTTGGGTATTTCATTATCCACATATCCCCAATCTCATCAAAGAATAGATGAATATAACCAGGATGCTCCATGTAGAGAAAAGGGGGGACTTTTAAGTTGAATGGCATCTTGTTGGTGACTTGAAGACTCTCATGTGATTATTTAATTGTAGCAAAGGGGCCAATGCTAAGTCTCCATGCCTTTATTGCATGGACTCTGAAAAGGTGATGGGCTCTAAGTGGTGGAGATGACCATCCAACATACAAATTTTGGATGATAACTTTAAACTAGTGTTTGAGATTCCTCTTTCCAATGTGCATATATGCACACTTCATGATTTGTGTCATATCATAGAGAAACTCATATATCTCTACATTGGATTTGCTTGGAAGATCAAGAATGTAGTAGAGAGGAAAGAATCCATCTGTGCATTGGAGAAGGTGCTATCTGAAATTGGACTACATGGAGGTAATGTCTAGATTCTTCTGAAGGACACTAAAATGTCATAATGAAAAGGAAGTTCCAATGAATCCCTCTATTGGAGGTGTTAAGGCAAGAAGATTTCTTTCCAAGCCAATGAATAATCAACAACACAAACCCACAAAGTTAGGAAAGTAATATACAACAACCTATACAAGTAGAATCAAATACCAACAGTGGAAAAAGCTACATAATGCAGTGAAAGACCATGAAGGTGCTGCAAGAGGAATGTTAAAGCAGATGTTTGGGATTTAATTGATACTACTCTGTTCCAAATGTGTAAGAAAGTAAACTACTCCCAGCAAGACAAAAAGAGCGTTCAAGACAACTTACAAGCATTCAAAAAAGCATTCAGAGCTGCTTGGACTGACACCAACATTACACACTACATGGTATGTTTCTAGCTTACTCTTGTTTCCTAGCCCTCGATAGAACTTACATTGTATATTTTCTTATGCAGCATATTCTCTACAACACCATGCCTAACTTGTATGGAGATCCTAGCATTTGGAACACACAAGGGCTTGAGAAATCACACTATATGGCTCGAAACACATATTTTAGGCACACACAACATGCTGGTGGAAAAAGTAAGGCAAACAGCCTACAAGAAGTGTTCCAATGGTTCTATAGAAGGATACTACAACAACTACACAAAAAGGAAAACTTGAGGTCATCCAAATTGATGTAGACACTCAGAGATATGGAAAGGAAGAGACTGAAGCATTCCGAAGCATTTAAAAACTTAGATACCATACAAGCACAAAAAAATGGAGAGAACAAAAGATTTTGGTTAATCATCGTTGGACAGATAGACGTAACACATAAGTCTTTTACAATGTATCTTTCCATTCTAATGGCTTTTGTAATTCCTGTGGTTTTGGCTTTCATTTATACCTTAGCAAATGGTGTTTGCCATACTCTTCTAGTTCTTGTGGGTTCTCTATGCCTAGAGACAATGTTTCTATAGCATAGGTATGAAAGTAACCCCTTCAAGTGCTGGCATAACGAGGGTAGCATCCAAAAACTTCTAAGGAAGTGGACTTCTCTATCAAAATAATCCTCATAACTCTTAGGAATAATTGTTCCACCTAGAAATAGGGACAATGTCTTGAATAAAAAATTTACAACTCTCCCTTCTTGGCTCATGGCATTGTGGTGAATTATCATCTTTGTCTTAGACAATTTGGGTAGGTAGTGAGAGAGAGCTGCGTCTCAGCCACAGTACTCCCTTTTATGCTGCTGCAAGAATTCGTCATTGACTTCAAACGTACTCCACAAAATAAAATAATGAAAGAAACATAAATCTACATATCACTTCTTCACACACAACACACACACACACAGAGAGAGAGAGAGAGAGAGAGAGAGAGAGAGAGAGAGAGAGAGAGAGAGAGAGAGAACCCGAGTCTCATATGTCACAAACATTTGATCTTGTCAAAGGTTAATAGAACTTTTGCTATCTTATCCTACTCTGTTCATCCACTCCTTTGTGGAGTCATTCAACTTATCATAGCCATATTTAGCCTGAAGCTAGAGAGAGAGAGAGAGAGAGAGAGAGAGAGAGAGAGAGAGAGCAAGAGAGAGAGAGACTGAGATTTATCCAGCAACACGAGAAGGCACTGACAGCAGTCCATCAAACACAATAAGGCTTTGGTATGTCTTTCCTTTGACGTAAACACACACACACACACACACACATGCATGCACACACACACAGGACATCGACAAACACACACAGAGAGAGAGAGAGAGAGAGAGAGAGAGAGAGAGAGAGAGAGAGAGAGTTATGTCTCTTTTTTCTAGGATTATTCATAGCTCATGGTGGCAAAGGACAAAAGCTACTGCAAGGAGATAGGGTAAGGGGCTTGGACTAGTAGCAAAGGTTGCCTCCTAGAAGAAGCCAAGAAAGGGAAAGCCTATCCACATTCTAAAACAAGCAAAAAAAAGTGTTAGGAAAATACGAAGTGCATTATTCCTCAAGCAATGACTCTAACAAATGATATCACTGATTGGTTTTCTACGTCTAAAGAATGGACGGCTAACTGTCTTATGATAGAAAGTGAATCCATTGTGAATGAAAGTAAAGTGTGTCGGCATGTCTTGCAAGGATTCTTTGACAATGTTCTTCCTTAGATATTATAGATTGCATTTCTCCCGTATAGAAACAATTGTCACTAGAGTTGACGCTTCATCAATCACTGCAATTTCTATGACTTTGTTGTCCATTGCACTTGCGGCTTCCTGATCCATTGGCACCAACTCTCCATTGATGTAACGAGACCTACTATACCAGAAGGACAAGATAAAAGTTTGAGTTGCAAAATCATGTACTTTGAAACTATTGTCTCCAGTGCAATGTTACAATGGATATCGTCAAAAACTTTACTTTACCAATGTATCCAAATCTTTGCAGACGAGAACGGTTCTTGCTATCTTCATCTGGAATAAGCTAAAAAGCTCCACAAACACAGTAATTGGTAGGTAAATCACAATTTTCACTACACGAGTTGGAATGCTCCCTCGTAGAGAGCATTGCACAACCTTGAAGAGCTTGGTCCTTGTTGACTCCATTACTAATGAGTCTCGGATAGGCCAATCCATGTAGTTCCACTCAGCTTGCAAAGTTACCTCTTCCAAGCGGCCACAATTGTGTTTCTTGTTTAGCAGAGGTAGAAATGATCATAGAAAAAGATACCTGCATCTACAAGGATTTTGTTGCTCCTCCCCTCATACTGTAGCCGACCAATGTGTGCATG
This sequence comes from Cibotium barometz, assembly GCF_041138505.1. Lineage (NCBI taxonomy): Eukaryota > Viridiplantae > Streptophyta > Polypodiopsida > Cyatheales > Cibotiaceae > Cibotium > Cibotium barometz. The sequence continues at coordinate 34,884,206 of NC_141066.1, forward strand.
AACCATATTCATAATTCGAGTGATGCACTCAACTGGCTCCCACTCCTCATAGGATGAGGGATACACATCTGCAACCATAGAGATGGAGAGTTTACATAGTTCATGAGACCATTATGAGAAATGGAAGATTGACAAGTGATATGTTAACTTATAATTTGGTCTATGGCAAGGGCAGATATATGTCATCTTAACTCTCAAGCACAAGCTCATTATGCATATATACATGCTGCACGAGGACCTCCTTGATGGTTGTCCTTCTAGCCTCTATCTTGAAGTCTTTTACTCTTCCTTTCCATGAATCTGCCCTGAAGATATTCTTGTTGCTTGTCTTTCTTCTCTTCCTTGACTGCATAAGGGCTCAGGTGCCCTTGGTGATTAGCACTTCAGTCCACTGATTTTGCGCATTAATAGAGTTGGATATACAAGTATGGCAAACACTGATGATCTTGGTCTCCTTGCCCTAGGAATTGAATCATCTATGATGGAATTAGTGCGGAAAAATCGGGATGATAAAAAACAAGATTTTCTACCCATTGTTTCAAGAGGAAATGGAGTGCAGAAGGTTGAAGCTTGGGGAAATGGAGTGCAGAAGGTAGAGGAAATGAAAAGAGCGCGAGAGATTGTTTAAGCCCAAGAGGAAGTTTGAGAAGGAGGGAATTTTCCCTCCTCTGCAAAGATACATGTATTTAATATATGGATAGGAATAGAAGTTTCCCTCTTTACAAAAGTGTAGGTGTGTTTAATGCATTCGGGTGTGAAAAGGGACTATCAAGTGTAAGTAGAATACATTTTGAGGTGGAAAAGAATAATTTTTGGATTTAGGAAAATGAAATAACCTATTTTTCAACGTAATGTTGCATTCTTCTTGATTGGATGCGCTCCTTTTTCTCTCTCTATGAAAAGGCCCTACGAATGACCTTCAAAATGTCCTAATGGAGAGAGAGAGAGAGAGAGAGAGAGAGAGAGAGAGAGAGAGAGAGAGAGAGAGAGAGAGAACGCCGTTTTATGTTAACTAGATGCTCTCCACCATGTAAGAGAGTGAGAAATAAGTGTTAAAAAAAACCACTATAAAAGTTGTAACCTTTATGAGAAAGCTGGCCACACCCATGCTTAAATAATTAACTTAGGAGTTTTGGGCATCCAAGTGTGAATAAGGGCTAATTACATATAATGCATTATCTCATAAATAATGAATGGACATAATCTCCCTTTGTGTGCTAAACATGTGAAGCTTGAAAACATGCCAAAAATTACAAAAATTATTATTTATTTAAAAAGACTTTTTGATGATTTCTCACTCCCTTGAAATTCTATAAAATCCCTTAAAACTACCCTCAATTTTTGGAAATAAAAAAATAATTTTACTATTTATTTAAAAATATTTATTCAATTCTCATCTCATAAAATATTTATTTAAAAATATTTATTCAATTCTCATCTCATAAAATACCTAATAATTCCATAATTACCCACAATAAAACAAATCAAAACATAGTCAAAAATTTTATATGAGTAAAACATGACCAAATACTACTTTCATAATCACCATTAAGATAAATTATTTTATTAATTATCCCATAATAATTAATTACTATTTTTTATCTTGAGTTTAGAAATTAAGTAATAAATAGAAAATAACACCCAATAATTCTAAACAATTTAGCATAGAATTTATTCAATATGTTGTTTCTATTTTTTGAACCACATTTAAAAAATGATCATTGAAAATTAGGATTCCATCATTAACATCCATTCTATAATTTTGAATTAAGTGGATTAATTAAGATATTAAACATGTCTGATTAGTGATATGACTTATGAAATTAACACATTATGATGTAACACAACTTTGATAATTAGTATTTCCTCAATTACACATTGAAACTCTTAATAATCACTAATTATGGCCATTTTAATGCTTAATTAAGAAAAATACCTCTAAAAAACACTTGATTTAGTGCACAATTGAGAGGAATGGTATTGCCAATGCCCTTGCAATAGCAAAAACATCCTGTGCATAGTAAGCTCGAACCAAATCTTTGAATTCTCTCCTTAATCTCTCTAATTAGTCCATAATTAAGCAAGATATGAAGAATTAGTGATGAATATGCTAAAGACTTATGCTATCATAAACGGGGAATGATTTAAGAAGAAAGAACTCACCCCAAGTGCAGCAAAATTCCATGAAATCAGACTCCCTCCCTCTCTTCTTCTCCATGCCTAGTTTCTTGATGCAACTACCCTTGCTCACTTGAAAATTGAGGACTTCTTCACATTCACTTATGGCCTTTCACATCTCTAATGTCCGGGCAGCCCAAAATTTGATCCAAAGCACTCTAGATACATATAAATGAGGTAATTATGCACACTTCTTCATCCCCTGGTGGATCCTACATCCCATCAAGGCCTGGCAGCACTATTCCCGCCTCTCGGCGCGGTGCTTTATTAAATTTTTCGATGAAACCAACAAAAATACATCAAAATAGCTCAAAAATGAGCTCAATGTCCTAAAAATAACTCGATAAAAACCAATATGATAAAAATGCAAAATGTTCTAAAATTTTCTAATTTTCTTACTAAAAATAGCAAAATTTACCAATTTTTAACTTGAGAAATTACTAAAATTACCTAATTTTGCTCAAAAATAGACAAATTAAATCCCAAAATTAGGAGTTATCATTCCCCCCACTCTTAATTGAAAAGCCTCCTCGTCGCGAGCATTGTATCATGTCTTCATTCTGGTTCTGCTACTTTCACTCTTCATAATATCTGCATATAAAGAATATCACCAATAACTTGCTCTTTTGAAAAGACCCACACTCATAATAATACTAATACTAATTTGATTGTATAACCACTCTCTTGAAATTTTATCGCTCATTACTAAGGTCCTGATTGGTCTTTATCTTCATATAGAAATACTACAAAGATGATTATTAAAATCTACCTCACTCAAGAAACTAGCACTAATCCACTTTACACTTAAACACCACTTAAGCTATGTCTACGGATATGACCTTAGTCTCACTACACAATATCTCTTCGTAAAACCTATCCACAAAACTACATATTCTCACTCTGTAAATAAACCTACTAGCAATCAGCTTCTCTTAAGCATTAACACTCTAGCACTTATTATTTATTTAGCGAAACTCTCCTCTGCCATTGCTTTTTTTCTTTCACAAGGTCCCACCCCATGGAAACCAAGGCATTGGCTCTAGGCCTCAATGTTTCTGCTGCTAAGGGTGTTCCTATAAACCTACCAAGAATTTCACATGGTGATAGTTATCTTCTTGTGTTTTTGTTTTATTTTGTTTTTTTATTTGTTTTGTTTTTCTTTGTATATATAGTCTCTAACTCTTTGGTTTTTTCCTGTTAGAACACTACTAGCTCACCCTCTCAATCATAGTTTACCTTTAAAGTTAAAACAATAGTCTCAAATGGTCCACTAGAAACATGGCACGAGTATCTTGGCATACTCCATCGACACACCTTAAAGAATGCCTAAGTGTAAAGGGACTAACACTAACCTCTAAGAAAAGGTTAAAACTTTAGGTTATCTAACTAGCAAGGCTACATGGGTCATAAGACCAATTAGGCTCACTCTCGTGAACATTCTCACACATTCTTACTCTTACACTCTTTCATTTTGACTAAACTATAATAAAATGGTAGCAACAAATCAAGAAAAGGAAAACTCTACTCATAACATCTCGCCACCCTCCATCTCTCAGCCTCTGTCTCTTTGGTCCTAGTAACCTTAGCTCATGTATACCTCTCTCTTGATAGAAAAGATTGCGCTCATCATGCCGATCATTCAATATAGCAATGTCACTTAACCGCTAGCTAATGCTATCATGAAAGTAGGAATTTCGTGTTGTTCAATGGGAAATATTGCATCTATTCCATACACTAAATTAAATGTAGTATTTTGTGTAGTGACTTTATAAGCTATATGATATGCCCATAACACTTCATATAATTACTCATTCCTATCTCTTCAGTTTTCTGCTATAGTCTTGGTTAATTTTCCACACATAATTCTATTGGTAACCTCCACTTGACCATTCGCTCTAGGATAATATGGTGTTGATTTACAATGTTTAATTTTATAAAGCTTGGTTAACTCATTGATGATATCATTTCAGAAATGGGAACCCCTATCACTCACTAGTTCCAAAGGACATCCAAAAAATGTAATAATATATTCTCATATAGAAACTTAGCAATGTTCGACTGTGTCTATCTTTAGGGCTTTTGCCTCTATCCACTTAGTCACATAATCTATATAAACCAAAATGTATCGATTGGATCTATAATGTCACGGGGCACCTATCGGTCCGATAAAATCAATTCCACACTTCTCAAATGGTTTTAACGCTAAGATAGGTGTCAATGGGGTGTCATAAAATTTTAAGACGGTCTGCCAAATTATTGACATTTATCACATTTATGAAAATAAAAAATGATAGCATTGGCCACTAATAACCAGAAGGAAGAACCTTGCGAGCGTTAGCTCTCTGGCAAAATGTCCACCACATGGTTCATCATGTGAAGCGTTCAAAATTGTAAGAATTTCATCTTCACACATACAACGATGATAAATTACTCTCAAGAGAAGTGCTTATAAAGATATCCCCACCAAACAAACTATAAAACCTTGAGAACAACATAATCTTATTCTTCTTCCTCTAACACTGTTGCGAGCAAAATAGGTAATTGACGAGGATTACCTAGAAAAATTCCCTCCCAAAATGTGTAAAATCTCAAAAATGGCTTAAAAGCATAGTTTTTTGAAAACACATCTAGAATTCCATGTATAAATTTAAATTACATGAATTTTGCTATTTTTTTTCAAGATTGAGAACACGTGTGACCTTCGTAAATTTATAAGCTATTGTTGTTTATGACATAAAAATAAACTTGATTGACGAAATGGCATAGGAGTCTACACAACTTAAATAAATATCAATCTTTTTCAAATAAAAATTTATTTTATAAATTTCATGAATGTAAGACACTTTTTTAATGGACTTTCTTGGGACAAATTCTACCACACTATGCATAAATATGCACATTATTTGACAAGCACTCAAAAAATATTAGAATATATAAATTGATAAGCTCCATAATTTATGAAAAATCCTACAAACATCCTTGAGTCTATTTCTAGACCCAAATAGCAAATATTTTAGTATATTCTTACCTTGACAGTTTGCATGACATAATTATTTGCTCTATTATTTATAAGCAGATAGTGGGCATGATATACAACCAATGCTAAGAGTTTAAAGAGGTCAACTTATAGGTGTGCAAAGTTAGACTTCTATTTATATATATATGTAGAAGATGGTAACTATGGAGGCTCTGAGTAAGCCTAAGCATGTTAAAAGAGTAAAATATTGAAATATTTTTCGACAAGAAAATTTTAGAGGCATACATTATATAACCTATGGGTGTAAATTTTGACCCACGTAGGAATTTGTTTTCATGAAGGAAATTCTTGTTATGCAATATGGATAAGGGTGGCGGGAAGAAATTATAGCTTATATCATGTACATATGTGGTGGTGGCAAAAATTCATAGTATGCATATGTTGATGTTTGATGTAAATAGCCATTATCATGAACCTAGGTGAATGTATATCTAAGAGTATTGTAGGAATGAGCTCTAGTTACAATTATTTAGAGTACATGTGAAGGATGTTGAGAGATGGTATGTCTAAGGGTAATGTAGAATGAGCTCTAGCTATAATTATTTGAAGGACATGCGAAGGATGCTAAGAGATTCAATCTTCGCCCGTGACATTGTCTTTGTGTACAAAGAGAAAAGAGAGGAGCTTAGGGCTTCTTGAATGGTGGTAGAGAGGAGCTTGGAGCTTTCACGGCGAGGACAATGACAGTAGATTTAAGGTCCGCTATGTCGGAGCATACTACTGCACATAGGCATGGCAAGTCCAGACTCACATGCACCCCCCTCCCCGACATAGATGGTCCGTGTATTTGATTATAGTTCTTTAGCTTTAAAATTCAATAATAGAAAAAAAATCAGGATTGGCGAATCAATCGACTCATGGTTTTCCAAATCAATGGACCCTTGTACATCTGGATCAAAACCAATGGATTACAGGTCATCATGGATTATCTCATCTAGCTCTTCTACTATCATGAATTTTTGGCATCTACTATGTACCTATATTATTTATGATACAAAGGTTACATGGGTACATAGACAATCATTTTTTTAATGACCTCCTCTCAAATTTGTAGTCAAAGGTTGCGACCATGTGTGTTTTTTAGGTTCTACCTATATCATCTTATCTTGGACATATATATTTTTAAATTCTATGATTTATAGGATTTTTTAATTTTTTAAGATTTTATCAGCTACTATCTACTATTTGAAATGAGTTTTTATAGATTTATTGGTGATAAAAATAAAAACAATTCTCATAAAAATTGTAAAAATATTTAGCCCCCTAAAAGTTGATGTTTTACATCAAAGTTGATGCAAAACATCAATTTTTCCACACAACTTGATGTTTTGCATCAAAGTTGATTCAAAACATCAACATGTATCAAGTTTTGGATGCTTCGAAGAAGAAAGTTGGAGGATTGAAGGTTGATTTTCACAAACGGCCTTTTTTAGTAATTTCGTCCGTGATGGCATGATCAGATGACCTATTCCACAAATTTTAAGTACCAACACAACTATGTTTCAATGCATATGTAGATGATGTAGCAAATCACTCTGTGACATCCGCATATCGCATCGAAACATAGTTGTGTTGGTACTCAAAATTTGAGGAATAGGTCGTTTGAGTATGCCAAAGCTAAAGCAGGTCATTTGTGAAAATCGACCTCCGATCCTCTAACTTTCTTCTCTGAAGCATCCGAAACTTGATGCAAAACATCAAGTTTTGTGGTAGAGTTGATGTTTTGCATCAACTTTGCAAAACATCAAGCTGTGTGGAAAAGTTAATGTTTTGCATCAACTCGAATATGCAAAACATCAACAGCCTAAAAGTTGTTGTTTTGCATCGAGTTGGTGCAAAACATAAACTTTTCCATAAAACTTGATGTTTTACATCAAAGTTGATGCAAAACATCAAGTTTTATGAAAAAGTTGATGTTTTATATTGAATTGATGTAAAACATGCAAAAAGTTGATGTTTTACATTGAATTGATGTAAAACATGAAAAAAATCAAGTTTTGTGGAAAAGTTGATGTTTTGGATAACGTTGATGCAAAACATCAAGTTTTGTTAAAAAAATATTCTTTTGCGTAGAAAGTTAATGTTTTGCATATAAAGTTAATGTTTTACATCAACTTAATGTAAAATATCAAATTTTCATAAAAGTTGATGTTTTGTATCAAGTTGATGAAAAACATTAATTCTTAGTTGAGAAGTTATTACTCAGCATTAAGTTGGTCGCAAATGTTGTAGCTAAAACATCATAACCATGTGTAGTAACCTGTAGGATTTGAACCCAAGTCCCCTCTTGATATTTTACAAAAAAGTATTTTAGAAATTATAAATTTTTGTTTCTTAAAGCGAGCTTTTTCATGCTTTCTAAACTCATTTAATAACTAAAGTTGCCATTTTAACCTCTTTTTGTCACATCAAGGACATATTTTCTTTAAAAATAAGTGTGTAATTATTTTTCAAAATTAGATAACTTTTAAATAGCTTATTCATGATATTTTAAAATTCATTTGTATGTAACGAACTCTTTTAAAAAAAGTATATAATATCAATTAATAAATTGTGATACTGATGAGCTTCAAAATGGATTTTAATACTGCTCTCATCAAGAGCCAAAATAGGGTTTGATAATTAAGATAATAATTATATCAAGATTATGCTTTTGTAATATAATCATATAAATAGTTTTGTATAGTTGCACTCTGTAGCACATCCTTAATCATGCTAACATGGTAAATGACCCAAGGAGTATAAGCTTCAAGTGTACACATAGAAGGAAAAAATGTATTTGTGGATAGTAAAGAAGAGGATGCCTTGTCTACCTTCTCAGGGAAAGGCATATCAACTAGTGATGGTGTTGGTATAGATAGTAATGATTATGAGGAACCATAACTATGCCATAAGCTATATGTTTAGAAAATAACTTCTTTTTATAGTTGTATAATTTTTTTTCTGGATTGAAGATGGAAGTAATAAACATTCTCTATTTTGGCATGTTTTTTGAAAACTTATTGTTAGATTTTCAATTATAATCTCAAAAAGAAAGCAACACGAAGTCTTTTGTTTCATGTCAATTTTTGTAAGAAACATGTAAAGTGTCCAAAATATTATCATTTTTTGGTAGTGTTGTACGCATGCTTAGACCACTTTTTAAAAAGAGGTAAAAAATTAAACTTTTTTGATGGAATCTTTCAAAGATGCCAAATGTTTCTCATTTTCAAGAAATATTACCTATTTTGTCTGCAACAGTGTTCTCTTATCTGTTGTAGGTGGACATTAAGCCATGCTCAAAAAATTAGCAATGTCATCATACCATGACACTTGTGTTTCTATTAAAAATAAATGAGTATATGGCAGAAGATCATCCACCCCAATCTCGTGATCATCCATCAATAACCTAGATAAATGGTCGGCCAATACATGTGACTTTCCTGCTTTAGTCACCACTTGAAAATCAAACTCTTGAAATAAAAGCATCCATCTAATAAAGCGTCCTGATAATTCTGGCTTAGAATTTCCCAAAATATAATGATGAAACTTCTTGACGGATAGTATTATAAAGAGAAATTCCTTTTTCGTTATCATACAATTTTGCTCAGCATTGCTTAAGTTTCTGCTTCCATAATATGTAGGATAATACACTTTATTATTATATTCTTGGCATAATACTAAACCAACTACCATCATCAAAGTATCTACGTGAATATGGATTTCTTTAGTCAAATCTGGAGGTACCAAAATTGGAGCTTTCACTAATATCTAATTAAGGAGATCAAAGCTCCTTGACATTCCTTCGTCCAAATAAAAGGATCATCTTTCCTCAACAATGTAGTTAAAGGTAAAGAGACAATGGCAAAGTTTGCAATAAAATGTTGATAGTAGTTCACATGGCCCAGAAATCCTCATATTTGTTTAAGATTACTAGGAAGAGGTAGCTCACTGATCTTTCTATTCTTTGCTTCATCCATAGCTATCCCTTCCTTGGAGTCTACATGTCTTGACAATGTACCATTTTCCACACCAAAGACACATTTCTCTGGGTTCAAGGATATCCCAACTTCAATACTTCAATTGAATCCTTGTTCCAACTTATCAGGCATATCCACAAGAGTGAAAGAGATGCAAAAATCATCTGAGAAAAAACCTCCATCCAATGCCTAAGAAAATCTTAATAACCTGTAATCATGACATGTTGGAAAGTTGTCAGGCATTACCCGAACGACATAACTTTATAAACAAAAGCCTGGTTCCCCGCTCTGTAGTAAAGGTCATTTTTGGTTTTGATCCTTAGGGTGGATTAACACTTGGTTATATCCACTAAAACCATCCATAATAAAGGAATATAGATCATGATCAGCTACTTTATCAAGGACTTTGCTAATGTGAACAACAAAGGAAAATGATCTTTCTTCATCTTATTATTCAATTTCCAGTAATCCACACAAATACAAATCTTTTTGTTTTTCTTAGGGACTATCACAATAGGTGAAACCCATTCACTGTAAGCTACAGGATAGATAAACCCACATCTAAGAGCTTAGTGATTGCAACTTTACAAGCTTTTCATACACTAGGTTTGTTCGTCTTTGTTGACTACCTTGCTAACAAAGACAGGTCTTGTGTTAGGCTCTAAGTCAATATAATGTTGACAAAGCTAGGGCTTAACTTCTTTGAAGTCTTTTTAGGACCATGCACCAAAGACACTCAAATTTTTAGTTAAAATATCCTAAAAATCATCTAAATAAAATCCTTCTAACTGAGAACCTATTAATAAGAATTTTCCTTTAGAGATTTCTAATTTGGACAACTCTGTTCTAGTAACATGCACATAAGTAGACTGATATCTCTCACTAGATACTCGAGGAATCTCTCAAGATATATTCGTTAGGATTTCTTCTAAAAGACCCTGCCGATTTGACTAAGCTATTTATTTATCTTTCTCTTTCGTTATAATAGTCACTGGTACATATGGCACAATCTCATGACATTCGTAAAATTTCTCTTCTTGCAACTCCATTAACTCAACCATAAAACAATTAAGCTTAATCTCTCGCTTTTTATTATTACTTCCATCATATCTATGCAAGACATCATAACTCGGCTTCTTACATTCAAACTCTTGTGATTTCAAACCCTTAGCTACTTGTTTACATTCAAACTCTTGTGATTTCAAACCCCTAGCTACTTGTTTACATCTAGTTTTTTGTCTCTTCTGCCCTACTTTGATGGTTTTAGCTTCCAAATGTTCTTCTTCCCATCTATGGAAACTCACTTCATCCTTCAAAGTCTAAACCTAACTCACATTAAGGGCTACTACCTTCTTTAAAGCCCGTATAACCTCTTGTTTCTCTTTCTTGAACTATCGGATAAGAGCATATTCCTTCTTCTGAATTTGGCATATAAGTAACTCTCGTTCTTCTACGATTAGATTTTTCTCTTTTAGTGCCACGTCTAATGAGGTAATTTACTTTTTGTGATACACATCTACCATCTCTTGTAATTCCTTGCTCTGGCATACCATTTTCAACATTTGCACTTTATCTATTTTTAGACACGACATTACCATTCTCGCTCCTCTTGATTCCTCTTTGACAACTATCTTTTCTTCTTCTAACTTAACACACAACTCCTTTAACTTGCTTACGTTATAGTTTTAAATTTCACCTTAGTCATTATCTCAATTAACATTTTGACTCTTGTCATTTATGCATCGTATATACTAAGGTCTTCACTACATTTACTCTTTATCATAAACTTTGTTTCCTCTAGGTTTTCCTCTTCTAGCACTTCATGATTCTCCCTGCAAGTGTCAAATGGACTCCTAACGTCTTTCTCATGCACTCCTCCAACGGATGAGTCCATGGCTCTTTTATATGGATCTCTTGGTTGATCTTGCTGATCTTCAATGGAGATTCCATCTTGAATTTTTTTATAAGTGAATATATTGCCGGGTACTATGAGCTAGGAACTATCGAAAAGGCCCCTGAGTGGACAGGTGGTGAGCGTTCTGGTTGCCAATGATGCCATAGATACTCCAATGAGGGAATGATTGGAAATTAAGATTCAACCAGATATTTTGGAGGATTGTGATCAGTGATACTATGGCTTCATTAAATGATTGTTTTAAAGATAGATGAATATATCTGTGAGGAACTATCGAAAAGGCCCCTGAGTGGACAGGTGGTGAGCGTTCTGGTTGCCAATGATGCCATAGATACTCCAATGAAGGAATGATTGGAAATTAAGATTCAACCAGATATTTTGGAGGATTGTGATCAGTGATACTATGGCTTCATTAAATGATTGTTTTAAAGATAGCTGAATATATCTGTGAGGAAAGCAATTTCATATTGGGTGTGTAAGTGGTGTGACTAGCTTTAAGTTTGCATGAACATCTGGCTAGGGGGCCTGGAGACTCTTTTCCTTGGTACCCGGGACAAAACCTAACCAAATTCTTAATTGGATCCCATCACTACAGTGGTTGGGCGGTTGGCTAACCCATGGGACCGGATGGGGTAGGCTGGACCGATGGATCCGTAAAATGAGACTCAATTTCTGTTGTAGTATGCTAGATGAAGTAAATCCCAGATAGTAATTGTTCTATGGAAAAAGGAATCAACGGCTGTGCCTCTCGATGGGGAAAAAAGAGTTGATCTCTATGATCCAAGTGCAAGTTTCTTCCTTGATCTGACCAAGTGACTTTAGGTCCGGTCGGATCAGTTTGGTCAGTAATGACCTTGACTACATTAGAGTAAAAATATCCTAGAGGAATCGCCCGTGCTTTTTAGGCAAGGGAAGTTTTTCTGGGTTCGATTTTGGAAGAACCGAGGGATTAGTCTCCTGTCAGGATATCCATGGGTGAGGCCCCGAGTGAGAGGACCCTGCACAGTGCAAGGAGTGCTACTTCCGCTGCTAGCAAGGAGTGCTACTTCCGCAAGGAGTGCTACTTTCGCTGCTAGCAACCCCGAATCCGTTGCACAGAGGGGGCAGGGATCTCTCATCTTTGATGTACTGTTCTTGGCTTATTCTTCGTCGCTGGGGGTCTATTCACTTGTTGATCCTTTTCTTTTCTGATCTTGTTCTCTTCCTCCCATCTCGCCTCCTGTTTTGCCCTAGCTATTGTGTTAACATCATGTGTAATCTCTACAATTTTTATTTTATCTTGTGGAGCTCTCATTGGTAGAATCATTAGGAGATCTCTCATCTTTGGATCTATAAACTCTGCGCGTGGGCACTCATAACACATAGGTCATTGAAGTACTCTAGGAGAGACATCAATCCACATTATCCACTCATCCATCCACATTAATCCACATTACCCACACATCAATCCACATTCATCTATACATCCATCCACATCAATCCACATTACCCACACATCAATCCACATCATCCATACATCCATTCACGCGTCAATCCACATTACTCACACATCAATCCATATCACCCATACATCCATCCACATCAATCCACATTATCTAGTCATCCATCCATATCAATCCACATTATCCACACATCCATCCATACCTATCATACATCCATACTCATCAATCCATACGTCAATCCACATTATCCACACATCAATCCACATTCATTTCATAAGTATTCCCATTCTTATCTAATCACATATTTTTCTATCTCATCGCTTATTTCCTCATTTATCCTCATCAGATCACATCTATTTGCATCTACACATACATCTCATCACTTCACATACATTAACATCTATCCAGTTTACATCGCATCTTATCACATCCATTTCACATCACATCTCATTCATTCACATCCCGATTCACATGCTAACAAATTCATTCACATCCCTTATCATTCATTCACAACCCGATTCACATGTTATCACATTCATTCACATCCTATATCATTCATTTACATCTTGATTCCCATGACATCACATCTCATCTATTCATTCACATTTATCTGATTCGCATCACATATCATCACATCTATTTACCTTTCATTCTCATCACTTCTATTTTCATCACATCCATCCATCCATTCTTTCCCATCTATCTGATTCGCATTACATCTCATCACATCTATTCACCTCACATTCTCGTCACTCCTATTCTCATCGCATCCATCCATCCATTCATTCCCATCTATTTGATTTGCATCACATATCATCACATCTATTTACCTCTCATTCTTATCACTTCTATTCTCATCACATCCATCCATCCATTCTTTCCCATCTATCGGATTCGTATCCCAGCTCATCACATCTATTTACCTCTCATTCTCATCACATCCATCCATCCATTCATTCCCATCTATCTGATTCGCATCCCATCTCATCACATCTATTTACCTCTCATTCTCATCACTTCTATTCTCTTCACATCCATCCATCCATTCATTCCCATCTATCTGATTCGTATCACATATCATCACATCTATTTACCTTTCATTCTCATCACTTCTATTCTCATCACATCCATCCTCTATTCATTCTCATCTATCTCATTCATATCACATCTTATCACATCTATTTATAGAATGTAAGAGAATTCTTATTTTTGATATAAAGATTCTTTACACATCTATTTATGCATAAGAACAACTTTAGTGAAAAATAACACTTTTATAAAAATCCGTTTATGCACCTATTTATGCATAAATTCAATTTTAAGGAGAATAACACTTTCGAAATAAAAATAAATCTTTTATGCATCTTTCTATGCATAAATTCAATTTTAATGAGAATAACTCTTTTGAAATAAAAATAAATTTCTTTATGCATCTTTCTATGCATAAAATCAAAATTGATGAGAATAACTCTTTTGAAATAAAATAAATTTCTTTATGCATCTTTCTATGCATAAAATCAAAATTTGATGAAAGTAACGCTTTTATAAAAAAAATTCTTTTATGCATTTATTTATGCATAAATTCAATTTTAATGAAAGTAACACTTTTATAATAAAAAAAATTCTTTTCTGCATCTATTTATGCATAAATTTAACTTTAATGAAAGTAACACTTTTATAATAAAAAATTCTTTTATGCATCTATTTATGCATAAAAATAAATCTCAATGAAAGTAACACTTTTATAATAAAAAAATTTCTTTATGCATCTATTTATGCATAAAAATTAATCTTGATGAAAGTAACACTTTTATAACAAAAAAATTCTTTTAAGCATCTATTTATGCATAAAAATCAATTTTGATGAAAGTAACACTTTTATAATCAAAATATTTCCAATATGCATCTTTCTATGCATAGAAATTAATTCTAATAAAAATAACACTTTTTTATAAAAATATTTCTAGTATGCATTTTTCTATGCATAGAATAAAAATTACACTTTTAGAATACACAAGCGGTGGGGATTACTCTTTTTGAATAATAAAAGATAAAACTTATTTCACAAAATTTAAGAAAATTTTGCCATAACCTCCTTTGTATGGCTGACCATTTTTTTTTCATTCTCAAGTTACTTAAAAATTATCCCAAATGGTTTAAAGCATTCTAAACTAATCAAATTTTACTTTTTAAAGAGAAACAATATGAAAAGTTTAATTCTAACAATTTGATTACACATCTAGGATAAAGAAAGGCTAAATTCAAGAATGAAGAGAGGGGGAAAGCCTTTCCAACAAGGCATAGCATCATTTTTCATTTTAAAGAAAACAAAAATTAGAAAACCATTAAATGGAATAAAGAAAAAGTAGGATTTCTAGCTTACATGAATTTTTGTGAGCTTTCCTTTGGCTTGATGGTTTGAGGGATCTACTCTTGTTTGCAACAAGAGTGGCCACCAATTCTTTTGAAGAGGAAATGGTCAAAAACTAATGAATTATCAATAAATTCACTATTTTTGGCTCTGGGAAGGAGTAGAGTAATAGTGCATAAAACACTATTAACCATTTACAAATAGGAGGCTTCATTTATAGGAAAAAGTGAGCCTCTAACCAAGCAATTTGATTCTAGAATTTTCCAGATCAGTTTGGTCAATTTTTGACCATTTTCACGTCAGTTTAGCTTACTTTTTGGATCTAGTTGAAGTAGGAGAGAGGAGAGATAAAAATATCTCATTATTTGTGAGTTTAAAACTCAACCACACATGTGAAATAGGGGCCTCCTTCATGAGGGAAAATCCCCCACACTGAGGTGTCAAAAATGCATCATTTCTTCTAAATATCTCTTCTTTTTTAACTAATAACCTTGCCCTTAGTCAACTCTTCATCTTATGTGAGTATTTACTCATTTTTGGGGGGATTTTCTTTTATTCTTAAATTTTTCTCCTCCCTAAATTTGGATTAATCTAATTGGTCTATAGGAACCTTAATTCAAAAATTTCAGCAGAAAATCTGGACCCTTAGGCTAAGGTCCTTTTTACCTGATTTCAATTTATTCCAATTGCACATTGAAAATTTCTTTTTGAATATCTGTTTCAGGGGAAACCATTTTAGACACTAGGAGGATTTTTATATCCAAAAATATCTCAATTTTTAATTACCTCCCTCTAGACATTTTCTCTCTCTAGGCCAAAACAGGGTAAAACAGGATCTTTCTTTTATTTTAGAGAGGAAAATAATTATAAGATCAGAAGGGGAGGTTTTTACACCTGCACACCTCAAAAGCCGGAGGGAGGAATCTTACAGAAGTTGTCTATTTACAAGTCATTTGATTGCTATAAGAAAACATGTCTAACTGAATTAATCAAATTGTTAGTGAGAAGATGGATAAGAATAACTTCCATGCCTGGAAGTTCAAAATGACCAATTTCCTAATGGGTAAAGGATTTTGGGAATATGTACAAGGAGACAATGAGGAGCCTCCAGAGTTATCTGAGGAGAATGCCACTCCTGTAGATATAAAGGCATTCAAGGATTAGAATCAGGGTGCAAGAAAAGTCATGTACTGGATTTTAATTAGTGTCACAGACACTATGATAGGACACATACAGGATGCAAACACTCCAACAGGTTGCATGGCAAAATCTGGTTCAGATGTTCCAGACTAATACAAAGGAAAGAAAGTTAAAGAGTTGCATACTGTGGAAAAGAAAAGCACGTCCATCAATGAATATGCCTTAAAGATCAAGGGCATTGTTGAATCCCTTGGGTCTATCAATGTATTAGTGGAGGATGATGATTTGGTGAGTGTCTGTTTGAATGGGCTCGGTAAAGAGTACAAGCCATTCAAGACCTCCATCGCAGTTAGGGAGAATATTCCCAACTTTCGAAACTTGATATCTATGTTGATCATAGACGAAAAGGCTTTAGGTGAGGATTCTTCTTCACAAAACAAGAACACATCGAAACAATCCTTCTACTCTAATTCAGGTAGAGGCAGAGGTAGAGGCCGTGGTTGAGGGCCAAGGTGGTGGGGCCGATAAGGAAATTAGAATTCTAGACAACAACAATCCAATGATTCACAGCAACAATCATACACAGGTCGAACATGCCACAGTCTAGAGGCAGGGGGAGCCAAAGAGGCCGAGGTGGTTTGCAAAGAAATCAAAATGCAAATAGCATAGAGTGCTATTACTATGGCAAACCAGGACACATGGCAAAGGATTTCTACAAAAAGCAAAATGACATTAAAAGTGGGAAGTTGTAGCAAGGCAATTATGCATCATCTAGCAAACATGGAGGTGATGACATAAGTGAGCAGTTGTTTGTGATGCAGCACATGCTTAGTTCCATAACAGGAGATGTGTTAGGATATCAAGATATATGGTATGTGGATTCTAGCGCCTCTAACCACATGACCAGTCATGCTGAGTGGTTTAGAGATATGCAAAAAATAGGAAAACCAGGTTATGCAGAAACAGGTGATGATACTGCACATCCCATTACGCATATTGATAAAGTTCCATTGTGTATGCAGGATGGCAAAATGAAGTACTTGGCTGATGTACTTCATGTTTTGAATATTACAAAGAACCTGATTTTTGTTGAACAGATGGTTGAGTAGGGTTTGCAAGTGAGGTTTAATCCTCAAGGATGTTTTGTGGAAGACTTCAAAAATAAGTGTCGCTTGGTTTCAAAGCATAATAGAAATGGCATGATGTTGACTTTAGATGTGAACATGCCTGAGATAAATGTAGCCATGGAATAGGTGTCATTGCAGATATTGACATATGGCACAAGCGCATTGGTCATGTGAATGTACAACAACTGAAGTCTATGTAGGCCCAAAATTTTACAGGTTTGCCACAGTTTAAGGTTGACGGTATGCATAAGATATGTGAAGCATGCCAAACATACTTTCCCACATGAAAAGCATGTCAGTGTGCAAGGCCATTGGATGTCATACATTCAGATGTATGGGGACCGACCAAGACTCTACAATAATTCTAGGTTACAGGTACTATGTTAAGTTCATTGATGACCACACTAGGAAAGTGTGGGTTTATTTCATGAAGGAGAAAAGTGAGGTGTTTTCTCACTTTCAGAGATTTAAAGCCTTGGTCGAGAAGGAAAAATGCATGAAAATAAAATGCCTAAGATTAGATGGTGGGGGAGAATATTTCTCCGATGAGTTCAGTGATTTCTTGAGAAAGCAGGGAATCAAGAGGCAGTTTACGTGCAGGTACACTCCGCAATAGAATGGTGTTGCAAAAAGGAAAAATAGGCACATTGTAGAACTAGCACGTGACTTGATGGCTGAAAAGAATATGCCACCAGAAGCAGTAGCAACTGTTGTGTACATTATGAACAGGACAGCCACTACAGCTATTCATGGTATGACTCCTGAACAGAAGTTTACAGGCATAAGACCGGATGTGTCTCACTTAAAAGTGTTTGGGTGTATTTCATATGTTCATGTTCCTGATGAAGTGAGAACAAAGTTGGATCCAAAGTCAGAGAAATGCATCTTCATTGGTTATGCTATGGAGAAAAAAGGTTATAGATGCTATAACCCTACCACTTGTGAGATGCGAGTAAGCAGAGATGATGTCTTCGATGAGATGAGTAGTTGGTATGCACCAATAGTGAAGGCAACAGAAGATGCAGATGTAAGAAGTGCTGATGCTACAACACATGTAGAGCAGCAATCACAGGTGTTGAGTGGACCTGGGGAGTCCTCGAGTAGTGGATCCAATGTTAGCCCATGGTCAGTAGCCCATGGTCAGCAGGCAGGTTGAGGAATGATGCAGGTACACATGTATCACAGAAAGGGAAGGAAAAGGTAGATCAACCTTTTGTGCCTGATCTGTCAGCAGGTCACTCATATGTGGATGGTGACTCTAGTGGCTCTGAGCAGAGTCTTGATGAGGAGTTTGGCATTCCGTCTGTGGTTACTCCTGGTGTAAGGAGAACCAGGGCTATTTTGAGGATACTTGGCAGTGATCCAGGTGTATGTAGGTCTACGAGGATTAGATACCCTATTGATAGGCTGAGATATGACGGATATACACTCCATCATTATGCTTACATGCTAAAAGCAAAACAGGAGGTTGAGCCCACTTGCTTTGAGTAGGCAATTGGAAATAAGAAATGGGAAGATGCCATGGATGAGGAGATGGCAACATTGGATGAAAATGCAACATGGGAGTTAGTGCCTTTGCCTAAGGAAAAAGAAGGTATAAGTGGGTGTATAAAGTCAGGCACAATGCTGATGGTTCAGTGAGCAGGTACAAGGCAAGATTGGTTGCCAAGGGCATTGAGGTTTTGTTAAGTTTCTTAATCCTTGATTAGTATTTTATTAATCCCAAGTACTAGTAGCTCAACTTCATCTTCATTCATTATTGTTCTTTCCAAAGAATTTAGCTCAAATGTGAGTACAACTATTCCAATTGACTACTCAAAGTTGCCTATATTTTTTCTTACAATTAGTAAGTGATTAATGATATTAATCTTAATTAGCATCCAAATTTGAGCCCATTTTGGAAGGATGGGGTATGTAATGGCCCAATTTTCCCTATTGTAAGAAGCCCAAGCTTATATGTGATGCATGTGGCAAGGTAGGCCACCTTGAGAAGAATTGCTAGTCAAAGGAGAAGAAACAAAGGGAGCAACTTGGTGGTGGAAGTGACTCATGAGGATGTTCCATAAGAACACCTTTTCTAGGTGTAATGATGTATGAGATGATGTTTTATTTCATGTCTATGTAAACCTTGGGATTGGTTAACCCTTGGTCAAGATGTGCCCATATGTGTGTGGATGTGATGATGTCTATGTTTATGTCCATGATGTTTATGATGGTGGTGCCATGATACGGTGGTGTCATAATGTATGGTTTGATGTATGCCAACCTCTGAGCTCAGTGTGAGTGAGACAAGTTAGAAATGGGAAGTTGTATTGATGTATGTTCATGATGATGTAATCACCTCTAGCCATCGATGATGTACGCTAAGTGATGCATATGTCTATGTCTCCATCAAGGGGGAAAAACGTCATGTCTATGTATCACATTACCTTCTTGGGATGATATCCACCAAGGGGGGGTGTTGAAATATGGTTTCTATCATGTCATGTATAGGGCACATGTATGTGGGAGTAAGGTAGATGGAGCGTAGGATGCTATGAGAATGGAATGGATACAAGCTAAGTCTATTTGGGCATGTGAATGGATGAATGTAAAAGCTTGTAAATTGTCAAAAAGTAGGCACATGAAAGGTGCAATGGTGCACAAGGCATGCGAGCATTTATGAACACATGGATGGAACAAGTGTGCATAGAACATGTGAATAAGAGATCTATGAGAGCTACAAATGGATGTAACAAGCTCATTCTCATAATGAAAAAAATGTGATGCTTTGATTACTCTTGTTTCATACCTTAATAATCTGTATTAGTGTTGATATCATGCTCTAATGATGTCTTCCTTCATCTTTTATCCACCATAGCTTTCTCTTACAACCCTCACACACTCCGTAGCCATCTCAAATAATGTATTTTCTCAACTATATACAACTCATTTTCTCCCTCCTTTATTATATATATATTCATTACTAACATACATGTCTCACATTGTAGTTTGTGCTTCCTATTACAATTAAAGATTGCATAAGTGAAGGAGTATTATTTACAAGATTGGTGCCTTAGTTTGATGGATATCATTGAAGGAAATAAATTTGAAAACAATCAAAGACACAAGAATGAACTCCTGAGAAGTAGTAGTGTGTTAACTAAGAAGCACTTTCTAATGAGTATTCTCACCATTTAGATGCTTTTGTTAGTACAACTAGTTGAGGAGGTTGTAATTTTTTGGCACTATCCATAGCCAATTGGACTTTTTTCTTGGAGAGATTCATGAAGAACTTGAAAGGGTTTATTTGACAAAGGTCAAGTCCAAAAGGGAGCATAGTAAAAGGTTGGCCCTATAAGAATCATGTAAATCTCTAAGTTTCTTAAACAAATTGATCTTGACATGCCTTGGCTTTGGCATAACAAATAGTGTAAACAGATAGTTTGAGAGATACCACAAGGCAAAGGGATTACTCAATCATAAGTTAGATGATACATTATGAGACAAGATGAATAGATTTTGTATATTGAATTATCTAGAAATGAAAAAATGGATTAATAGATATAAAGATGCATTAGTGGAGACATCAAAAGCATGAAATTTTTTCAAGAGAAGACATGGACATCTTCCATATCCTCTTAAGCTTGCACAACTCCCTAATAATATGCCACTTAGATGGCTAGAACAAACTCTAAGGAAGGCAAGAGAGGAAAGTTAAATAATTAATGAGAACAAGAGAGGAAAGTTAGATTGGTATGTACGTAAATCAAAATAACACATCCATATTCAATAAATAATTTTCTCAATGTATAATTGAAATAACATTCTCTTTAAAAGTTTGTTATTTGTATATGTAATGTAGTATCAGAAATCATTACAACACTAGTTGAAGAGAGTAAAGATATGTAGTTCCAGGAGGACCTGATCCAACTATGAACATGGTGAAAGTGGATGCCACACCTACTAGGAGAGTGTAGTAAAAGCCCCTAGAAGTGTTGGTAGTAATTGTTGTGAATGTAATATCTTTGAAGGGAAGAACTGGACACCAAACTAGCAGTGTGTGTGTGTGTGTGTGTGTGTGTGTGTGTGTGTGTGTGTGTGGATAATAATGGTCGTGCCCAACTCACCAAGTGTGTTGATATTAGCATTAAACACTATTGTGAGCAAAATAGGTAACTGACGAGGGTTACCTAAAAAGATTCCCTCCCAAAATGTGTGAAATCTCAAAAATGGCTTAAAAACATAGTTTTTTGAAAACACATCTAGAATTCCATGTATAAATTTAAAAAATACATGAATTTTGCTATTTTTTTCAAGATTGAAAACACATGTGACCTTCATAGATTTATAAACTGCTGTTGTTTGTGACATAAAAATAGATTTATAAACTGCTGTTGTTTGTGACATAAAAATAAACTTGACTTACAAAATTACATAGGAGTCTACATAACTTAAAGAAATATCAATCTTTTTCAAATAAAAAATTATTTTTTAAATTTCATGAATATAAGACACTTTTTTAATGGACTTTTTGGGACAAATTCTACCACTATGCATAAATATGCACATTATTTTTTAAGCACTAAAAAAATATTAGAATACATAACAATATAAGCTCCATAATTTATGAAAAAATCAACAAACATCCTTGAGTCTATTTCTAGACCCAAATAGTAAAGCCTTTAGTATATACTTACCGTGAGACAGCTTGCATGATATAATTATTTGCTCTATTATTTATAAGCAGATAGTGGGCATGATATACAACCAATGCTAAGAGTTTAAAGAGGTCAACTTATAGGTGTGCAAAGGTAGACTTGTATTCATATATATATGTAGAAGATGGTAACTATGGAGGCTCTGAGTAAACCTAATCATGTTAAAAGAGATATATTTTTAGCAGGACAATCTTAGAGGCAGACATCATATAGCCTATGGGTGTAAATTTCGACCCACATAGGCATTTGTTTTCATGAAGGGAATTTTTGTTATGTAATATGGATAAGGGTGGCGGGAAGAAGTTGTAGCCTATATCATGTACATATGTGGTGGTGGCAAAAATTCATAGTATGCATATGTTGATGTTTGATCCAGATAGCCATTATCATGAACATAGGTGATGGTATATCTAAGAGTAGTGTAGGAATGAGCTCTAGTTATAATTATTTATAGTGCATGTGAAGGATGTTGAAAGATGGTATGTCTAAGGGTAGTGTAGAATGAACTTTGGTTATAATTATTTAGAGGACATGCAATGGATGCTGAGAGATCTAATCTTCGCTCTTCGACATTGTCTTTGTGTACAAAGAGAAAAGAGAGGAGCTTAGGGCTTCTGGAATGGTGGTAGAGAAGAGCTTAGAGCTTTCACGATGACGATAGATTCAAGGTCCCCTATGCTGGAGAGCATACTACTGCACATAGGCATGTTAGAGTCCAGGCTCACATGCACCCCCCTCCTTGACATAGATGGTCGCACCACGTGTATTTGCTTATAGTTCTTCAGCTTTAAAATTAAATTGTAGAACAAAAATCAGGATTGGTGAATCAATCGACTTGTGGTATTCCAAATCAATGGAGCCTTGCACATTTGGATTAAAACGAATGGATTACAAGTCATCATGGATTATCTCATCTAGCTCTTCTGTTATCATGATTTTTTGGCATCTACTATTATGTAGAATTATTCATTATGATACAAAGGTTGCATGGTTACATAGACAAGCATTTTTTTTAATGACCTCCTCTCAAATTTGTGGTCAAAGGTTGCGACCATATGTGTTTTTCAAGTCCTTAGCCGTAAACCTATGTTCTACCTATATCACCTTATCCTAGGTATATTTTTTCTTTAATTCTATGCAAAATATCAAGTTTTATGGAAAAGTTGATGTTTTGCATAAAATCGATGTAAAACATCAACTTTTTCATAAAACTTGATGTTTTGCATCAACTCGATGCAAAACATCGAGTTGTGTGGAAAAGTTGATGTTTTGCATCAACTCAATGCGAAACATCAACTTTTAGGCTAAAAGTTGATATTTTGCATTGAGTTGATGCAAAACATCAATTTTTTCACACAACTCGATGTTGTGCATCGAGTTGATGCAAAATATCAACTTTTCCACACAACTCGATGTTTTGCATTAAAGTTGATGCAAAACATCAAATTTTCCACACAACTCGATGTTTTGTATCAAAGTTGATGCAAAACATCAACTCTACCACAAAACTTGATGTTTTGTATTAAGTTTCAGATGCTCGGGAGAAAAAAGTTAAAGGATCGGAGGTTGATTTTCACAGACGGCCTTTTTTAGCAATTCCGTCCATGCTGGCATGCTTAGACGACCTATTCCACAAATTGTAAGTATGAACATGATTATGTTTTGATGCAATTTGCAAACGTCACAAAGCAACTTGCTGATGCAGCAAGTCTCTTTGTGATGTTTGCAAATCGCATCAAAACATAGTCATATTGGTACTCAAAATTTGTGGAATAGGTTGTCTGAGCATGCCATTGCAGACAGAATCGCTAAAACAGGCCGTTTGTGAAAATCGATCTCCGATCCTCCAACTTTCTTCTCTAGAGCATCTGAAACTTGATGCAAAACATCAAGTTTTGTGGTAGAGTTGATGTTTTGCATCAACTTCGATGCAAAATATCGAGTTGTGTGGAAAAGTTGATGTTTTGCATCAACTTGATGGCAAAACATCGAGTTGTGTGAAAAAGTTGATGTTTTGCATCAACTCGATGCAAAACATCAACTTTTCCACACAACCCGATGTTTTGCTATCGAGTTGATGTAAAACATCAAGTTTTATGAAAAAGTTGATGTTTTACATCGATTTTATGCAAAACATCAACTTTTCCATAAAACTTGATGTTTTGCATCAAAGTTGATGTAAAACATCAAGTTTTGTGGGAAGTTAATGTTTTGTATAATGTTGATACAAAACATTAAGTATTGTAAAAAAGTTGATCTTTTGCATACAAAGTTAATGTTTTGAATATAAAGTTAATGTGTTTTACATCAACTTGATGCAAACTATCAAATTTTTGTAAAAGTTGATGTTTTGTATCAAGTTGATGGAAAACATCAACTCTTAGCTGAGAAGTTCTTACTCAGCATTAAGTTGGCCACAAATGTTAAAACATCCTTACTATGTGTAGTAACCAATAGGATTCGAACCTAAGTCCCTGCCTAATATTTTACAAAAAAGTATTTTGGAAAGTATAAAATATTGTTTCTTAAAGAGACATTTTTCATACTTTCTAAACTCATTTAATAACTAAAATTACCATTTAACCCTTTTTTGTCACATCAAGGATACATCTTCTTTAAAAATGAGTGTGGAATTATTTTTCAAAATTAGACAACTTTTAAATAGCTTATTCATGATATTTTAAAATTTATATGTAAGTAACGAACTCTTTTAAAAAAAGTATATATTATCAATTAAGAAATTGTGATACTCAAGAGCTTCACAATTAAGATAATAATTGTATCAAGATAACGCTTTTGTAATATAATTATACAAATAGTTTTTTATAGTTGCACTCTGTAGCACATCCTCAATCATGCTAACATAGCCCACAAATTATGAGGGATAAAGCTTTGGAGTCTAGATTGGTCCATTTGGTAATGAGATCTAGATCTCTATTCAGCCCTTTTTCAGTGCCATTGACCACTCCCCACACATGAGCCACACATGTCTTTCTTTATAAAAGACATATTTTCATTTTGATGCACCAAGTATGGTACTTGGATCTATAAAATTTATCTATTTTATCAAACCTTTTTTCCACCTTATTTGCCATGGTACTTGACCTTACACACACATAATGTTCCCAAATTACATAAATAGGGAAGTCCTTTATAGCTCTAGGACTTTATAATGGAGCTGCTTGTCTTAACAAAGAACTTCACTCAAGAATCCTTTCACCAAAAAGAAGAAGATGTGTGCACATGAACTCTGACCACTCTAGGTAACTTGTCTTTGATTTAACCTAAGTTGGATATTTTCTTGGATTGAATGCTTTGCTTTAACTTTTGCACTTGGGCTTTAGTTTTGGTTTTGGTTTTGATGAACCTAGGCATGATGTCTAGCACATGGAATACTCATACTATGATCTTTTTCCCCCCTTTTCACTAAGAAATCCAAAAGGATGTAATGTGCTCTTTATCTCTAGAGCATGTACATTATACTTTTCACAACGAATGCAAGTGTAAATTACTCTCCCACAAAGGATAATGATTAGTATGCCAAGTTTTGATGATCCCTTTTATCACAAGATTGTAAGGGTAAAAGACCACTAAGGTTTACAAATAGAAGGCTTTTGATTTTAATTTCAAAATGTTTTCCCTCTTTTCTCAAGGAGAGAAAAGAGGAAAAATTCCTTGACTTCTGCACCAGAGTTGAGCTGCCTCTTTGTGTACGACACGTAAGAAGAAACCATATTGGAAACTGCCTTGATTACAGTGGAACAACACGCTGTCTTTGTTGATGTTGTAGAAATTCTCTGTGAGCTTGGAGCTCAAGGCTTAACCAACTCACATAGAGCTTGTTGAGATTGAGGTTATTGCATTCATACACATGTACTCACCCAGTCATGGACTTGGCTCACGTATAGCAGCAAGTGCGATCTTTACCTCGAAGACATTGTTGGCCACCACCCAGGGTATGGCCTGATTATGCATTGTTGTTATATGGTCACCACCATTGAGCTTAGGAAATAGAGATCATAGTAAGCTCTCTATTGAGCTTATTCAACTCAACTCAGAGATGTGAAGGTGTTACTATGTGTTTGCTACACAATCCTTTTCCTCCACACACGCAACCTTCATAGGCTGCCTTGAGCAACTAGTGAAATGCAAATCTATAGAGGTCTCTGTCTTTCTTTCTTCCTCTCTAAGAGTTGCACTGATGCTACTACTCTTGTTGCCCACTCATATTCTTGAAAAAATGCTTGGATTAAGCTGAAGTTTACCACCAAACAAAACTATATCTTTTTTTTGTTCACACAATACCTTTGATTGTTAGGCTTTGCTTGGTTGAGGTTGGAGTAGGCCCTTGTTGTTGACTTCAATGTTGTTGGCCTCGAAGATGAAGGTACTCCACCTTATTTTAGCTTGATGATGTAATTCCTTCTCTCACATAAATTTTTCTTCTTCTAATGCTTGTCCACACCCACAATGTTGTGTCCTAGTAAGAGATGATCCCTCTCTTAGCATGTTTTCCCTCCCTCACTCCTATGTATGCCACTTACATAAGAATAAAGGGGAATGAAATGTCACAAAGAAATGCTCACTAAGATGTTAAGGTTGTTGGCCTTCTTGATGCTTCAAAGTGCACTCTAAGAAGCAAGAATCGACCCTCAAATGCAACAAATGCAAACAATGAATATCTCACCAAAAATGCTAGTTAATGATAAGAAAAAAATGCTTGTGAACAAATCACACATACACCCGCACACTTCTCACATAGAGAAAGCTCACAAGAAGGGTAGCTCTAATACCATGTTAAAAGGCATGCTATGCGCTGAAGCTTGGCAATGATTAAGTGAATCACACAATGGAGATAATTATCACTTAAGCAAACTCATACCAATAAAGCAACACATATACAATCACTTAGATTAAGATGAGCTATGACCAGTCAGCAATGGAATGTACTCAAGAGTCACCATGTAAGTATTGAGATTTGAGGTGACATGAGAGCTAAAGAGAATGTGATAAGAGTTGGGCATTGTCCCACATGCAAGAAAAACCCAAAGTGGATTGTACCTTCTCTTATAAAAGGAGCCCATCTCAAGCAATGCAAATATATCACTTGCACTTATCTCAAGTCTATTTATATATACAAGCTAATTCATCTTGGTGTCTAATTGTACTTGAGTGCATCTTAATTAGAACACATTCATTATGAGTTTTCTTCATTTCTATCCACCTTAGTTAAGTGTTGTCCTTAGTGTAGGATTAATTAAAGATTAATTCAATTTCTTGTCATTAGGAGAGCTTGATCCATAGTTTTAGCATGGTATCTGAGCTTAGGTCTAGCTCTCTACTAGCTTAGTTTTTTCATTTCATTAGTAAGTATTTAGAGAAAGTGATTAGGATGTACTTAGGTTTATTTTTCACCTCTTCTACTGCAAGTAGATTAGGGTTGTTTGGAATCCATGCAACATTAGAGGTTTTTTCTCATCATTCAATTAGAGCCTCAACAATAGAAGCAACACACAACTCTGTGTGCAGCTGCACCCAGTGTAGCAGCTAGCATAAACGTCTTAGTAGGAGCAAGCAGAAGCAACAAACACTACTGTTGTTGTTGGGGCATCTGTTGTCAGCACAAGAAGAAACACCTACACTATTGTGGGGCTGCCAACAGCAAAACAGGGGAGAAGCACAAGCAACAGCATAGCACACCTAAGGTAGTGGTACGAGCTGGAGAAAAAGCGTGAGGGAGAGAAGGCACATCAAATGGCTACCTCTATAGTGTGCAGAAAGAGCAGAGTATGAGTGCAGGCCTCAGAAGTTAGTAAAACAAAACTAGAAGCTTGGTTGTTGTGTACTTGTATTTCTAGCTCACCCTCAAACTTACACATTTTATCCTAGTGTAAGTCTCCAAGAAGACACGTATTCTACAACAAGCGATGGTGGAAGCATCAAGAGAAGGTGAAAGGAGCCAACTAGCAGTAAGGTTGTGACACCACCAAGAGAGCAGTGCAGTACCGATAGAAGCCAACGACATTAAAACACTGGCCGAGCGTACAAAGCGCATCATCAAGGCACTAAAGCAAAGAAGATCGACACTGTCTGCATGATAACAAGCACGTGAGAAAGTGCGCATCTGACAGCAACACATAGGAGAAAGAGAGAGAGAGAGAGAGAGAGAGAGCTCTCAGTAGTGCAGATCGACGGGCAACTCTCACAGACGCACATCCTCTTGCAGCATCTCCTCTTGTAGCACTGCAGCAGCAGCTCCAGAGCGAGCACAATAACAAAAATACACGAGAAGCAGTGCACAGCTATAGAGAAGGCACAAAGCAGCAGCACAATTTATCTGAGAGTACCGTGCAGACCATAAACGATGAGGAAGAGCATCCCTGTAACAGGCACCATTAGCACCATCTCTTGGGCCCCCATTAGTGCAGCAGTAGAGGTTCCAAAGCAAAACTCTGCAGCACATGAGCGTAGCACGATCTGTAGAGGCGAGAAGAAGCAGGCTGGAAAGAGCACAACACGATCTGTAGAGGCGAGACGAAGCAGGCTGGAAAGAGCACAACACGACACAATCTCTATAGAGCGCCAAAACCCTGTGGCGCACATATCTTTTCTTTGGTTATAAGGTTTTGAAAACCTAAACCCAATAATGTTCTTTAATTATTTTTTATGTATGGTGTAAAACTCCTTGTACTAGAGAGCATTCACATAGACATGAAAACTATGTGTGCATTAAATACATGCTGTCATATCAAATCGACAACATCATCACCACATCAAAATCTTCACCAATAGCGTCATTGAAGGGATTATCATTGGCATGGGTGTCTTCAACAAATATTTTCACAATGGCATGGGTGTCAAATATTTTCACAATGGCATGGGTGTCAGTAACTAATCCTTTTGTAATCTTTGTAAATGCAGCCAATATGAGCAGGCAAATTCATAACCAAGAGTTGAAAAATTATGTAACCCTTGATGAAACACGGCCAAATGAGTACGGGTGGAGTGAGTGTGTGAGGGAAAAGAAAGAGCTCTTGGGAAAGAAATGGGCAAGAGACACTAAGTCATCTCACAAGAAAAAGGAACAAGCTAAAAGACTCTGAGTCCAAGGTGGAGAACAAGCCAAAGAACCTAATAAATGAAGGGCACCAAGGGTGCTAGTAAAGAAATGGCATGGCTTCTAACCCCTGGTTGTAACCCCACTCTCTTGGTGTGTAAAGTGTCAAGACAAAGCCAACACTATAGCTCAGAAACCTAGATGGATGCTCCAACCATATGAGTATGGAGTGTAGGTCAAGTCAATACATGTTAGGTATTAGACCCTCATCACATTGAGGGGAGGTGTTGAGAAATGTGTGAGGGTGCAACATGAGTAGAGAAAGCGGAGGAGCATGCACATTAGAAAGAGGAATAGACTAAGGGTACATTGAAAAAGGTTGATTTGTTTGGTCATTTGTAAAAGGTAAAGTCAAAGGTCAAAAAGATAGAACATGGAAAATGAAAGGGAGCACATGTAGTGTGAGCATTTATAGACACATGGTTGGCACTAGGATGCACACAAAGTATGGATTGGAGCCCTTTCCAAGGCTATAAATATGGGTATATTGAACTTGATTATTGCAATGAAATTACTGAGTTTATGTCCTTATTAGTGTGTGATTGCTTAATCTCTAACATAATCTTATATTAGTATTTTTCTTAAGCTTCACCATGGATTTTATTTCTTGCTATGAGCCACCCTAGATCAATGCTCTTTCAACATGATGTACCCAAGCTGGAAATTTATCCCTCACCTAGAGCCAAAGTAACATTAAGGGAGGGAAGTGCCAAACTAGTACATGGGCCAAAGTTGTTCATAGCACACAAGGAAATGTAGAAAGCATTAAAAAAAAGTCAAAATCATTTTGTAACCCTACTCTTAGAAGAGACCTATAGACCTCAAAGATAGGTCAAATCTCTGTTAAGGGGGGGACCTCACTCTAGAGATGACCTCTAGGCCTCAAAGATAGGTCAAGTCATCAAGGGGGGGTGTTGAGATTTGAGAAGATATGAGAGCTAGAGAGAATGTGATAAGAGTTGGGCATTGTCCCACATGCAAGAAAATCCCAAAGTTGACTGTACCTTCTCCCATAAAAGGAGCCCATTTCAAGTAATACAAATATATCACTTGCACTTATCTCAAGTATCTTTATGTATCCAAGCTAATTTATATTGGCGTCTATTTGTACTTGAGTGCATCTTAATTAGCACACACTCATTACGAGTTTTTTCATTTTTATTCGCCTTAGATAACTGTTGTCATTAGTGTAGGATTAGTTAAAGATTAGGTCAATGTCTTGTCATTAGGAGAGCTTGATCCATAGTTTTAACATTAAGCATAACCATAAACACATGCTAATGAGGAGAGTATTCCCACAAAGGACCCCTTAGTATATTAAGCACTAAGCAAGTACGTAAATTAAGGACTCTACTCTCTCCACTTAGCTATCTAGTGAATGAGTAGAATACCCTGTCATGAGCGGGGGTGCCTAGAGGCCTAGAATCACTTCGCCTCCCCTAAGATCACTCACTTGACTCACCTAAAAGGTGATGACTATAATTAGGGATTCACCTACTTGATCTACACACACAGTAATCAAGTAAAACAAGGATCTTCCAACCTTAGACCACTTATTCTATGGTACCACTAAGGTTAATATAAGGATGGATGTTAGATCACATATTTTCTAACATGGGTACTCTCTATATATATATATACTAGTTTAGTAGCCTTGTTTTTTCAATGATCATCTTGCTCATTGTGTTCAAGTACTCTTGCATGCAAGACATGCTCCATCCAGAGTTTGTCTAGATCGCCATTAAAGCTCCTTAGACCTTTGCTTCTTTAGAAATAATTCTACATAAAGTATGATAAGTCTTCTCAGTGCTTTATATTATGATGATCTAGCTTTTGCTATTGTATATTCTTATAGCTCCATTCATTAGGGCTAAAAATGAAAATAAAAGGGTTGTGTAAGGATTGGATTAACTTTCTTAATCAAAGTGATTTAACTAAAATAGTAGAGACAAATAGCTATATTAAATGCGTCTCTTTTACCTGTAAAATTTTCATGAATAAAACACACCCTTTGTCTATTCAATTTGTAAATACCCTCTTTAAGTGGTACCCTTCTGTATGTAAAAAATATATAAAAATGGTAATTTAAAAACTCCTTCTGTTGAACCCATGTGCTACGTTTACATATTTATGAGTGACCCCCCGAGATAATCAAGCTACTATTTTCCATTATCAACACACACACATGGTTGAAACTCTATTTGGTGTGTACAAGCAATTTGCTAAAGGACTAGAATACATCGTGATCTCACAAACTCAACGTGTAAATGAGTTAGAAAGACTACTTTAGTCATTTCAAGAAGAGATAACAGAGCTTAGACAAACTAAGCAAAAATTGGAGGAACAAGAACTCCTTTTGGGTTAAGAGTGAGATCTAGATAGTTTAAAAGTGTTACATGCCTAGCCACACATGGGGGTGCTAAGAAGAAATAGATGAGGATTTCTTGAAGCTACATGAATAGTGCGGGAGTTTTTTGCTTGGATAATCCTCTAGATAGAATCACAAAATGATCAAGTCTTCTATAAAAAACAATGACTTGATTGAAATAAATGCTCAAGCTCTCGCAGTGTGCAGGGCTTCAAAGGAGGGTAGTCAAGGAAGTTTACAATGACTTTTGTGACTTGGTCAACCTCGATGAGGTGGTGGAGGCATGTGATAAGGTTTCAATAAGAATAAAGGGATATAGAGCCATATCAAAGCTACTCATTCAAGGTATAAAGCTTTGTTATCTTCGTGTGTTCAGTTTACCCCGACCACATATCGTCCCAATCGCACGACATCAACAAAATTTGGCTATTTTAGGGTTCATACGTGAATACAAACACATTGATGATTTAATGACTGTAGAGAAGCAAAAAAAAAAAACAAGTATGACATGTATAATAACATATCTACATATGTTAGAAGGGTCCAATCAGCCATGGTGAAGTTCTATCAGTGCACAATAGAGAACTGTGAGGATAATCTTATTTTTGTTATCAAGATTGATGAGGCACAAATTCTCAAACATAAAAAATGGAAGAATCAGTGTAGGAATGATGAAAAAATATTTAAAGTATTCCCAAGGTAAGGAACACCAACCATCACATGGGGTGCACAGTCATCCAAGAGATGGAGCCATGGTACCTAGGGACATCTGCAGTGCCAGGTGAGAGTCAT
Organism: Cibotium barometz; assembly: GCF_041138505.1. Lineage (NCBI taxonomy): Eukaryota > Viridiplantae > Streptophyta > Polypodiopsida > Cyatheales > Cibotiaceae > Cibotium > Cibotium barometz. Next base: position 34,916,352 of record NC_141066.1, read on the forward strand.
GATACTCTCAAATGGTTGTTTTAGTACACATAAATTTCAAGTTTCATTGATATGCTCAGAATAAAGGTGAGAAGTTTGTGGTGGATGGGCTAGGAAACTTTACAGTTGAGTGGCACATGAGTGCCGACTTGAAAGCATTGAAGTGCATGTATGGGGTGGGTGGTGGTCCTAGATATGCAAACCCATGTTTATATATTGCATGGAAAGCATGAGTAGTCCAGAATGGTACAACCCTACAATGGATTGTACGAAAGCCTAAAGACAAGACAAAGGAAGTAACTAGTGATAAAGACCAAACCAAGGCTAAAGGGAAATCAAAGACCGGGAGCAAGGGAAAGTCAACAAAAACAACCGAAGTCAAGGGTGAACCATGTACTGTGCCGCCTAAGGATCCCAATTGGGATCCCATACTTCCTATAAAGCTAGAGAGAGTTCACATTTGTAATTTACATGTAGAAATTAGAATACTGGATAAGCTGTTAAAGCTTCATCTTGACTATGCTCACTCCATTTTTCCATCAGAGCTATCGAACGCATGTTTAGAGTAATGTGAGATTTTACTCTCTTACATGGGCTTTCATGGTGGACATGTGCAACTTAAAAAGGATGACGAGCAATCAAGTACCACTGGTGATGTTCTGACAAGTGTGTCAATGGGAGGAGCCAAAGCTAGGAGGTTCTTGTTGTCAAACTATGAGAAAAAACAAGTCACAGCAGTATGGGAATGTTGGAAAGCTCTATGCAAGCACACAACTAACTAAGCTAGTGATCCAAGAATGATAAATCTTCGTATGAGAGTTTGGATAGATCTTGATAATTTGTAAGCAACTTACTGAAGGCAATTACGCAAGTCAGTTTGAAATAGTAATCAAGATGCTTGCAGAAAAAATTGTAGCTACCTAGGGGAACAAGGACATAACCATGTACCTAGTGAGAGTTTTTGCTTCATGTAATTCGTACATTGACTAATTAATATGATATAAAATGATAATTAATAAGTTCTTTTATATGCAAAGCATATTTTGTTTGCACATGGCCCATACTTTGTGAGGAACCAAGGGCCTCTTGCTACATGGAGTACTCAAGGCATGGAAAAATCACAATATGTCGCACGTATCAACTATTTTCGTACAACTCGACATGGTGGTGGGAAAAAAAATACATTATGAGAGCTCTTCAATACATTCTACCGAAGGTAAATGCAACGATACAATGAAATTCTTAAAAACCAGGTTAGTTAATACCACAAAAAATAGTCACTATTACTAACATAAATAGTCACTATTACTAACATAAATATATTATAAATAGTCACTATTACTAACATAAATATATTATAAATAGTTAATACCACAAAAAATAGTCACTATTACTAACATAAATATATTATAAATAGTCATCATGCTAAATAAAGTGTATCTTTATGTAGGATGGTGATTGAGAAGGAGAAAAATTCAAGGTGATGCAAATTGTAACAAAAATTGTTCTCATACAAGTAGGAAAAGACTTTTTTTTAAAACTCTTCTTAGTTTTCCCTTCAACTGTTTGTCTTCCTCAAAGAGACTCCCCTCCTTTTTGGGGTTTTCTTTGGGTAGTTGTTTGCTCTCATCTTCAGATAATTGTTTACCCTCATCTTCTTGGGTAGTTTGCCTCTATACCTTAATAGCTTTTGGCATAGATAGCCTCCAAGAGAATGGATATTCAAATCAGGAATTGCCTTTGCATAAGTTGCATAACACAAAAAATACCCTACCCTCGATGCCCATAGCCCTAGTCCATATCCAAATATAAGTATAGCTTCTTGCTTCTCTATCAACATTATCTTTTCAATGTTGTGCTGTATCCTTAAATATCCTAAGTATGCTGAAAAAACCCTTAAGGTCATCAATGTAATGTGTGGATCATCTGAATATTTTGAATGGTAAATGATCAACACGTCTGGAGGTATCCTTGAAATATAGTGGTTGAGGGATGAGTTTCTGCCACCAACAAAAGTACACTTACCTCCACCTCGACTAAGGAATCCATCGTCATCTACTGCCTCAAGCTATAAACAAAGAAACAATTTACTTTATAAAAAAAGATTTTTTTTAATGAATTTATTCTTATAAATACCTTTTTGTTCTGTTCTCATCTTCAACAAGTTGCCTATCCTCCCACAAGTTAATTGAAACTTGTGGTGGAGGGATCTCTCCTTCTGAGAATGGAGTCTTTGGTTGCTCCCTTCCCATATTAGATATTCCCATGCTTTCTTAATTAGCTAGAAATTCTTCTTCTATGGGAAGCGTGTTTTTCTATTCTTCAATCTTTCTTATGCACATTTCTATAGCCTTAAGTGCATCAATGAAACATTAGGGTAAATTTGGGCTCCAAATGGGCCCTTTAAAGGCTTTCTCTCTCCTCTTGGAAACCCGAAAAAGTATAAAAATAGTATTATTATATTGGGTTTCTCTCTCTTCTTTTAGAATCTAAATTCTGATTTTTCCATATCTTCTAAAGAGATTCTATTCTATGTAACTTCAACCATTTTAAGTGAAAATTCATAAATGTGACAAGCTAATACTCTATAAAGTAAGAAAGCAAGTATAAGGATATTTCTAACATATAGAACTATGCAACTATATTTCTGGCATAAGTACAACATGGAATTAGAAGATGTTGATTGGAAATAGTGGCATTTTTTAATAAAAGAACTTGAATATATCTTGAAGCAAACTTAGTATTTTGAAAAGTTCTTTTTTTCAGCACAATTAAATAAGCTTAAGTTCTATTCTAGTGCATTGTCATGAAGTTATGGTGGTTGTCATTGGGTGAGTTTTCCTCATTCAATAGCCACTCTTCTCCATTTGAATTCCATCCATTAAAATCTTCAATCTCTCAAGGAAGCCTCTACGCTTTCACCTGAATCTCCTCTTTCCTCACATGCTATTTATGCATGGACAACAATGAAGAGAGATTTGTCTTTCTGGTGCCTTCAAGTGGAATAAAAAAGTCATATTTGCCTTCTATACTCGATTATTTTGCTACCAAGAAGTGTTATTGCATCAAGAAGGACATCGAGAAGTGTTGCTACAATGCTCAATGGAGGTATGGGCATGTTTAGAGGGTATTAATTTTTATGTTATCTGAAATGCAAGTGTCTGAAATTAATGATAATGTTTTACTACACCTTATATTTTTGCAAAGAAAGGAGTTAATTACAATTTTAGCATTGTTTTGTGGTCTGTGGAGGAATATCACAATTCTAAGAAGCGATTTATACATGTGGACCTAGATGATGAGTATGCTCCTCTCTATAAGAGAATAGAGGCTTCTAATGTTAATCCTTACGTAATGGAACAAGCCAAGGAATTAGGAAGAAATCATGTTGATATATGGGTGGAAGGATCAATTTACCCACCTGATCCCTTGACTCAGTAACCACCTAAATTTTCAGGCCTAACTTCTTTGATCAAATATGTTTATGAGGGTAATGTTGGCTTTCTTGGTTACACAACAAGGCTTGCTAGTTAGGTGCAAAGCATTTGGATTTCGTCATAAAGGATGATGATGATGAAGGAAGCTCATATCAAGCAGTTAAATGCTCAACTCTCTAACAAGGATAATAAATACAATGAGTTGGTAGAAGTTGTTCATGCTTAGTATTTGCAGAACCATGAATTGGAACAAGCAAAGAATCTAGATGCCAAGAACAACAAATTAGAAGGGGTATTAGAGAAGATAGTCAAACATGGGCCCACCTCGAATTTATATGCGTGTGAACAAGTAAGAGAACAAAGGCCACTTACTATATTGTTAAAAATAGTGGAAACTATAAACACCGTATACATGCCGAGACTAATAAGCTAAAGAACCTTAAACAAGACAATGGAGCACTTTTAAAAGTCTTTTCAAGACAGATGGTGAAGTCTACACTTCCTCATTCAAAGTTCACAACAATTAGTGGTGGTGATCTTATTAAGATATAGAAGATATAGGCATTGGAACCTTGGTAAACAAGGGTGTAGAAGGTGTGTGGGTGTGAATGGTCCTAAGGGAGCCACCTAACCCTAGGCCACTAGCAAGCCTATTTAAAGGCACATGCCAAAGGCATTTGTATGAAGCATGAAGCTTAGTTGTATTTTGAGCAACTTAATAAGCAAGATCTCTTTTGTATTTTGGGTCTCTCTCCTCCACATGTTTGAATCAAGCATGTGCACACCACGTTCTTTCAACATGGTATCTAGAGCTTGGGTAGATTAGGTCTCATATTGTGTGGTGTAGGCTAATTTTCCTTCTTTCTTTTTTTGTGGAGAAGAACCCCCAGCCAGTGGAGGACTTTCAGCTGCTTGAGGAGGCCAAATCTCGTCGAGCTCTCAACTAGGAAGTTGAAGAAGACCTCCAGGCGCTCAAGTTCATACAGCCAATTGATGGTTTGCATCTCTCTCAGCCGCGTCATTGAGGTCTGAGCAGGCGAAGACACCCAAGTTGTTTTTACAGCAGCTGCTAATGAGGAGCCTACTGTGGTAGAAGAAACAGATCACATTTTGACCTCAGTACTTCCTATATATCCAATAGGTGACCACCAGTATGTCCTCTTAACAAATATTAAAGCGTTGTTTAACATTAGGGAGGACTATTGTCTCACCACATCGCACAAAATATTGAAAAAGATGATGATTTCATCGATCCAAGTGTGGATAAGTGAGGTTTAGTGAAGCACCAAAGCTTCACAATGGAGGGCCAATGAAGAGGGAAGAAGAAAATATACTAAATTGAAAATTACACTAGCATGTAAATAATCTAAGATGAAAATACAAAGGAATAGGGGTCTATTTATAGGTGAGGGAGGCCACCAACCAAGTCCAACTAGGATCTAGAGGCTTCCAGTTTCAGTTTGATCCAATTTGGACAAGTTTTGGACCAATTAGGCCCACTTTTATGATCTAGTTTGAAAGAGGTGAGAGGAGAGATGAAATATCTCATTTTTTAAATTAAAAATTTGATGTAATGATGGAGATTCTAGGTGCATCCTTCATGAGCTCCACTCACCCTCCTCAGGTGTCAAAATTCTCATTTTTTTAATATTAAGTACCACTACTAGTGAACTCTTCATCTTATGTGAGAAATTACTCATTTTTGGGAGATTTTCTTTTATTCTTGCATTTTTCTTTTTCAAACAATTTGATTAATCCTATAGGCCCATTAGAACACTCTTTGGACCTTAATCCATAATTTTTTGAAAATAGGTAGCCTTAGGCTAAGGTGTCCAGTGCACATTTCAATTAATTTCTAATGCACATTGGAAAACTATTTTTAAACTTCTGTTTCACGGGATCACTTCCTATTGACTGGAAGAAAATACTTATCCAAAAATATTTGAAAACTATATTACATCTCTCTAGACCAAAACAAGGCCAAACAATATCTTTTTCCCATTCTGAAGGGGGGAATGATTACAAGAGATTGAAGGGGAGGTTCTTACATCTTTACATCACCAAAAGCTGGAGGGCAGAATCTTACAAGGGTGCTGGGGGGGTAGCTTAGGGGGCAGGTCGGGATGGTTGGAAAGACGACGTGAATAAGGAAATTCTAGGACCTTCGATCATGGTACTTGCGTCATTATTTTACCACTGATGGGGTTTTCAACAGGGGAAGGGGGTAGCCTAGGGGGCAGCTAGGGCAACTAAGGGGGCTGGGGGTAGGTGGGGCAGTTACGGTGGCCACAAGATATTTAAAAAACATGATCCACATATATATAGGGCCGTGAAGGACGTATTGATCCACATATATATAGGGCCGTGAAGGACGTATTGATGCCATGTGGCATACGTACCGCCACCACGTGGTAGTGCCATGTATACTCACATGTGCAAATCGCATGTGTGAAGGACCCCGCATGTGGGACTTCACATGTTGATGTACGGTTACACACGTGATTTGCATGTGTATAGTTGTTGTACGTATGAATCCATGTGTGTACGCTTGCTCGCACGTGTAAATCCACATGTGCACATTTACTTACACGTGTGAATCCACGTGTCCGCATGGTTGACACCTGTGGTGGTACGATTCTCATTATTCGTACTACCATGTGTCTTATTCAACATTCCCTATAAATACGTGGGGGATTTTTGTAAAACTTTTTCTCGTATGTAGAAAGACGAGGCGCATCATGTCTTTGCGATTTTTTCACCTTCACAAAGCTCTCTTGGTTCACCTCATTTCTCTTCACCTACACCAGCCAAGACTACACCAACCTCTCAAAGTTACATATGCCAAGACTACACCAGCTCTTTATTTCTCTTCATAACTACACCACCAAGACTACACCAACTCTCGTGGTTCACCTTTCATTGCTCTTTGTCCACCTTCAAATATCGTTTATGATCTCATACAAGCATTAGAAATACAGCATGATATCACGAAAGCTGTGTTGTCAAAAGATCTTCTTCGTTTCGTCCTTCCATCAGGCCAAAAGGTATGTTTTCCTTGTTAATACATTATCTGTATCTCTCATGTTGCCATGCTCCCTGTGAGGTCTTGAAGAAGGAATATAGTGAATCTACTTTCATAACCAATTTCTACCCTAAGTTGGATGTTTTTATCTTACTGTTATAGAGTTTCACCTTCAAACATTGTTATGAATGACATACAAGGTATAGAAAGACGACGCGATTGGGGGTTATCAGATCGTCCTACTCGCACCATCTTTCCATTAGGCAAAAAAGTGTTCACATGCTATGTGCCCTTCATCTGTTGATCTTCTTGCTCTACTTGCTCCTTTTGTCTGATGTGCACTTGGTGTGCATGCCTCAGAAAGTTCATCAGTTTCATGGTTTTTAGATGATGTAGTTTGAATGTTTTAATTCAAATTAGGCAAGTTCTTCTATGAGGTCCAACTTGTTTTTGTGTTTGATTGCCAGGCCATTGATGGCTAGAATAAAGAAAACAACAAGGATGGTTGAACCAAGTCCCGGTTTGGTAGAGAAAGTAGCAAATCAAAGTTGAATATCAGGGCATAAGCTGAAAACAAGGATCAACCAGCATATGAATGCCTTGAGAGAGATAAGGAGGGACCAAAAACATGTTGAGCTACTCTTACCCAAGCTTACATTCATGAGATAGATTTGTGATGATTGGAAGCTCGAGATGATATGGGCCAGCAATGCATCATGTGCCCTTCAAGAGGTTGTAGAGGATTTTATTATAGATTTTTTTATTCACAATTCCATTTGTTCTGCCTGTGCTCATAGGGTCACTCTTATGGAGGACAAGGACATACACACCTACAAGCTTATAAGATACATATTTGAAAAGCCATTGCATCCTATACCATTGAGTGACTCTAGGGCATTTAATATCTTGAATGTGTCTCCAGCTAGAAAACCCAAGGACGCATGTATTAAAATTGAAGACATTACGCACGATAGGGATACTAGGACTGCAGATCAAGAAAAGGTTGAGAAGGGCAAAGAAAAGATGTCTTCTGAAGAAAAGGAGAATTGATGAAGAAAGAATAACAGAAGATGAGCTAATGGATCTTGAGGAAAAGAATCTTTTAAATTTAAAGAGTGAAAGATTTTGCTGATGGTTTAGAGTATCTTGATATAACACCTTCAGATACATATATGCTGGCACAGAGAGAAATGGAGAAATAAATGATGTAGTGATCTTGATATCTCTCAAGTATGTAAGCTTTTTTTAAAAAAAAAATATCCCCACTGATTTATTTTTTCAAGATAAATGCCTAATTTATCTTTTGATTTATTTTTAGGCTTCTTTTAGCCACCCTACCCTTGGAGGCCTACTATCCTCTTTTTTGTTAGACCCTATAGTCTCTATTTATATAAGAGAAACAACCACCAATTTTAGTAGGCTGGTAGAATGGTTGAGGATCAGATGCAACTTTGGAAAGATGTAATATGTAAATGTGCCTTATAATGAGAAGTAAGTATTTTATTTTAAATATGTTTTATTTTGTTTTATATATGTCTTTTGATACATCTCTATTAATGATCTTTTGCTTTTTTTTTCTTCTATTGTGTAGGAGCCATTGGAGTGTATTTATAATTGATATCAACAAGAAAAGAAAGACATGTTTCTTGAATTCCATGCTTAGTATGTATGGAGAAGCCAAATTGTAAGTTTTTAATTTTAATAGAGATTGTGTTTAAGTATTCAGTTCGTATTAGATTGAATAATCTATGTGGTTTGTTATTTTGCAAGGCATCAAAGCGCATAATAAGAACATTAGAAACACTCCATCCTCCACTCCTCGATATTAAAACTCCACATCAATTTTTCATTTTGCCTATATGTTATTATAATATCAATCATAACTCTAAAGTATGTAATAAAGCTGTAGTTAAAAGCCACAACAAGAACTATCATTGCTACGGGTTCCATCACAAACTGATGGAAGCTCATGTGGACGGAGAGTGGACACAAACCCATGGAGATGCATGCAATCAAAATTTCTAGTAGACATATAAAAAGGAGTAGTTGTGAGCATTTTCGATAGACACATCAAAAAGAGTTCTGAAAAATTTATACATTTTCCTTAAACTTTCATATCCTACTAATATATACTAAGATTTTTGTCATATTTTTTTGTTGTTTACAACTTCATGTTATACAAACACATACATTTGGTGGATGAGAGCAAAGGCAATCAAATTAATGCTTGACAACAATCGTCCAGATCTTCCCGCAAATCTAGATTCACCACCACCATCAATTCCACCTAAGATGGCAAAGCAGCCACATTAAAAAAGAAAAGAATTCCCACACTGTCTCCATTAAAATTCGTGTCATCTTCAAAGAAGATAACAACAGACATGAAGAAGGGAAAGGCTCCTCGTAAAAAACAGAAATAGTCTAAGGAAAAAGAGGCCAAGTCAAAGAAAACATCCAAGAAATTGGAGTCCAAGCCGACCAAGGAAGGCGAAGAGGCCAAAGCTTCTATAGACACTGATGTTAACCCATTTCTAGGGCTAACAGGAGCTACCACCATTATCTTACATCAAGGCATCAAGGTAGACACACTAAAAGGTCATACATTCAAGATATGAAGCAATGGTGTCTAAATCTACAACTTGGATGGGCACCCATAATGGTCCGACAGAATACTTATGGTGATTTCCGTTTCAAGAGAGTGTGGTAGCAAATTAGGATGAAGTCCCAAGTGATGTAATTCATGGAAATATTATGAGAGTAGTCATTGTAATCGCATTAAGTCTCTTATGAGCTTAAAGTGCCCGATCGGCCACGATTTAAGTCAGTGTGAACACTTATGGCCATGTATATAAGTGAATATCTTTCATAATTCAAAGGAATCTCCCATTGTGTAATAAATTATTGCTCTTGCTAATCCTCTTGCTGCTAATCTCTCTCTAATCCATGCTAGTGAGTGTGTGTGAGTGAAGAGAGGTGAGAGGAGGGACGAGTACACGTAGTGCAAAATGCGACAGTGTGACAACGCTCGCCGGGAGGTGCGGTGGAATTTCTTCTCAATGAGTTGTGAAACTTGGATACCTCAAGGGTTATGAGCTTGGCCAATGGAAAGATCCCCATCATTAGGAACTCAATGGAGTCTTTTTGGGCCCTTTAATTTGCCATTGCCTAATGGAGGTGATTAAGAAATAGACAAATAGGGAGATTACATGTGGACTGACACCAATGGTTTGTAAGAGCCTAGAAGGTAGTGGTCAAACTTAGAATAATAGGCTAAATAGGCTCTTTTTAAATTTTCAAAATCAACTAAAACTCAAAAATTCAAAACGTATATGCATTTTTCCCCTATTTTATATAGAAAAGGATAGCTGCAGCCTGCCAGCAGCCTGCAGCCATCATTAACTAAGGCCTCCAAAGTGATAGAGGCCCAAAAACGAGTTCCCATGCATTCAATGCACATTCCCCTTCACTTTCCACTATCCCTCTCTCCCACGTTCCCTCCAAAACGCTCTCTCTTCCCCCTTTCTCATAGCAAGGCGTTTTTCACTCTCTAGACTACTTCTTTTAGCTATCTACCTCTTGATCTACCTCTCTCTTCACTCAGAAACCCAGATCTATAGCTATGGAAGCTTGATCTGCAACCTCCTCTTAGAAGCTATGGAAGCTTGATCCTCTGATCTGCAACCTCCTCTTAGAAGCTATGGAAGCTTGATCCTCACTTACATTTCCTTCCTTCATCCTTCTTCCTTGTCCAACCTCCTTTTACAGAGTGTAACAGCAGAGCTTAGCTATGGAAGCTTGATCTGCAACCTCCTCTCAGAGGCTATAGAAGTTTGATCCTCACTTACATTTCCTTACTTCATCCATCTTCCTTGTCCAACCTCCTTTTACAGAGTGTAACAGCAGAGCTTAGCTATGGAATCTTGATCTGCAACCTCCTCTCAGAAGCTAGGGAAGTTTGATCCTCACTTACATCCTTCTACCTTGTCCAACCTCCTTTTACAGAGTGTAATAGTGGAGCCAAGCTATGGAAGCTTGAGTTGCAAATACTTTGGCTCTCATAATCTTACTCATTGTCTCCTCTCATCCCCTCCAATATCCTCTTTCAAAGTGCAGTAATAGCATAGCCAAGCCCTTGGAACTTGCTCTACAACTCCTTCTCTTTTTTACATCTCCCTAGTCTAAGTTTTTTTCTCACCATTCTATTTTTCTTTGCCATCAAGGTTTATAATCTCTCTAATATATACATCTGATGTCTTCTTCTAGAGCTCGAAGGCCTCCGATCAGTATTCAATCTCTCTCTTGTAGCAGTGGTCAAGATGAGGATGGGCACTGGAACATCAAACAGTACGAGAAGTGGAACTGGATTACGATGCAGCCTAGTACAAGAGGAAGCCACAAGGTGTCAAAGCGATACGTTGATATACAAAGTCACCATTGGAAAGGGCGGATATTGGAGCTCAAACAAAATCGTGATGGAAAAAAGCTAGCTAAGGTCCAACATGTTTACAAGGCAACAGAGCTGAAACTAGCAGACCATGACCAACGTCAACGATTTCCTGCAAATTGTAAGTTATTTCACCACTTTATATTCTTGTTTTTAAATCAATTGTGTGCTAATAATGGTATATTGAGCACTGCTTTGATTGTTCTTGGGTTCCTGTGCGTAGATATTTTTCCCTCAAACTATAGTGAATGGGAGCCTATGGAGGCAATTTCAGGAACCTTTGAAGTATACCATGTGGAGCTTGGTAGTTTAATCTTTGGAGGGTGTCCAGCTGCACAACTTCTTGCACGAAACATCTTCTTCTATGAGGATACATATGTGGTTCCCACGACAGCAAATGGTACTGGAAAATTAGTTCCAAAACCTACGCCAACTCTCACATCTATTGAATGGCCAATTCCAGACAATGCTTCAGTGGCCATGGCTTGTTTGCAGATCGAAAGCAAGGTGCAAAATGCTATGAAGTGCACATATGGATCTCATAAAGCACCATAACCTGCTTCATACCTCTACACCTCTTTGTGTACCTGTTCCGTACAAGTGACACACATCGTACCCCAACTTTATGGATTGCAAAGGGGGAGAGAGCTCTGACTTGTTTCTTATCACCTGCATGGGATAAAAAAGTTGTTCAACACAATGGAGACACCATCAGATTGTTAAGAAGGTTGTGATGCGCTATCATATTGCCAAGCAACAGTTGTCCATTGCGTTTCCTTACAGGCGATGGAAGCTTACAAATGGAGAATGGGAGGCGTTAGACTCCGACACAACCTCTACAGAACAGGGTGTGCTACATATATCCATGCAAGGTGGGGATGTAGAAGATGTTATTGTGAATGATGACTGGTCCCTTGCCAACTTACGTGACTACTTAGTTCTTCGATTCTCACTCAGTGGTGATTTTGCTTTGATAATCAATGGTAGAGTAGTGCGCAAAAGGCAGGAACGATCTTTTCTTTGTAGAGAAATTACTTTCCCTGGCTGTGTAGCTATCAGATAACCACTGGATATGTAATCTTGAATTGAAGTAAATACAATTTCAATTTTTTTGCCTCACTGTCTTATTAAGGTTTTTCAATTGTCTTGTGCAGTTTTATTTTTTTGTGATAGTGTAAGGTTGGTCACAGAAGCATCTGTGGCGTGAGCCACTAGTAAATTGGAAATGACCTTGCGATGGAAGGATACGTTCTTGCTTTCGCATACCATTTTTTAAAAAATTTTTGGTACTTACAAATTTTAAAAGTTTTTAAAAATTTTATAACAAGGTCGCCCATATATAAACGATACTTTACTCATTTACATCAATTGACAATTATCGTTCTCTCCTAACACTTGCTCTCAATTTCGCACACCTTTCTGTATCACACACTCTCTATTTCCTCCAATCACTCATAGCATGGCACCTCTACTTGATGCACTTATTGCACAGCTAGGAAAGCTTGAGTTACTTCATAGGGTTGATGAGATCGTCCCTATGTTTGAGGGAGCAATTGGTGTACGTGCAACAATGCATCTACACGCGGATGCTTTTACAGATGTCATTCAGTATATGGATGAACACATCAGCACGTACTCCATCATGTTTGAGGGTGATGAGGGCTTATGGGTTCCAGTTGACCTCATCAAGTACATATTCAAGGAAGAGAAGAATTTTAGATTTCGCCTATCCAGGTTTTTAAAATCCCTCACAGAAAAGGACTACAGAAATGAGGAGGAAGACTTACTCCTGGAACTACAAATGGGCAACATCGGCACTTCTTTCCTAAGCTGGGACATGGTTTTGGTCCTTCTGTTACAAGAGGGTGTGGCGAAAGAAAGTGGCAAGGAAAAAGAAAAGGACAAAGTAAAGCTAATGGAGCAGGTCCAAGAGGCCCATGCTGAGGAAGAGAATGTTACAGAACAATGGGAGGCCTCAATGGCATTGGTGGCTCTACAAGATAATGTCCCCGAGGAGGTTCCGGACCTAGTTCTAGAGGGCGATGAAGTACTCGAGGAGGTCCCAGACCTTGTTATCATGTCTTTGCATCCAATCATTATTGATGGGAAAGAGTTTTTGTTTTTGGATGACATTGCCAAGACACTCGGGTTTCGTGAGGATGAGGCACTTTCTATTATTGCCGTGAATGCTGGGGGTCAAGACAAAGGAAAAGTGAAAATTTCTTTTGAAGATGACAACCTCACAAAAGCGCTTGCATATGATATTGGTAGCAGTACCTTGGAAGTTGTAGTGGCCAAAGCGCTCGTTGAAATAAAGAATGAACTGCAATTCTATGAGAGCGTAGCTGCCTTTGAACCACACATGCCCTTGGTTGCTGGCGATGCTCAAGACCAAGGAAGCATAAACCTGACGAATGAGCAACTAGTTGCAAGTGACGATGCAACTGAGGTATGTCCTTACTTCTTAGTTGTAAAGCAAATTATTTTTTGTATCATTTCACGCTTCCTAACTTCTATATTGACATGTTGACAGACTGCTTTTGAAGTGGACAAGTTTGCTATGCGCGTAGGAGGAACGCGGCCAAAGTCAGAGGGTCGAGATGCATCCCTTTGGCACTACATACCTACCCTCAGGGCCGACATAGTGCGGGTTTTTCATTTAGAATATGCAAAGATCGCCTATGCCGAGCTCCTAAAATGTAAAGCACTTAGTGCAGTCTTGTCGGAGAACCCCCTAGCCTCGAACATAAATAAATGTATTTTGGTAGCTAGGGAAGCTGCCTTGTATTGCTTCACGGGCAACCATCCCGGCTCAGTTTTAGGCCATTGTGCCCTTTCTCAGGCTCAAGGAATCAATGAGCCGAGTGATGTATTCCAAAGCTTAGGCCAGAAACCAGCCTCTAGAACTCTCTCTCCTGAGCTCTTCCAAGAGCTTATTAAAAAGATGTAATGCAAACTTCTCTTCCAAGTTTAATAAAATTTTTTTGTTGTGCATTGTAAGTTGTGATTTTTCCTGGCGTACTTGTGATATACCATTTCAAGCCTCGCAATTTTAAGATTTTGTTCATGTGTTCATAGGAAAAATTGTTTAGGATTTTTTTTAATTGTGATCATGATTAAAAAAAGTAATCGAGATTGGGTTAGAGCGGTATGAAAAAATATTGTATTTATAGATGTAAACACACTCACATATATGTATATATATATGTACATATATGTATATATATACATATATATATGTGTGTGTATATATGTGTGTGTGTATATGTGTGTGTGTATAAGATTTTAAGGCTATTATCAGATATATATACATATATATAATATTTTATATAAATATATAAGATTTTAGGGCTGTTAGGGCACCTAAAGGGTCTTATGAGCCTCACCAGACCATGTGATATCAAAAAAAAATAAAGAAAATACCATGTGCGCTACGATGCGTAAATCGACATTTTGACCTGGTCAAAGTGTCGATTAACGCGCCGTAGCGCACATGGCAAATTTTTTTTATTTTTTTTATTTTTTTGACCTTGAGGCTCATAAGGCACTCTATAAGGGTCTCTAGGTGCATTTATAATGGTCATATGAGCCTCACCAGACCATAGATATCAAAAAAAATAAAAAAAATGCCATGTGCGCTACGGCGCGTAAATCTCCATTTTGACCTGGTCAAACTAGAGATTAACGCGCCGTAGCGCACATGGCATTTTTTTTTATTTTTTTTAATTTTTTTGCCTTGAGGCTCATAAGGCACTCTATAAGTTTCTCTAGTTGACTTTATAGGATCTACATTTTTTGTATATATAAATATTCATATATATGTGTGTGTGTGTGTGTACATATATATATATATATATATATGTGCATATGTATATATATTTGTATATGTATATATATGTGTGTATATATGTTTGTGTGTGTATATATATATATGTGTGTGTGTGTGTTTTTTCTTGTGTGTATAGTGCTTTTATAATTTTTAAATGAAATGTTCATTGGCACTGAGTATACAAAAAAAATGGACTCAACAAAGAATGTAACACAACTCACAAAGTTTTCATTAATGTGTGAAAAAGCTACAAAGGAATCTGGGAACATTACAAAATTTTGTAGGGAGAATTACAAAATGGGTTAGCCTATTGAGGTAGAAGGCTACGCTCTAAACGTAGACGTAGGGCTAGGGACATATCTACAGGCTTCAAAGTAACTCTCTTGGCGTGTACCATAGCCAGCACTGAGTCTTCAAAAACAGAAACTACAATATCTTCAGCAGCTTCTTGAAGAGCTTCAAGAGCTGTGCTTTGTATGCGGTCAACCCTGTCAGAATATTTTTCCATTGTTTCTCTCACCAGTCGAGAGAATGGTGCCTTGGGGATGAGAAGATCTGTGCTTTTCTGATATTTCCTAATCTCTCGTAGCGCGACTGTCCCTGGCCTCCATTTTCTCTTCTTCTTTGTAACTGGTGGAGGCGGTGGTGGTCTTTGATTCTCCCACGGTGGTTGTTCAGACCTGAACTTCTTTTTCTTTTGTGCACGCTCTTCCTCTTCTTGTTGGTCCCGAAACTTGCCCTCCATTCTTTTACCACACTTCTTGACTGGCCGCCTGGATGTTGTGGCTGCCTGTGGCTGTGCTTGGCTTGCCCTCCTTGCGTCCTCTTTGGGCTGCTGTCTCTTTTGCATTTCTGTCTCCCAAGCTGCCCTCACAAGAGCAAACTCTTTGTCAATGGTATCTTTCGTGATGCCGTAGGACAAGAGCTCGACCTCCCTGTTCTGTAAGATAACCTCTAGCTGTTCTAGGGTGTCGGCCTCAATAACAATCTTCGGTGGCTGCCCTTGACCTTCCTCGGCTTCTTTTCGACGCCGCTCTTCTTCTGCTTCTCTACTAGGCCCTGCTTCTTCAGCTTCCTTCCTGCGTTGTGCTTCTTCGGCCTCCTTCCTGCGCTCTTCTTCTCTCATCTCCTTTGCCTCTTGCTCTGTTACGATAGGTAGACTTGTCCTTTTTGCTGTAGCAGGTAGTGGGCCGAGTTGATCGAAAAACCGCAAGTCTTGCTCCTGTTCTTCTGGCATGGCCTAGGTATTTACGAGTGCAAGAGATAGTGGGAGGGCAAGAGAGAGCAGAGCACAAAGAAGAAATTGAAATGTGGTTTCTATAAATGAAAAATGACTTAAATATGTCTATAAATATAATTTTTTAAAACTTTTAGAAAATTTAAAAACACAAAAAGATTATAATCAGAGAGTTTAAGCCCATGAGGAACCACACCGACGCTTGCTTGCTACCCACTGCCGTAGTCTCTCCCTAGCATTTGATCTGTTATATCCTTCAGTTCTTCTTGCATTAACAGTTTTCATTATTTGACGCCTAAGAGACAAATTACCGCGACTTTTCTGCCTTTTTTTGCCAACCAGAACGCGATAGAACCAGTTGAACATTTCATGGAGTGCATTACTCTTGACTTTGCCACCACCATGGCGAGTGCCCTTAAAATACACGGCCTTTGCTTGGTAATGTGATTTCTCCATGCCTTGATTGCTCCAAAGTGCTAAAGAGCCATATCTATCGAGAAAGTATGGCCCATGTGCATACAATATATGCTGCATAGAAAATTACAAAAAGTCAACAAACAGTATGAAGAACATACTACAAGGACACAATAAATACAACATTACCATGTAGTGAGTAATGTGTGTTTCTCCCCATGCCTCGACCATTTCTTCTGTGAATCTACAAGTGGCTTGTTTAAGTGCCTCAATACCATGGTCATCCAGGTGAGGTCGCTCTAGAAGATCGACCATTTTATTACACACCTCCCATACATGTGCACGTTTTAGGCCAAGCCTGGCATCATTTCCTCGATATGTTGTGACATCACATATCTTCTTCCAAATTTCAAAGTCAGTGTGGCTATGAGAACCCAAGTGGTTTGATAGCAAGTGTCTTGCCTTTGATCCACCCATGCAAATTTTATTAGGGTTGTCTTGTGTAGGGTTTGATTTTCTGTCCTTTGTCAAGACCACTGCTCCAGCATGTAATCCCATAGAGGAAAGTACACCCTCTAGTGCACGTATTGACTCTTCTCGTCGATCTTCGGGCTCCATGTTCCAGACATAGTTTATGTGGAGCATCAATAGCTTATCCAAAATCCTCAGTCTTGCATGTAATGTGCACACATGCACTTGACATAGTGGAATTTCCAAGATTGGGTTCCAAGCATTGTCCTCCTGGTCACAACTAGGTGGCTTGCTCTGGTCACAACTTAATATGCCATTATGCCATACCTTTGATCCTTTCCTCTGTTCAGCATAAAAAACGATTGCTTTTTTTGCACCCACCTGTTTTTGACTTTTGCCTTTGCTAGGTTGTTTCCCTTTTACTCTTGAGTCTACTGCTGTCTTGGAATGACAACAGTAAACACATGAGAATATAGTATTCGCACCTGTTTTACAACCCAACATACACTTTAAGGTTTTTAGATCGCCACCCAAGTGCCATTCAACGTTAAAGCAGCCTATTCCGGGAACATCAAGCTTCTGACCATTGACCTGACAAGAGACGACATGTTGAATGCCAGACCGTTCAAAATACCACCTCAAGGTATCATGGTTCTCTTTTGGGAGGACCCATGCTGCTTGCCACCAGATGTTCTTCTCTGATTGAATGCCGTAGTAGTCTTGCTTATGCCCTTGACCCCTATTGTTGCTGTCTTTAGGTGCATCCAACTCTTGGGTCTCTAAAGGCCTTCCTCTAAGTGCTCGGCTCATCAAGGTTAAACTAACACGCTCCAGTCTTTGACCTTTAACCACTTGACATTGATCCAGCTTCAAGACAAAAACGGCATTTCCACCTGTCTCTTCAAGTGTGAGGCCATAGTACTGAATCATTGCTTTTTGTAGCACTTCCATGTCAATGTAGACATTGTTATATGCATTGTATTCAAAGGGTTTGATTGTTGGCATTGGCATAATATCCTCCACCCACTTGTACCCACCCTCGAACATGGATGCAATATCACCATTAGCACACTTCTTTGCCATCTGTAAGCTATAAAGTGTTGGAAGCAAGGATTGCGTAACTCCCTTTGCTCGCAACCCTAAAGTGATTGACCTGTACATTGCTCTGTAACCTTTCTGGCTAATACCTGCTGAGTCACATATATCAAGCATCTCTTTGGGGGTGACAATTTCTTTGATTTCCTTCAAGAAATGTTGACGAAGGGTCTCCCGCAGCTTATCATTACCAGAACCTGTTATCATTTCCATAATATCCTTCTCCTGAAGGACATGCTGAAGAAGGGAGGCATTAACATTGTCCTCAGCGTTGTTACATCCTAGTATAGCTGTTGCACAAGCCCTACAATCACAATGGTCAACCATGAGAGATGCTTTATTCATTAATTGCTTCTCAAAGCTGCTATAATTCCTACAAAAATTTTTACCTGGTTGTTTGTTTACGCCTCTTGCATGCGCCTGCTGTCTTTGAAAGCAACCCAACAGCTTTACGTTTTCTTTGCCTTGCGTGATATCCCATGGGAAGATGAGTGAAATGGTGAACACGACGCCGAAGATTACGAGTGGAGTGTTGAAGACGAACATAATTATCGGTAAATTGATTTATTGTGCGCACACGATCCGCTAGATTATTCTTCTGCACCTCAAGCTCCTCTGAGAGCTCTTTATTCCTCTGCATCAAACCATTGATCTGCTTAGTCGATGCCGTTTGAAGCTGGTCGAAGACAAATTGTGTTTGCCTCTTTTCAGCTGCCTCATCTAGCCACAACATGTGTAATCTCCTACAATAGCCAAGAAGCCCATTGAAA
The DNA here is from genome assembly GCF_041138505.1 of Cibotium barometz. Taxonomy (NCBI): domain Eukaryota; kingdom Viridiplantae; phylum Streptophyta; class Polypodiopsida; order Cyatheales; family Cibotiaceae; genus Cibotium; species Cibotium barometz. The sequence goes on from NC_141066.1 coordinate 34,935,050, forward strand.
CCATCACCAACAAACATAAGAAAACTTGTAATGCTTTTGAATGGTGGAGGAGCACCAGATATTGGATCTGGTGGATAAAGATTTCCATCAATCCAAAGATCAATGGCCTTTGCTCCTTGCATTCGAAGCTGATCGTATGAAATATTGGGTGCAACATGCCTACTGCGTAGGGTTGCGTATTCTGTCTCCAAATCAACCTGAAGGCGGATCTTAGAAGGCTTATTGGTGATGTCTTGTAGTGCCATCTACAAGAAAGTAGGCTTGTAAGCTTGGGTTGAATAGGAGTGGAAGGAGCAGGATATGGTATCAAAAAATAATGGGAAGAATGGAGATGAGGGTTGCTTCTCTAGAGCTGCATTGTGGATAGAGAAAGAAGCCAGAAAGGGAGCCAAAGAAACATAGAGAGGGTTGGCAATGGTGAGACGAAAATGCAAAGGAGACAATGCATCATGGGAAGCTTCTTTAGTGCAAGCTATGGCTGGTAAGCAATATAGAGAGAGAATACTTCATGAAAAGGTTCTTCTGTGCTACTATTGTGGGTTTGGAGAGAGAACCAAGTATTGTAGAAAGAATGCTCCTGGTAAGCTTCTTCCTTGCAAGCCATGGCTACTACTGTGGGTTTGGAGAGAGAAGGCTCATTTAGGAGTACAGACCTGCTAGCTATGGAGAGAGGACCAAGTACTGTAGAGAGAATGCTCATGGTAAGCTTCTTCCCTGCAAGCCATGGCTACTACTGTGGGTTTGGAGAGAGAAGGCTCATTTAGGAGTACAGATCTGTTAGCTATGGCTTTTGGAGTAGAGAAAGACGCTTTTTTCCATGGAGAAGGAGTGCAGGGCGTTTTAGAGAGAAGATTTAGAGAGAGAAAGAGATCTGGTGTACACACAAAAAAGGGGGGAAGAAAGTGACGAATTTTTGGAATGTTTGGAGTTCGAAAAGGTTGCTGCAGGCTATGATTACTGACTGACAGCCCATTACAAAGCTTTAAAGTCACCTAGGTGGCTAGATCTAGGAATATCTCCTTTTATTTATTTTTTTTTGTTTTTGTGAAAAATCAAATATATGCTTTTAGGACTAGGCTTCTAGGCTTGGTCAAAGATGGATTAGCATTTTAAGCATTTCACTAAACGTCCAAATTAAAGGGCCCAAGAAGACTCCATTGAGTTCCTAATGGATAGTTGCGGTTTTCTAGGTAATCTTCTTGTTGGTGGATGTGTTTTGAAGGGGGTTTGGGTAAGCCATAACATTTTTGGCACTGCTGCTGGGGAGCTATCCCTTAGCTTTTTCCATTGTTTACTCTCTAATCTACGTAAACCCATTGCTCATTGCCTTGATTAATGGTTTACTATTAAAAATGTGTGGTTTGATGGAGATTTGTGTGTGATTTTGTGGAAAATAGCTCTTTTTTATCTTTTAAAAGACTGATTTTTTGGCTTAAATGTGTTGTTTTGTTAGTTTTAATCTAGTTTTTAATGTTTGTTAAGTGTGCGCATATAGTGTGTTAGGTTTAGTTTGCATCCATTGCATCAAACAACGTAATGTATTGTAATTTTATGATTTTTAGCGCTCGTTAGAGTTAAAATCATTAATTTTTGCTTGATTTATATGTTTTTTGTTTGATTTGTATGTATTAGCATGTTAGCAAGTGTTAGGGGTAGTTTAATCATTTGAAAAATTTCATAAAAACTTTTAAAAACTCTTGAAATTGCCTAATCTTCTTTAATTGACTGGTTTTTATCACATTAAGGGGTGATTAATCTAGTTCAAGAGACAAAAAAACTAGAAAATATGTTTTTTTAGGGTGTCAAAATTAATGTTTTTGGATATTTTGGGAGCATCTAGATGCATCAAAACAACTAATTGCATCAATTTCTTCACCGATTAGAGATTTTTTACTCTATTTGGCCTAAATTGCATAAAGGAGCCAAAATCAAGAGCTTGATTAAAATTTAATTATTAGTTAATTTACACTTTAAATTAAGCACAAATCTTAGTAATCCAAGGATCTATTTAATGATGTGCTTAATGGTGTGGATTAATTGATGATTAAGAGTTAATTAGAGATTCAAAAAAGGCAAAAATATTAGTGAAAGAATTAATATTGATTAATTCTTAAGCACTTTTTTCCACAACTCATTAAGGCTAATGAGCATTGAATGGAAAGATACCCCTTAGTTGGCAAATGGCTACTTTTGGGAGTCATTTATGAAGGGTGTAAGACGATGTCATAAAAGTGTTGACTTTTTAATTCCCACTTACCTTTTTGGGAAATTTTTCATATCACCCAATTTAAAATTCAAAAAATATTTCCTCTACATAAGGAAACTTGAATTTCTCTCTAGACTCCCCAAAAAAAATCTGTGAAATACCAATTTCATGTTTTCGTGAAACAGGCCCGCGTGGAAAAAAAAATCTGTGAAATACCCATTTCATGTTTTTGTAAAACACATGTTTCATGTCGTGAAAACAGGTCCGCATGAAAAAAAATCCCATGAAATATCCATTTCACGTTTTCGTGAAACTCCTGTTTCACGTCGTGAAGCAGGCCTGTGTGAAAAAAAACAATTTCCGTGAAATACCCATTTTATGTTTTTGTGAAACACTTGTTTCACGTCGTGAAACAGGATCGCGTGAAAAAAAAGATGTGAAATATCCATTTTACGTTTTCATAAAACACCTGTTTTACGTCGTGAAACAGGTCCGCATATGAAAAAAAAAAATCTTGAAACCCCATTTCACGATGTGAGGCTCTTGACTTTCAGGTTGTGAAAGACGCCTCCGTGAAAAAATAATTAAATTTAATTAAGTGTGAAATCCATTTGATGGTGTGAAAAAGGTACCTGCACTCACATTGTGAAAAGGATCCGTGGGCAAAAAAGAGAGAGAGTATAGAAAATAGCCCTGTTTGGAGGCTCATATCTCCTAAACCGTGAGTCTCTGATGAATACGTTCTAGTGATCATCGGAAAGCTTCCATCGAGCTCTTCAAAAATTGGTCTCGAGCGTCCGAGGGTAAAATCCATTGTTTTGGCCTCCAATGAGCAGCCTTAAAATTCGACCTGAAAATCGAGGCAAAAAATGGGCCTTTAAGCACAAATTGCCCAAAATAGCCCGAAAAAGATCGTGTATCATATTCGGGTTACTTTTTGAGTGTCTGAACGACAAAATCACGAAAACATTAGAGAGACAAAGTTGTAGTACTCCAAAAATACTACAACTCTCTCATACAACGTTTTTCCAAATTCATTTTGGAACACATTTGAAAATGGGTTGCGAAACGGTAAAAATCTTTCTGAAAAAAATTCCATCTTGAGACAATGGAAAAAAGGCTTTGAGACCTCCACTTCCATATGGGATGCTATTGGCATGCACTTTTTCTATCCTAAGGGCGTTCACATTGGCTTTTGAGACGTCGACTTCCATTTGGGACACCAATGGCATGCGTTTTTTTTTTAAAATATCTCTAAGAGGTCGTTCACGTGCGGTTAGCGCGTAAGCAAATCGGGGCAAATGGACCCTTGTTTGATCCAAAGAAGGGCGTGCCACGCCTCTCCTGAGGCTGTAACGGACTGTAATAAAACCTAAAAAGAAAAAAAAACATGTGCGCTTACTCATTAAGGAGCGATTGCCACCAACGTCAAGATACGGCAACGATAGAGGGATTGTGTGGGCCCATACCCAAATTGAACCCATGGCTGAAATCTTCAAGCCATTGAGATCCATGCCCCAAATGCACCTTCCAATACCATTTGCCATGATGATAACAAGCGTGTCATTAGGTTTTAAATCCCCTGTTACATCAATCGCTCTGAGATTTGGTCCCTTGCTTAGCACTACCACAAGACCTAAACCTTTAGAAGTTTTATATACCAACCCTTTGCAACCCCTAAATGCCCAAACCTTGTATTTATTGACTAATCTAGGAAGGGGGGTTGCCACAGGACTAAATGAGGTCCTAACCACAATAGCACCCACACATGGCCTTGGTAACTCATTCAAAAACATGGCCGTACAGATTTCCAAAATTATGGGCAAGTACGATGGTTAACAAGCGTGTCATCAGGTTTTAAATCCCTTGTCACATCAATCGCTCCGAGATTTCGTCCCTTGCCTAGCACTACCACAAGACCTAAACCTTTAGAAGTTGTATATACCAACCCTTTGCAACCCCTAAATGCCCAAACCTTGTATTTGACTAATCTAGGAAGGGGGGTTGCCACATGACTAAATGAGGTCCTAACCACAATAGCACCCACACATGGCCTTAGTAACTCATTCAAAAACATGGCGTACAGATTTCCAAAATTATGGGCAAGTACGATGGAACAATTGATCTTGTTCAATTCATGCAAATGTTTGAACAGAGATGTGAAGCCTTTGGAAATCCAAACTGCCCCACCAAGGAACATGCGTTGAACCTTTGCTTATTGGGAAAGGCTAGTCGATGGTTCATCACATTGACCTTGAAAATAACCTTTATCCACGGCCTTTCAAGACAGGTGATTGGTGGAGTGCAGCAAGAGAACTCTATTCGATTGAGCGAAAAAAAAGGAAACCATTAGAGATTTTATCATTTGGATAAAAATCTTGGACTCACGATGTGAGCCATGGGAAAACTAAACGATGCTCAATTGAAGAGGTGTTTCATGATGGGCATAAAAAACAACAGTTTACACAACTTAATCATTGTATCCAATCCAGAAACATTCAATCAATGTTGTAAAAAAGCAATACGTTTAGATGACAACATGATGGAGGATGATCATGATATAAGATGTTCCTCATCTAAACCAATTGAAGCAATGACTAAAGAAAAATTGATCTCGAAATTGTCATTCTTTGAATTCTATATAGCCTTGCTTAAAAGCTTTGAACCGAAATCTCCGAGAGAGGATGAGCTCTCTCAAAACCAGACATCCTTAATGTCTCTCAAAGTGATGGGCGAAATGCCTTCTGTTCATTGCCATCACTACATCCATCCCAATCCCCAATGTGCATACCCTAGGCCTATATTTTTGTACTCCATACATTGTAAAACCTTTGGTCATGACACACCTCAATGTCCTAATTCAACTACGGTTACATCAATGCTACAACCATCCTTGCCACAAATAGAAATAGTCCAAAGGGTAGAACATGCTTAGGAAGTAGTTAAGCAAACATTTCAGTGTTTCTATTGTCGTGGACCGCACAAAGTGGTAGACTACACATTTTGGAATACTTTCATGCCCATAGTCACACTGACAATTTGCAACCCATATGTGAATGATATGGCATCGATCACATATTCCAAGATTGCCTAAGGCAAGTTGCTTCAATACAACCTGTCTCGCAAAATTTAACTCTTAACATCTTGAGTGTGCAAAACAGGCAATTGTCCATGATGGTACCCTTGAATGTGCTTACACACTTGCAAGACAAGGCACGAGAAATAGTAAAAAAGAATGCAAAAGAACACACTTAGAAATGGGTAGAAGAGCATGTTTTAAAATAGAAACCCAAATAGGACGTAAAACCTTCTAAACCTAAGAAAAATAAGGGCCAAAAGCCTGTCAAAACCAAGGTTGAAATACAAGAGAAAGGAGCCTGTGGAGTACCTAATCCCAAAAGAGCAAAAATCTACACATGATGCGAGTGCATCCACCTGAAAGGATACCCCTCAAAAAACAAAACCCACATGTGCGACACATGATACAAAAGCCCGAAAGAAAGTTCTTTCTTGTCGCATGGGCAAACATAATGAAACTCTGACGATCCAAGGAAAGTCAGAAGATGAAACAAGTTCTATTACGTCACTTAGTGAGGATGAAACAAGTTTTGACTCATCTCTCAGCACACCTCACAAACCAATCAAGAACTAGAACCCTCCCAACCACCCCGAATTGAAAATTATAATCACATGACATATGCGCAATGCAAAAAGCAAGCTCAGGAGAGCATGCTTAGCATTGTTGAGTGTCATATAGGATCACCGGTTGTAATTGAACCTCATAATGTCAAACCTAAAAAAGAAACCACAATACAAAAACCGGAGGAGTATTGATTCCCTTTTTAAGAGGAAGACGTACTTTCTAAAGAACTGAACTCATCAAGCCAAGAAGAGTCATCAGAGGAAGATTGCACGAATGATGCAATTGAAAAAGCACATGGGAAATTTGATGAATCCCTTATGAAATTTAAGTAGTCTCTTAAATCCTCATTTGGAGGAGTTCTCTTCTCTCGTTTGTGAAGCTAACATAGCTTCAGCCCTTGCATCTTTAAAGCCTAACCATGAGCTATACCAAGAGATCAAGAGCTATATAGAATAGGACTGTAAGGATTCAACAAGTTTCCAAATAGACCTTAGTTAAAGTTGTCAAAGGACCGAGTGTGCCATTGTACACATTGGGCACTTTTGAAAAAGTTGAAATCCAAAAAGAGGATGAAAGTGAATGGGAATATCAAACTGAAATGGGAACTAAAGCTGAAACAAAAACTGAAACATCCATGGTTTCACTTGAAGATTCTTTCATGGTATGGTTAGACTTCCTTGTGAGAAATAAGGTTAAGCACAAACGCGCTTTGATTAGCCTTCGAGCAAGCCATAAGCTTGTGACCTTAGACACTTTGGGTATCATTGGGCCAGCCTGCAATCATCCCTAAAGAAAATTCTATTGCAAAAGGTGCCAATGGAAAAACCATTGGAGTTCCAGGTTGGTTTAGCTATGCTACTCAAACAATCGGTCAAATTGTGGAATTTGACTTCCATGCAACCCGAGATTCCCTTAAATATGATGTCATCCTTGGTGGAACTTGGGTACATGACTCGTGGTATTTAATTGATGAATCCATGCAAACAGTCACCTTAAACACTCCTACAGGCATTATGAAATTGCTCTTATTACAACAGGAAGATACATGGGAGGAGCTAGAAGCCTAGAACTCCCTACATATCTTACTCAGGATATCCAAAGAGTTATGGTTGGATTTGAACTTTACAATAAAATCACCATAATCCAAATATAGCTTTATCCACAAAACGAGAACACAATCTCAGGACCCTCGAGTTATGGGATATGTTAGGTCAACCAACACTCAAGGCTCATCCTGAAAGAATTCCATTCACAAAGGACATGAACATGACATGTTTGGGGCACTTTGAACAAACAATGTATATAGAATCTAACCCCCTTACTTGCAAGTTTTTTGTGGTTGAGTATGTGTTGGAGGAAGATTTGATCTTAGGGTATAAATGGACTATTATTGCCCAAGCACCATTGTGCTTTGCTAGCAATAGGGTCATTATGATGCTCAAAGACACAAAGTTGACGATACCATACTGCAAGGAAGAGGATCCAGTCTTCGTGAGAGATTTCTATGATGCTGAGTGCAAAAAGCTACCAGCCTCTTCCTTCTTGAAAGCCTCTCTAGTCAAAGACCTACCATTTATGTCAATGACCTACTCTGACACAGCATTTACCCCTTCAACTCTATCCTCACCAACAAAGTCCAATGTCAAAACCTCGCAATCAACCCGCTATTCCTAAAAAAGTCCCCGATTGCAACCATCTATCTCTAAAAAGGAACTCAAAGGAAAAGCCTTGACCTCGACAACTCCTCATCATCAACCAACCTTGCCGAAAGATCGGGTTGCTAACTCAAAAGCCTCATCATCAAAAACCCCTCTGCAAGAGATCCAAGCCTCATTATCAACAATGCCCATGAGTCTCAAACCTGCAACCTTAGCACCAATCAACGTGAAGGAGGGCCCCAAACCTTCCAGTTCATCTGAAAGGAAAACTCCACCATAACAGCTAAAATCGAGATATCTTAATGGTATCAAAATGTGGGTGGAAAAGTAGCTGGTTGTAGCTCAAGGCTACTACAAAGGTGGGTGGAAAAGCAGTTGGTTGTAGCTCAAGGCTACTACAAAGGTGCCAATCCAATTTGGGTGCCTCGACAATCAAAGCCTATTCCTCAACGCAAAACTCCAAGGCCAAAGAAGAATAAAAGTACTACACAACGTCGTCCACAAAAGCATGAGTTCCTCAAAGAACTCCAGCCACTCAAGTGTGGGTATACCAAAAAGATTATTGCAAGCTCAAGGGTACTCCCAAGGTAATACCAAAGCTTGGATTCCCAAGTGCATAAACAAGTCACTCAAGCTTGCACAAGGAAAGAAGCCTTAGTACCAACCACCTATTCATAATGTTCATCAAAGATGGGTGCATGTGCATGTTCTTCAAGAACAAGGATATTATGATGGAAATCCCATCGTATGGTTGCTAAGATCGAACAAAGTGAAGAAAGCCTCACCACCAACTTCAATTCCAAGTACTTCACCTAAAGTTTGACAAGAATGGAGGCCCAAGCACCACCAAGCAAGCCACTCAACCCATCTTGTGCACACGACACATACACAAGAGCTTGCATGTTCAATAAACACCAATGGAAACCAACCAGAAGTTGTACCGACCGCCTCGACAACACTTAAGCCACAAATTTAAGAATCAATCCCCATGTCTACAAAATGGAGACTTATAAGCGTATCAAGGAAAAACTCACAATGCTCTTTTCACTCCTCTAGATAAGAAGCATGAGTGCATAAGCTATGCGGCCGCCGACATAAGAACCTATTCTCTCAAAAAGGAAATTAGACACAAGAAATGGTGACTCGAAATTGGTAACCTAAAAAAAGAAAAGATAAAAAGAAAAAAAAAATAAAAATAAAAAAGAGAAAAACACAAGGGAGTCACACAAATGGCCTATGTAAAAATGGTAGAATATCACAAGAAACTCCCAATGCTCTTGAATAGCCAATACATTTTTGTTAAGCTTATAGCTTACTATTCTTTTGGCTAAGTTAATGTAGCAGCTGCTCCATGAGTACATATTTATACTCATGCATTGGAGGACATTTGCACCAGAGCCTTGCCGTTGACAACTTTCCAGGTACATCTTTGGATTGGGGACCATGGTGGGCGAAAGGTTGGTCAATGGTCCAACCCGTCAATGGTCTAACCCATCGCCTGGAATTTTCCATCAAATTGCAAACCTTTTCAAACGAAGCTAGAGTCTTCACAACACATTGATCTCTAATCCTTAGTGAAGATGTATATATTAGCCTCACAAGTCGAAATAATTCTTTCATACCTCACCAAACAAGTGGCTACTTCAACAAGCAACATCTTAATAAGAGTCTATTTGACTCATTTCATGTACTTCATGTATATCTACTTCATAGAGTACTTAAAATATACATAAAAGAATAAAAAGCATCTGAGAAGAAGCATGCAGGAACAGATCCTACTCAACAACATTTGACAAGAATTTAGCCACAAAAAGGGACATCATCAAAGGTCTAATTCTTCAAGTGATGAATGTCACTTCAATGAATTAAATGAGGAACTAAGAATCACAATCTCATTCTAATGATTTTGTCTATGTTCCTCCGTATCCTTCCTTCTCTTCTCTCTCATTATTAACATCTCCTAGTTCCCCAACTAACACAAACAACATGTAACTTTGCTTATGATTGCCAAAAACAAAGTGAGCAAAAAATATAACCGACATAAAAAATGCTCACAAAAATATAAAAATGCAATCACTCACAAAAATCCCCACCACCCCCGCCCTGTTAAGAATTCCTACTAATATCTAATGTTTTCATTTACTAAATAGCCTTTCTAATTCCTTCTAGAGGAACAAGGACCATTGAACGTCACTCAACATTAAAAGCCATTAACAAAGCTTGTCAATTCTCCCCACACAAAGGTCTTCAACGAGCAATCACGAAGAGGATGTGATCAGCATCAGGAAGGGAGAATGTTAACCCATTTCTAGGGTTAACAGGTGCTACCGCCATTATCTTACATCAAGGAGTCAAGGTACACCAAAAGGTCATACATTCAAGATATGAAGTAATGGTGTCCAAATCTACAACTTGGACGGGCACCCGTAATGGTCTGACGGAATACTTATGGTGATTTCCACTTCAAAAGCGTGTGGTAGCAAGTTAGGGTGAATTCCCAAGTGATGTACTTCATGGATATATTATGAGAGTAGTCATTGTAATAGCATTAGGTCTCTTATGAGCCTAAAGTGCCTAGCCGGCCACAATTTAAGTGAGTGTGAACACTTATGACCTTGTATATAAGTGAACATCTCTCATAATACAAATGACTCTCCCATTGTGCAATAGAGTCTTGCCCTTGCTAATCCTCTTGCTACTAATCTCTCTCTAATCCATGTGAGCGTGTGTGAGTGAAGTGAGGTGAGAGGAGGGACGAGTACATGTAGTGCAACGCAGCAATGTGACAACGCTCGCGGGATGCATGGTGGAATTGCTTCTCAAGTAGTTGTGGTGCTTGGAGACCTCGAGGGTTACGAGCTTGTCCAATTGAAATATCTCCATGACAGTTGATTGCCAGGTAATCTTCTTGTTGGATGTGTTTTGAAGGAGGTTTGGGTGAGCCATAACAATTGACCAACCAAAGTGAGTTTCTCATTTAGTATTGGTGGTCATCTTGTCTTAATATTGTTAAATAACTATTTTACAAAATGAATCCACAAGACAAGGTAGATGGGAGAAAAATTATATTGTATTAAGAAAACTTCAAGATTACAAGATAGACATTTCATACAACTAAAAGTATTTTCGGATCTTCTTCCCACCTTAAATTTGTAGTATGATGGTATGGCATCTAATAGAAATTCCAAAGACATGCAGACATCCCTCAATGTGCATTTTGCATTTACAGGGACGACTATTGTTATCATCACTCAAGTTGATCATTAGGTCATACTGTACAAAATTTTCCTTTGAATCCAATGGCATCCAAGTCCCTCTATTCTTTTTCCATCATCTGAACTCTGAGCTAATGTACAAGGTTTGTTGAGAGATGTTGTATGCCATCACCAACGCAAGCATTACATTTTATAAAATCACCCCTATGGATGGCTTCACTCACTTTCGACTTTGCTCCAATTGCATTATCCAAGTCACTCACATATATGCGTAGACAACCAAATTGCTTTTGTCCTCTTCATGTTTGCTTCTTGAAAACATTCCACAAATACATGGAGAGGTATAAACCATGATACCCTAATCCTCTTAGAAATCCTTCTTGCTTTCATAGACTTCTGAATATCCAAGACAATCTTGGATTTAAATGCTAATAGAGTACCTTTGTATGGAAAGCCCAATCTAATGAATTTAGGCTTGGCATAGGCAAATTCTCCAGTCTTCCATAAGCTTCTGATCTTGTAGGGACAATATACTTAGCGTTGCATAAAAATATCTATTTTTTAAAATGAAAAAAGTAGATTGTTGATAAAAAAATAATACTTTCCCAAGGTCAGCATCCATGGCTTCAAAAGTCCTATAGGTGAATGACTCCATACGTTGCCACTTAATGCTTGTTGATGCATAAACATCTATCACGTATACAACACATGTGAATAAACCATAGAATCATAAAGAACATAAATAAAATTACAAAAAAGATCTTACAATGAGCTTGCAATGTAGATGCAGGAGTAGAAGGGTACATATACATGTCTCTTGTCATGTACACATATTGCACCTTCGCCTTCCACCCATCTTTTGCTATCTTGAATTCCAAGATACGTCCCACCACCTTCCAACTTGTTTCTTGTTTCACTCTATTAATTTGTGAGTTTATGAAATGCTTAGTAGTCTCATACTTTCATCCACCATGAAATTTCACAGTAAGCGCTCTTCTCTATAAATCATGTTTTCCATTTCTTATCGTACGAGGAGCGACATCTCTAACCTTGGGAGGTAGTCACATTGTAGCTACTCTTTCTTTTCTACCCATGGATATGGAGCCCTAAGCCTCATAGACAACCCTAGATATGCCAAGTTTGGCACTCCTACTCTTTATTTCTACCCATGGATATGGAGCCTTGACAACCCTATATATGCCAAGTTTGGTACTCTTATTAGAGGAGTTGAGAAAATGTGCCTATTTACCATGCCTTTTTTAAAGAAGATGAGAGAGTATTCATACTTTTTCAAAGAGTGTATGGTTTTGAATAGTACCTCATTAGGGGAACAAGAAGCAAAGTGGGGTCGGGGAAAAGATAGGTTAACTTTAACGTAGAGCTGATGCAAAATTAGAAAAAGCGTTCTCAATATGGTGGGAGACTAAAAGATACCCCTTAAATGTTTTCAACTTTGAGGGGGTTCTTGATAAGATAAAAAGGGTTTTGCACACTTATGGTGGGAGACTAAAAGATACCCCTTCAATGTTTTCAACTTTGAGGGGGTTCTTGATAAGATAAAAAGGGTTTTGCACACTTATGCCATGAATTTCAGAACTCCTCCATAAAAACAGGGTTGGGAGGGAGATGGACGAGGGAAAATTCCTATCCACGAGCATGTTGGGGGGGGGGGTTGATCTCGATTTTCAAAATTTCATGCACTTTTTCCTTAAAATTGAGTTTCATTTTAAAGGCCTTGAGTCATAATTGGATGAAAATGTGAGGAAAATGACTATTTAAAATCATCACTTCAACTTGAACACATGGTGAAAAAGACCAATGCAAGGTTTAACAAAGATAATTTTCCAACATTTTGAAGCGAATGGAAGGACACCTAGAGCTGCCTTTTGTGCCTTGTCCTTCAAAATTGATAGTAATCAATCAAAAATCAAACATTTTTTACAAGTCCAGGGTAAGGTTTGAGAATTTCCCCAAGTTTTTATTGATCGAAAGGCTTGAAAACGGGCATGATGGCCCGTCAAAAAGTAGGCCTGAGGACACCTCCACACGAATCCAAAGCGCCTTCTAAAACCATCTCCTCTCGTCCTCCTCCTCTAGCTACGTGGCAACAATGTGGGTAGTTTGTTCCTCCTTTAGCCACATGGCAGCGCAACGGAGTTGAATGAACTCCCGACGGTGTGGGAAATTTGTTCTTCCTCTAGCCACGTGGCAACAGTGTACAAGGGTGGGCAGTATGTGCCACGAGCAGGAGCGGGGGCCTCCAAGAGTCCACTAGTATTTATATTATAGGATCCAAGGTTCAAACTTTCAAAAGGAAAAGGGGATGATATTGATGACAATGTGGGATATGCCAATGGCCACGTGAGGTGGTGGACGAATATAGGTTAGATGGATGCATATGATTGGTTGGAGCAAGGCAAATGATTTTGGATTGGTCAGAGAAATGTGTACCCCCCCTTGCCTTTTTTTTTTTCGTCCCTAGGACAGTGTCCATCCATTTTGATTCCCCTCTTTTTATCCGAATTTTTGCAGTGCATCAAATGCCCCCCCCCCCCCCCCCCCCCCCCCCCCTTTGACTCTCTTATCTTGATTACACATATATTACATCTCACAAAAATTAAAATACAAATTTCCCACTCCGAAGACTTAATTTGTACTATTCTTCATGTGGGTTTGCAAAATTTAATGAATATGCAGCCAAGAGCTGTCATTCGTTTGAATTTTAAAATCATTTTTATCCCAATTTGGGGGGGATAAAAATTCATAAAATCAATGGTAGTTTTGGTGGTTTGTGGCAATTTGCAACCAAATAATTATAAAAACGAGAAAATCGTAAAATCTTATCCTTTTTTTAATAATATAATTTCAGTCTTTTCAAAAAAGAAAAATTGTAAGATCAGAAATTGTTATTTAAAAAAAAAACTAGAATTCAAAACTCAGGGAAGTGGGCGCCGAAGTCAAATGATGCATGCAACTGGTTACTGCCATAGCCTTGCAAGTTGCAATAAATATTAGCCAAGCATATATAATGTAAAACAAAATATCATTTTAAACAAATACCATTTTTTTCTGAAAGAATTATTAACAGCTTATCTTCATTTTAATGAATACTTCAAAATTAACCCCTTTCTTTAAATATTCCAAAAATTTTTGATGAGGTTTCAATCCTTTTTTTTTTCTCTCTGAAATATTTGTTTCCACCTTTTTTTTGGGAAATATAATGATTATTTCAACCCTTTTTTTTCTCTCTGAAATATTTGTTTCCACCTTTTTTTTTGAAATTTGATGAGATTTCAACCCTTTTTTTTTCTCTCTGAAATATTTGTTTCCACCTTTTTTTTTTGAAATATAATGATTATTTTTCTAAATAAAGAAGCTAACCCTACAGTTATTATTTGCAGAGTACTGTGTCTAGTACTACTAGGTAGGCCGAGCTGATTATCGCCCATGCAGAAACACATATTCTACAGACAGTTGCAGTATATTATCCACATTACAAGGTGCTCAAAAAATATTGCCATTAAGATTTCCAAATTCTTACAATTCATCAGCACTATTTAAAAATTCTCATAGAATATAGCGAGGTTCAAGAGTATAAATCCGGTATAAATCATGCAAATTATTGAAGGACCTGCCCGGTGAAGCTGTGTTCGATTCCTTAATTTGTGTCTTTCAATTGGGTTTACATAATTTAATTGCTATTTAGTTGCAGATTATGGATAATAACAGCTCGTTTTGTAGACTCCCATTGTGTGCCCATCTATTACAACAGTGTTTAAGAAGCTTCTGCATCGATTCGCAATGGGTTTACTCTGTCTTCTGGAGAATATTGCCCCGCAATTTTCCTCCACCAAAGTAAGTGCTTCACTTGATTAATCACTGCTATATAATGTTAATTAGCCTCGTGAAATATAAATTAGTGTTAATTGCTCTATTATTTCCACTGTATAAGTTGCAGTTTCATTACAAACAAATGCTTCAACACACGGAGATTATTTTATTAATCTTGTACTAGCTTCTGAATCATTCTTGATATTTTGGCGTTATTATGCTGGTTTAGGAAATGCTGTGTGTTCTTCTCACATGTAACCTAAGCATTATGATGACTGATGATTATTTCTTAACACATTGTTAATTAAGGTGGGAGATTGGTGGGTACCTTGATCGAACAAAGGCTAACAAAAGAAACTGGTAAGCATCTTATTCCAAACAAATAAGTTGTATCGAATGTTAAGGAAAGGATTAATGTAGGGTGGTAGATTATTAGCAGGGTTAAGAAAAGAGAGGCCTAATGATGCATAATTAAGCAGGTTTGACAGGTAGTTGATGCAATTTTAAGCAGGATAAGGGAGTTCTAATCGGGCATAATCAAGCAGGAATGGAGCACAGTGATTAAGATAAGGGAGTTTGGTATGCCTAATTAAGCAGGTGTTAAAACTAATTTGTCAACTACTGCAGGATATTAGTATGGGAAGATGGGTTTTGTGATTTTGCAAGAGCTACAAGTGGAGGCTCATTTGGGTTGCAGCCAGACGTCTTCTTCAAAATGTCACATGAGGTCTATAACTATGGTGAAGGGTAAGCTATGATTAAGAAGTTTTTTTTTTGCTTAATCTATTAAAGATTATCTTAATCTCTTCTTTAACAATCCTTCTTATTCTTATTACTATGTATTGCTTAATCAGGCTAATGGGCAAGGTTTCATCAGACAATGGCCATAAGTGGCTTTACAAGGATGCTTCCCAACCTGATAATGCACCATCTTGGCAAAGCTCCATTGACCCTGTAAGCTTCTTTACCGAGTGCTAATTAATCAAGCCTTAATTAGTTTCAACCTTAACACTGATCTCCTTAAACATCTACTGGTTTTTCCTTAATTAGAATCAATGTGCACCTGAATTTCTTTCAACTCCTCTTAATGTGCACTATCTTAGACTTAAGTATACTACGTTTTGTACACTAGTCTTAAGTATGTGATTAGTACAGAAATTAGCCTTAAGTGGGCAACTTTTTGCACACTAGTTTTTCATAAGTTCCTCATTTGAATTTTCCCATTATTTTACTCTTTTAATGTGTATTTTTTTTTGGGGGGGTGTTCAGCAGCCTAGGACTTGGGAGGCACAATTCAAGTCGGGCATTAAGGTAAGGGCAGCTGATTTTCCCTTTTTTTTAAAAAATGATCAATATATTACTTAGGTTTTATTATATTATCAAAGGTATATATATATATATATATATATAAAGTGGGCAATATGAGCTTTTTTTAAAAAGCAATTTTTCAAATCGTATACTTGCAGACTATATCAGTGATTTCTGTTCGTGAAGGATTGGTGCAGCTTGGATCCACCCAAAGAGTAGGATTTTATGTTTATTCTATTTTCAATTTGGTTTTTTTATATCTATTTGCAAATGAAACCTACCAATTAATTGCATTTTTCTCAGTTTTCTGTTTTAAGGAATGCAAACAACCTGCTATGGTAAATTTGATTTGAGCTCATGGCTTTCATTTGACAGGTACAAGAGGATTTCAATTTTGTGGTGCTCCTGCAAAGAAAGTTCAACAACTTGCTGCTCACCCTTCCTAGCTCTTTTCTATCATCACCACCATCTCCAATGGTAACCAACCTTTCCTTCACATTTTCATATATATATATATATATATATATATATATTTGAAAACACACACACATGTACACATATATGTGTGTGTGTGTGTGTGTGGTTCACACACACACACATATATGTGTACATGTATATATGTGTGTGTTTTCAAATATATATACATATATATGAGTGTGTGTGTGTGTTCTCTGTGTGTGTGTGTGTTTTCAAATATATATACATATATATGAGTGTGTGTGTGTGTGAGAACACACACACACACTCATATATATGTATATATATGAGTGTGTGTTCAAATATATGTATATATATTTGAACACACACACACACACATATACATGTACACATATATGTGTGTGTGTGTGTTTCTCACACACACACACACTCATATATACACACACACACACACACTCATATATATGTATACACGCGCACGTGCACACACACACACACACACACTCGTATATATGTATACACGCACGCGTGCACACACACATGCACTCTCTCTCTCTCTCTCTCTCTCACACACACACACACTTTTTTTTTTTTTGTGGAATCTCACACACACACACACACATAATGTTAGACTTGACTATACACCAAACTCTTGATGTTTTGATTCTTACTTGGTTTCCTAAGCTTGAGGATTATCTGCATTCATCACCCAAGTTATATACATCAATCAAGCTTGTGATTGAGGATTACATACATTAATCAAGATTGCCTTTTCTCTCATTGCAGGCACTAATGGGTACTAGAGAAAACAAATCAGAAACAGATCATGAGCCAGCAAATTCACAGAGAAATTTAGAAAGGCAGCTATCATGGAATGGGCCAGTGATGGTTAATGAATCTTGTAAACTATCAAAACCCAACCCCCATACTACATTAATCTCACCTATTAGTGGAGATTACCATGCAACACTAATGCCCTCCATGAACAGTCTACAAGCTTTGCTATCGAAGTTGCCCTCTGTAACCAGCCCCCCAACCACGCAAATCACACCCCCTAATCAACAGATTAGTACTAACAACAGTACTAATAATGACAACTTCTCACTAGGGTATCATGCATCTCCTTTACTTAGGTCTCTAAGTGCTCCTCATGGAGATTATTGGCTACAAGAGCCTTCAAATCCAAGTGCCACAACACCTACTAGTTCTTCATCTTCTGCAGCTTTGTTGGTACACCCTACAGACCCAGATCATCATCGTCAACATCATCAACAACAACAACAACATGACAGCATTGGGAACACTTTTCTGGCTGTTGATTCTAGTGCAAATGTGGGAGACTATACCTATCTGGGCGATCTAATCGGTGGATAGATCTTATGGTCTCTCTTACAAATTTAATGAAGGGGCCATCAATGAGGTCTCTTTCATGGCTAGCTACATTATGTGCTAGGTAATCCCTTTCATGGCTAGCTACATTATGTGCTAGGTAATCCCTTTCATGACTAGCTACATAATGTGCTCTTGTAATGTGTGAAGTGTACATACATAACTCCTCTCTCTGTGTCTGTGAGCTCTCTTATCAACTCTGTGACCTCTCTTTATGATCAGGAGGGCCTCTTTCAATACTAGCTATGAAAAGAAAGATAATTTCTAAAGTGTACATGCATAGCTCTTTGCCTCTCTCTCTCTCTCTCTCTCTCTCTCTCTCTCTCTCTCTCTCCGCGAACGCATGCATGTGTATCTCTGCATGTGAACTAGCACACATGCTACATATATAGTCCAGTGAGCACACAATGACCCTACATCTTCTTCTTATGCAGCTTTGTTGGTGCACCCAACAGACCCACATCATCATCATCATCCTCCTCGAGCTATCTCGACAACCACGAGCTATTCTTATCAGGGCCTAAGGCCAAGGTCCTAGTGTCCCATTCATCTCCTCATGCTCTAGCCCCACCAGTCCTGTTTGTTGCACTACTTCCTCTCAACTACTCCATTACAAGATTTGAGAGACCATTCTTGCTAATTGGACCTTGTAAGCCTCCCCTAGCATGCAAATGCCAGGGAGAGGAAAGGTTTTTAGTGACATAATCTCTTCAGCACCACCACCACCACCCTAGCCTCTCCTCCTTAGTCCACCCCCCAACCCAATATACTGCTACATGCTCTAATGAGAAACAGCTACTACTTGCTGATTATTATGTTAAGTGTGGTCAGTTGTTGTTAGTCTTTATTGCCTTTGATTATGAATAAGGTTTAACCGTTGATTAACGTGCCTCATTAATAAGCATAGCTCATGTTGTGTGTGAGCAAGCCAAGCAAGGGTTCTAAAGCAGAGAATTGTGGCAGCAGGGGCAAGCTTTTCTCAGTCATGTACTTGCCAACCTCCTGAAGAGCTTGTGCTGCCCTAGCTGCAGAAGCTGCTTTTGGTTCTCAGGATTTTGAATCTCCAGCTTGTGCATCTGATCATCTTGCTTGAGTTCTCTCTTTAAAGTTGTGATTTCTTGTTGAAGTTGAAGGAGGCCTTTGATATTCTTTGCTCCTTCTCTAGGTACTCACCTTCTGTTTGTACAATTCCATTTCTGCCTTGGCTTCCTTGGTCTGCTGACTGCTTCTCTTTGCCCAATCCTGGAGTGGAAGTCAATCAGCTGTGACTCCAGTGTCAATCTCTTCTTTTTGAAGATCGTGGTCCTGCTCTTCAGAGAGGCTCCTTGAATTTGTCTAATTCTTGTAGTAGCTTTTGAACATTTTTGGATTCTGTTAGGGCATGTATTCCTTTCACCACCCCATTAAGTCATTAGATATTTGTCCAGAGGTGGCTCAAAGGGAAGGACACCTTCAGGCAAGTTATTAGGAGAATATGAATATTGGATGTCATTAAGTGATTAAGTGATTAAGTGATGCTACAACATCACAAACAAAGATTGCAAGTGAGACACTTCTATATGAAGGAGTTGTGGCTAGAGTTTCACAAGCTAGAAAACTTCTTGAGAAAGCATCCAACAAGTGTGCATAGAATTTTCAAAATCATTCATTAAAGTTTGGGGAGAAAGACACTTTACATTCTTCTCTCTCTCTCTCTCTCTCTCTCTCTCTCTCTCTCTCTCTCTCTCTCTCCTCCTCCTCCTCCTCCTCCTCTAACATAAACTAACTAAGAACTTCCAACAACCCCCCCCCTCCCCCCCTCTCTCTCTCTCTCTCTCTCAGCACATGCTACAAGATACTATAGGCTCACTATTGGTATATTAAAGAGTATGGAAGCCTCTCCTCAAGGTGGAGTGCACAAGTGATAGAGAAAACTCATTGTATGCTCATGGTGTACTTTTCAAGTGTACAAGGCATGGTGTACTTTTCAAGTGTACAAGGCATGGAGGTGGATCTATGCATTTTACAATTCTATCGTACATCATGGGATGTTAACTCACAAAAAACTAGCTGAAATTGCAATCTAAAGCTTATACAAGATTGTGCAAATAAAGCTATTATTTAATCTAGATCTATTGTGACATGAGATTTGGGGGTTACCTTCAGTCACTTAAAGTGTACGAGATATTGAGATAGTCTACAGCTCCTTATTATGACATGGTCCTTATAGAAAATTCTTGATGGCTAAAGAGATAAACTAATACCCACAAGTTAAGATAATCACACATGTAGATGAAACTCTCTTGCAATCATTGATGTGCAAAATAGAAAATTAATCAACTTCCTCATGATTTGCCATAGTCTATCCCCACCAAAGAGCAACGTAAACCTTTATTTGAGTATAAGTCTAGTTTTTTGCTCAAGACAACATGGATGGAAACATAAGAGGAGAATTGATAACAGTTGGAGAAAAATACTAGAAATTAGATGTAAACCATGCTTAAGACAATATGTATGGATACATAGAATGTTACAAGACACCGAGTGAACATAACCGAGCAAGCCCTAGACTTGAGTGATTGCAAAAGCCATATAGTGCTCTAGGTGATGGATCCCCACATCCATCCAAACCACTAGGTCTTGTTATAGCTTCTAAATGTATTGACATGTACTGTCATTTTAGAGTTCTCAACTCAACATGTAATCATAAAAGGTGAATCACGTAACATAGAGCACTAAAATGATTGCAAAAATATACGAAACAACCCAGGCTTCCTCACCCTGCAACCATGTGGTTTGCAAACATTGATTCATCTTGACAATCTATCAACCCGTGACAGAGCCATGAACCAAAGAAAAACCAAATGGAGTTTACTACAATGACACAAAATCACATGTGTCACAAAATTACGAAGCATGCGCTGAATCTTAATGAAAGTTGGATATATTTGTTAATTCCAATTCAACAAAACAACCAAAAAGAGAGTCGTAGAAAGAACACCATTAATTTCGATAAAAAAACAAGTGTTGTGTCCAAACAAACTACTAGTGCCAAAAAGGATACGCCAAATATCTAAAATACATCACAAAAATAGTCATTCATCGTCATAAATAGTCAATAAAAAACACTCCATATGGCAGAGACAAAGCCAAAAAAAGACCAATGGGAATCCTAGTGCAGTAAAAAGCTCCACCCTAAATCTAACAAACAACCACCAAAACAAGTCAAAGAGGAATTGCCAACGCTCACTAGTCATCATAGGGGTTCACTCCCGCACGAGCATCAATCTCATCCTCCAAGTTCTCACCCACTCTCATCCTTGCTCGGGGGGGTCACTCGTATAAATATGTAAGTATCATGTGGGTTCAACAGGACATTTTAAATATTTAAAACTTACAGAAATATATTTACAGAGGGGATTTATTTATTGTATTAAAAAAAAATTACAGATTTGAATAGGAAAGGATACATTATATTCACTAAAAAATTCATAGATAAGGGACTTTTTAAAATAGGCCTTGAACACACGTGATATAGAGGATTTACATATAGTGACCCCCCCCCCCCCCGAGCATCCTTGTAGATGAGCCTGTCCACGTGTAGCTGCTCAAGTAACGCTTTACATAGCAGAGATGATGCCATCATCTACTTCCCAATGAATCACATGATCTCCCTGAATGGAGGCATGCCTTTAAAGCGAGAGCCATGCCGCACCCCATCTCCAAGACAACACCTCATGGATGACAAAGCAGCTCCAAGAAACACCATATAGAAATGTATGGCTCATCTCTAGCCCCCCTCGAAGCTCCCGAATCCCTCACTGCTAATAGTGCAATCACTCACCGATACGTAAATCAAAACATACAAGTCCATGGCCCCCATTCACAATGCCTCAATGGTCTCTAGCCCCCCTCGAAGCTCCCGAATCCCTCACTGCTAATAGTGCAATCACTCACCGATACGTAAATCAAAACATACAAGTCCATGGCCCCCATTCACAATGGTCTGATCGTTGAAGAGCGAAAGTGGGTGCAAACATCCCTCTTTTGTGAACAAGGTATATCATAGAAGTTCGAAACTGCATTTTCACAAGAAGCGCACGTATAAACGTAACCACACAACAGAACCTAGATACATAACACCATAGAATTAGGGACACAAATGCCAAAGGACATAAAAAGAGCAAGTCACATTACCTCTATCATGTAGCCTTCTTGCTTAATGCACACGTATGTAGAGTGCTGAAAGATAACAATCCCTCTCCAAACCTCCATGTCATAAACTCTGGAGTAGCGCTCAATCCATCCCATAGAATCTCCTACGCACAAACTCCATGTCCAAGTTGGAACTTATGACAAATGAGTTAATGATCAAAAAATAGAGTTCCAGGAAGGCCCTAACCTATCGCCTGTGGAAGACACAACCACCAACCAGGAAAGAGAAGCAGTCGCTATCAATGATAGACCATAATGGACATGGTCCTCTGTGAACATATCCCATGGAGGCCTTTGCACACTTGCATGTAAAATCCCTCCAAACAGGAAGTCCAACATAATAAAGTCTGCTGCCCATGGCACCTACTTTCCTTTTCTAGTGTACACACCACTCATAGGCTTATTCTTTGTGAAGAACTCGTGAATGCCTGTGTACACTGGGTCTCTCTACCCACTAGCAAAAGCCTTACCAATCGCGATGTAGTCCCCATGAACCACCATGCATGGAGAGACACCATCAAAGCATAAAGTGTGCTCTCTCAGAAAAATGAAGGTTTGGCAAAGTTTCAAAGTAGATGTGGACGAAGAAAGAGACTCTTTATAAGAGTATAAAATAACAAGAAACCATCACTCTGACATCACGACGCAATGATCACAACAATTACAAGGGCAAGAAGCCATCCACTCACCCCTATGAGCCAAATCATCCACATTAGCAAACAAGTCATCATCAATGTGGTTCAAAAGTGGCTCAACATCACTAGCTGCCCGCTTTCTTTTTGTTTCACCCGCCAGCCCACAAACAAATTTAGGAAGAAAAAAAACATACTTCACATCAAGTTTTCACAAATTCCTAAAATGAACCATGTGATGGCGAAGGGGGATCATCTAATGCATCTTTTTTCATCATAGAATACATCTTGAGGGCCTCTTTCTCTCGTTCTAGGATGTGGCCTTACTCTAGGTCCAAAACCACCCTGGACAATTATCCAACTCCTGATGGTTGAGTGAATGGAAATTTGGGGGGTACATGGTGGTTTCCACATTATCCACAGAGATCCACTGCCTTGCCTACATAGGAAATCCACCCAAAAGCTAGCTCTCCTTCAAACTAAGTAAATATATTTTGAAAAACAATACAATTAACCCACATTATACCAAAACATAACCAATATACACAATCATGCAAAGCGTGATCCAATGAAAGAGGCCAAATGCTCATTCATTCTATAGAGTGTTTGTTAATCACGGCACAAGGATAGCTCCCTATCATATATAATGGGATGCAAAAGTGTGTAGAGGATGCAAAGAGGGCAACTTCGGTTTGTGAAAAGGGATTTGATGCAATGTTGGAATCTCTAAAAAATAGATGTAGATATCCATTTATTCACATCATTCTATTTCCTAATCAGCTAGACACCACACACCAACCACATGTATTTAAAATGTCCACTATTGGACCAAGGAGTGGCTTGGACCTTGTCAATAGAATTCACCATGGTGGCAATCTACGAGAGATGTGGATTCACTTTGAACATGTGCATCGAGTTCAAGGTTGGTCTATAATGGGTGCCCATGTGTATGAAAAGGTATGACCAGATTGAGTTTTAGAAAATGTTATATGTTATGGTGGAAAAGTGTGGCTTTGGAACTCCAGAGTTTCGAGGATTCATGGCATGAGGCTAGTGCTAATTGGTTAGTTGTGTGGTCTATGTAAAATGGTGGTGCTAAAAAGGTCATGTATGGCAAGGAGAGATCTTGTGTTTTCCACTGGGAGCATAGCATGCTCAATCACACAAAGAAATGTATATGTGCATACTCTTAGGAGGACCACAAGATTTTGTGCAGAAAATGGAAAGAAGCTCCCACAAATGTGGCCGCCAAACAGTGCAAGCAAGAGTTGCAAACAATTTGGAGAAATAATCATGCTATGAAGGGAGACATTCCTTTGTTGGAAACTTGGCTTCTTGCATGGTAAGATGTTAGGGCCTTCCATTGGGGGTCATGGTTTCTTACACAAAATGAAGACCAATTATTTGTGTTGACAATATATTTGGCTGAGGCAAAGCACTCTAGCATGAAAGCAAGTGTGGGATTAAAAAATCACATTACCTTGTATGAAGCTACTGGTGCAGACTTGTCCTTGGCAGTTTTGCAAAGCTCAAATTACCTTATAGGGAAAGCACTTGGGAACTGATCCACAACTTGAGGGCATACGAGACAAGTTCTGCAGTGGGGAGGTTCCCATTGCAACCCCTAGTAAAAATCTTGGTTATTTGGCTAATTCAACAATGGAAGAGGTAGACATAAACTCTCCTGAGATGCAGCGTGTTCACAAGGACCAATTTAGCATGCGATGTAAGCACCCAATGTTGAATACTCCCGGTGTTATTCTTGAGAATGATAGTCACAGGCCAGTGAATCAATGAGTGGACCCACGTGTGCCAAAAAGACAATTCAGTATGGATGTTGTGGAGGTAGATATCAACAAGACCTTGTGGGCTATTCAAAGAATGGAACCACATAGCATGGTCGCATGTTTTGGATTATTGCCAGAGAGCAAAATGAGGTGTTAGAAATTAATCAACCTTGCGGGGGAAGTTGGCAAATGAGGGTGTTCTTACAAATGGTTTCTAGGGTTGCTGTCATTACCCCAATGGAGAGCTTTATATAGTTTTGCAAATCCACCAATACACACTTGTGGTCTATGGATACATCCCAGGTTTTGGGGCCATCGGGTCTCGCTCCTGATGTGTGGCCAGTTTCCACTCGAACAAGTCTCAGCAACGTTGAGATTGAAGATCTTCGTGCAAAAAGGTTTTGTTTTGGAAAGAGGAAGCTCAACATCCAATAACCAAGAAAGATCACCACAACACTCCAAGGTTAGTCATCGATGTATGTCCTAAATATAGAGACGGCAAGCTAGTTCAATGGAGGGAAAAGTTGACTAAAGAGCTCACTGAAAATTTTGAAAAAAGAAAAAATCTCTCAGCTGAAGTGGTTCGGGAAGCAATCGTATTATGCGATGAATCACACATATTTTATGTCAGCACGGAGGGATCACGCACTAAGGGTGTGAACTATTTGTCACAATTTTGGAGCTCCCTCATTGCACTTGTGAGGACTTTCAAAATTGAGATAGCAAACACATTACTTATGTGCCTTGTAGACACATTTACTTTGTGTTCTTGCAAGTGCTCAACTTGGATGCATAGACTCCTTCCTTCATGCATCAATCTTCTTTGTCTAAGGTGGAACTATTCTAGGTCATATCACGACGCAGGTCTCACACTACGCCTTGACAATACATCATGATGATGACATAAAAAAAGAAAGAGTTCATGTACCTCTTTTTTTCATCTACTTAAATCATCTCGAGGACCCAAAGAAAACACATTTTTGTTAAATAGGAAAACATCCTTGCTTACATTGTCTAGTGCACTTACCTTGGTCACACTATCATTCACTGTAACTATGAGTATTAGTGTTTGAATACTCACTTTAGAAACTAGGGATATACAATAGTGTTTTCCCTATTTTGTGGATCCTTCTTTGTAAGCTTCCTTGTGGCCCATTTTTTCTCCTTCTTTTTAACACATACTCCACTGGATCCTCATAACATTAAAAGTCATACCTTACCACCATCTTTGGCAACTTGTGTCTCAAGGCATTGACAAAATACCTAAGCTTTTGTAGAGTATGCAAAGAATCTAGCTTATCAAACATATCTTCATACACTTCCCAAAGAAGCTCATACTGTTCTTGAAACTCATTGATCAATGGCTCTATGTTCTCCTCTTTCTTGATTTGCTTGATTCTCTCCAATATCTTCACCTTCATTTTATCAATCTAACCTCTTGATTAGTGCCTTAGAGAGTAGGGATTGATTTATTATAATTCAAAAGTTAGTGCATTGAACCATGCTTAAGCAAACTCCTCAAAAACCTGGCCCATGAACATTGGTTTGTAGTAATCAACATGGAGATATAATTGACTGCATTTCTCCTTTAATTTAACACCATCAAGAAAAGCTTCCACACATTAGGACTAATATTTATGTTTATCTAATCATGCATTTGCATTTGTTATTTTAAGTCAACAACACATCGATACGATTGCATGTACAAGTACCTGCACATAAACCCTTTTGTCCTTCTCCAATAGAAATGGAGAATACATGGGAATAATATTTGTCTTAGTCTAAGCATACATTTTTATTTGTCATTTTTTGCCAACATAGCCACACTTCCATGTAGAAATACATGCACAAACATTTTTACCCTTTGAGAGAATACATGGGATTGTGAGGTTAAGACATATAATAATCATGATCTAAACTTGTCCATTACCTCCTCCCAAAAGATGTGACATAATGTTTAATGCAAGACATAATATTCACTTACTTCTTGATCTTTAATGCAAGACATAATATTCACTTACTTCTTGATCTTTAATGCAAGACATAATCTTCACTCACTTCCTGATCTTTAATGCAAGACACAATCTTCAAGTAAATGAGATATTGAGATAGTCTAGTGGGTCCTTATGACATGATGACAATTGTAAAGCACCCCTTCTTATAGAAAATTCTTCCTAGTAGCACAAGGGAAAAACTAATGAACCTCTCACACCTATGAGTTCAAATCCTCACCCCAGGTAGATAAAACTCTCTTGCAGTAATCATTGATGAAAATTATAAAACAACACATATTTAATTCAATTCCTTCCTCCTTACCTCGGGAGATTCAGAAGCTATGCATATCTTGTGGTATCCCATGAGTGTAAGGGAGGGGGTTTTTGAAAGGGGGGCTTAAGCTTACAAGCTAGGGGGTGAGGGGGATTTATGGTGGTGGGGGAGGGGGGTAACAAGGGAGCAAGGGAGAATGAAAGTAGGGGTTTCATTTCTTCTTATAGTTTACAATATGTGATCTAGTGGTGTAGTTTGAAAATTTGATTAGTTTACTACTCTTTTAAGCTAACCACACATGGAACAATTTTTGGAGAGTACATGTAGGTCTTTGTGCTAATAGCACTTACATCCATGCTACTTACATGGGCTATAACTTGTCGCATGTATAACATCAATATCTACTATTTGATTTTAAACCTTAAATAGGGGGTACTTGCATTTCATAATTGGGACTCATATGCTTAGAAAGGGGTATAGTTTATTTTTTAGAGAAACTTAAATAGGGGGTTTTTATGAGTTTCATGCACGCACATGACGTCCCCTTTCTATGAGAAGTGATTTCCCCGGGCTCCTTACTTGATCTTTACACAAGAGCATATATAAAGACATCCCATGTAATTACATGCTCAACCATGGGAAAAATGAAAGGTTCAAGAGAGCTCATGATTTATCAAAGTCCACCCGCATCCAAAGAGCAATGCAATTCTTTGTTTGAGAAAGAGTTTTCTACTCAAGACAACATATATGGGGAGAATTGATAAGCTTCATTACCTTGAAAAATATTCTTCTTTTCTCAAGACAACTTTTATGGAAATATAAGGTGAGGCTCTTTAACTTAAATGGGACATTTCTTCATGAAAGTTTGGGGGAAAAGAAAAACCAGCAACAAGAAGAGAGGGGAGAGTCACAATTCTCAAGCATCATGGAAATTTTTAAGAATTAGAGAATTCCCCTCCTCACTATTAGAGAAAACCTAATTATAAAAATTTCACTCACTAATTTTGAAATTAGAGAAGTCCTACTCTCCAATTAGAAAGATAAGAGAAACTCTAATAATTAGAGAAATTAGAGAAGCCATACTTTGCAATTAGAGAAACTAGAGAAGTCTCACTTATAAACTATAGAGGTTTCACTTACTAATTAGAGAAATCAAAGAAACCACACTCTCCAATTAGAGAAATTGGAGAAGTAATAGGGAAATGCACTTCCTTCATGTTATGGGTTGTAAGAAACTAAGTAGAAGATAAGAGACTATTGGCTTACACTATACAAAATAGAGACATTGATATTTAACTATTCTAGCATGCTATCTATAATAGAGCCTCTCTCCCATATTATTGAAAAATCCCCCCCCAAAATAGAGAGAAGGAGGCACCTTCTATAAATGGAAGGGCCTTCCCCTTATTATAATTTAAAAAAGGATAAAATGTCCCTTGTTATAGACTCTTGTTTTCCCCATCTTGAGTTTATTTACACCTTATGAAAAAGTTCCACCATTTCTTGAATACAAAGGTCATTTTCTCATGAAATGTTTTAAGCATAAGGCATTTTTAAATGCTATGCCAAACACATTGCTTAGCATGCTAATTTTGACACCTCATCAGAAGATATTTCCATTACTATAGTAATTTTCAAGTGCAAAGCACTCATTACTTCTATGCAGATTTTGACACCTCATGAGAAGACTTTTGCATAAGTAATTATTAAGTGGTGACAAGCAATCATTGCATAAGTAATTGTTAAGTAGTAAGCACTCACATTACTTTTTTATGTAACTTTTTCATTTTATTAATTCCTTAAGTGCAAAAGCACTCATTACCCTTATGCACCTTTTGAAACCTCATGAGAAGACTTTTGCACAAGTAATTCTTTAAGTATCAAGCACTCATTATTACTTTATATAACTTTTACATAACTATTTTTTAAAGTGCCAAGAACTCATTGCCCTTACACACCTTTTGACACCTCACTAGAAGGTATTTTCATAGTAATCCTTTAAAGCGCCAAGTACTCATAGCTGTTCATGGTACTTGGTACACCTTTATGACAAGGCCAGTAAATGCCAAGGAATTTGAAAATAGAGACTATCCCATGTGGATATTACCAAGGCTTTCCATATGCATATGCCATCCTTTATACATATTTATGGGCATGTGGGTAAGTGGGCAAGAGGCCCATTTCAAGTAGATGAGTCATGTCTTTATCATTTTTCCATACCATAGCCATGGTATCCATAATGATGTCTCAATGATGTATTCCACCATTACCATACATATGTATTTGAATCATTGTTTCCATAAGTGTAATGTTTCCACCTTATAGCATTCTTCATCAAAATACATTGCCATTGCCACTATTTGAGGTGCTTTTTATATAAAGTGAAAAATGAGAGGATATTAATTTTTTGTATCACACTATCACAGCCAAAACAAATTTGAAACTTAAAAAAGAACACATACACACATGTGTGGGGAGGGGTAGACCCCACACACTTTCAAATTTTGGCCACTATCGCACGTCATATGGGTGAGATGGGGTCGAGAAAACCCAATTCTTGGTGGTTTGGGCCCTCTTGAGGAAACTCGTTAGGGAAATGTGCATAGAAAACATGAGAGGAAGGGATATATCTTACCCAACAATGTCGGAAGATGATCGGATTTTGCAAGTGTGAGGCAAGGGGTACACCCCACACATTTACAAAGCCCGACTACCACATCCTTCGGGTGCAATAGGGTCGAGACCAGTTTTTAGGTGGTTTGTGCCCTCTTGGGGGGAAACTCACATACTCGGGGGGGGGGGGGGGGGGGGGGGGGGGGGTCACCTAAAAATATGTAAGTATACCATAGGAGTTAAAATAAAGGGTTTTTTTAATTCAAAATTTTAAGGCAAATTTATTTACAGAAGGGAATTTTTTAATCGATCTTGAGAAAAAAAACCGAAAGTCCATAAAGAAAAAGGGGGTCATTTTGTTCATGAAAAATTAAATACTCCTTGAACGCACATGATACATAGGGTTCCTTAGTAGTACACCCCCCGAGCTTACATAGAAAATACAGGAGGGAGTACCATATCTTTCCCAAACAAAGTTTGATATAGTGGGGCTGAACTTTGCAAGTGTATGGGGTGAGATTTGTAAAATGTGTGGGGAGGGGTATACTCTACACATTTGGAAAGTTTGGCCACCATCGGATGTCATTCAGCCAAGATGTGTTCAAGAAAACTATCGGATGTCATTAAGCCAAGATGTGTTCAAGAAAATTTAGTTTTTGGTGGTTTGGGCACACTTGGGGAGACTCGCATACAGAAGGATGCAAATTAAAGCTCAAAACTGGATTTTTAATTCATAAACTTGACTAAGCTTACATCATAGAACAAAGCAACGTGGGTAGAGTGGTTTAAGGTTAAAGTTCTAAAGTATTGAGGGGAGGTCACTGGTTCAAAGGTTTTTTATTTTAAGTTTTGAACTAGTAATAGATATTTTTTTTGAAACCTTTCTTTTCACGATTGTTTTGATCTGCTCATCATCACACTACAATCTGCATTAATTCTGTATAATGAGTTCAATGAGTTCTGTAATTTGTGCATTTAGGTTAACTGTACAAATTCAATTTTTTGGTTTTTTGCATTTCTTTTTTGCTTGAATTTTTTAATTTTTAAAAGATAAAAATAGTCAATTGAAAGATTTGGGTTAAAAAGACCATAAAATCGGTTCTCTAGCATAGTATTTATCCCAATTTTGACTCCTTACCTGGAGAAATTGGGATAAAAATAGAAATTAGGGGGAGGATTTGCAACACACAAAGTAATTTTGCATTAGTGTAATTAATGTGAGTTAATTAAGCTTAATCCTCTCTCTAATATGGGACATCTTGACTAGTTGTTCGCATTTAATGCATGCAAGCTTTTAGGCCACTAGCCCAAAAAATCCAAAAGCCTATCATCAATAACCCGTTTTTGGCTAAGTTTTGAGTTGCTGGATGCATTTAATGTGTGCAGGCCCAAGTCAAAGATTCTAGGAATACTCTTTTTTGGTGGGTACGTAAAACGTAAACCATAAACCAAAGAAGTAAAAAGTAAAAAAGTAAAAAATAAAAAATAAAAAAGAGAAAATGTAAAAGGGAAAAGATAAAAGGTCCGGGGGCAAAAAATATATATAGAAATTTTCGAAAAGTGTACGCACAAGTCTTCCTAATATATGTTTTAGGTTGTTGTGCGATTGTGTTGATGCAGCTTGTGTAACACCGGGCCAAAAATTTTCATTTTTACATAGATACTACGGAGCTTCTTTAACTATGGGAGCTAGCGCTTATAGTGCTTGACGGGTTAAGAAACACCAAAAAAGTGTTTTAGAAAAACTTGGGATAGTCCAATTTTTTTTCTCAAAAACAAAAATGAAAAATTTTAATTCTCCAACTTGTCCGCGGGCATCTGTAGGACCTTCCAACACTCCATATTCACATGCACCTAAGATCTGGGTGTGTATTAGAGGCCAATTTAGACGATAGTACATCTATCAAGCTAGGCATGTACTAGCCTACACTAGGCTCAGGACCTTTTGGTCAGAACCCAATTTAGCATTGTACAAGGACTTGCAGTAGGGGCTAGTGATAAATCGCCATATTTTGAGTCAATGGAAGGATCCCCAGTCCTAGGAAGTGAGAATCCTAATCAGGCCTCACTAGTCAAAGCAGCTACCAGTCTTTTTGATCGTGTAGCTAGCCTCTAGCTAGCTACCTCAGAGGTTCGGCCCTCTGAACTAAATCTTACTGCATATAGACCACATGATGAAGGAGTAGAGGTAAACTATAGAGAGACACTTAGTGTACTCTCATTGTTACAAGTAGGGAGCGTTCACATTGATATTCTTGTTCATACAGCTCGCGTTGTGCCTACTGCAATAGTGACCATCGAACCACCCCCTGCACAAGTGCTTATGCCTGATGGTAGGAAATTAGAAGAAGTGCAAGTAGTAGAGGCACTAATCCAGGCTACCAGAGCAAAGGAAGAAGATACTTTGCGAGTGGCACAATAACAATTAATAGCCCAAATAGCCCAATGCACCCAAAACGAGTCCCGAGACAAGACTGCATAAGAACTGCCCGACACTCTCAATCTAGATAATAACATTCTGTCTACCTTGAGGAAAATAAGAACTGCCCGACACTCTCAATCTAGATAATAACATTCTGTCTACCTTGAGGAAAGAGCTAGGATGGAAAATCTTCGATCAACGTCCTCTCACAAATGATTGGGAGTATGACATCCTCTTCGATCAATGTCCTCTCACAAATGATTGGGAGTATGACGCATCAACAGAGACTTAGTTGGGAAGGGATTGTCCAATTAATATCTAGGCCCACAACAAGGAGGAACGATTGTAGGGTACTTGTGACTGCATATATAGGATTAATGAAGATGAAAAGATTCAAAGACCTATGGTGCAAGTTGGGACATCCACCAAAGCAAGAATGCTCAGGATGAGAAAAATAGTAACACCTCATGTGAGCCCAATGGATTCTACTTTTGTAGTATTATCTGGCTACACGAGGGACCAAGCCCTGACTACTGCTATTGTTTCTCTAGGTTAAACAAGACTCCAAGAATCTACAAGCGCAAACTTCACATTTTGAGAACGTAATTGTAGAGAGGTATCAACCCAAGATGCTCTTTGCATAATTCCAGATTATGTGGTAATGGGTTCTACACCACTCATCATAACGACATCACATGTGAGACCAACCTTGCAAGATTGCCCATTAGTTTCATGCCCTTGGTTATAACTATGGCAGCCACGGTTGCAGCAATCCTTATAACAATGACTCTATGGCTAGTTAACACATCCACCTCGTCAACTAGGGCTGTAGAAGGAGGAACCTTCACCCAAGATCCTCAATTCCTTGCATTTTCCTATACTTTGTGAATGCACCCTAGAGAAAGGGACATCCTCACACAAATGACTAGACCAAGGGTGCCCTTGGCTCATATGCCATCGATACCTATGGAATTCCTGTATGACCCCCCACCTATCGGACTCATGTTACTCCTCCGAGATTCATGCCATTACGAAGTAGGCAGCACTCTTCATTCTCAGGGGGTACACTACAAGAAACCCTACGTATCACGTGTGTTCAAGGGGTATTTAAAAAACCCCTTACCTCTAAATTTTTCATGAACAAAATTACCCTTTTTTCTTTATGGACTTAGGAGTTTTTTTTTCCAAAATTGATTAAAAAAACCCCTTTTGTAAATGTATTTATGTAAATTCACCCTAAATTTTTGAATTAAAAAACCCCTTCATTTGAACTCACGTGGTATAATTACATATTTTTAGATGAACCCCCCCGAGCATGCATTCCACATGTTGCTCCTATTGTACCAATACCTCTAGCACCAACGCTTTCAACTAATCCAATTGCCTTTGTGCAAGCATTGGGGAGAGATATGGCTAAAATTATAGGACAAATCATGAGCTATAACGGACGAAGTAGCTCTGGAAAGGCTGCACAAATTGTGACGCTTATAGACAAGTTCAATGGAGACACGTTGAGGTCTTCGATCAAGTTTGTGAGGCCTTAGGTGAGAGAAATGAGATTGCAAAACGACCAACACATTTAGCGTTACACTAGATGGCAAGGCCAGTGATTGGTATTGAACTTTGAGAGTTGAAGAACGTATACTACTTTACTAGGCTTCAAAGGTTATTCCTAAAGTAGTTTCTACATGAGGGAGCTTTGTGGAGTGTGGCTTCACAGTTGTACAAAACTGAGAGAGAAGAAGATCAGTCAGTGTGAGAGATTTTATCAGTCTTTTGAAACATTTAAACTCTAGCTAATGCTCTCCATGAGCTCTTTTCCAATAACCAATTGCTTGATCAATTTATCTATGGGCTTAAACATGAACATATCCATAATTGTTTGGTCATTCGAGGTATCACCACTGGGGAGGATGTCACAACTAATGCCATCCAACTTGAGGATAACTTGATGAAGAGCTTTAGATTCTAAGTGTGTTACATAAATAGCGAGTGGTCATAGAACCATCACTGCAAACCATGTAGCTAAAGGTAATCCTTTAGCAGAAATGACTTGGATTGAATTCTCAAAAGTCCTCCAAGAGGAAATGAAGGCTACAAGGCTTTGGAAAATGTGCACATGTACCCAAGGAGAGAACTACATTGGTGTTCCATTTATCATTAGGGACATACCACTAGTGAATGCCCAATTTTAAGAGCTCATTACAATGGTAACTATAGCTTTTGTGGGTGCTATGGTCACTAAGCCCAAGATTGCCAAACATGCCTACAGGCTATGGCCAAGTGACAAACAAGACCATAGGTAGCATTGTTGGCACCCACAATAAACGCCAACCCTTAGTCCTGTAACATATCAAGCAATGGTTGAACATTCCATGCAACAACTCCTATCAAAGGCCATGCACCATGCACTCAATTTGCCATTACTTCCACCAATCTTGGGACCCCAACCACCTCCACCAAGGGTGACACCTCTTAATCAAGTAAGCTTCGAGTTTTGGAATTCCCTTTGAAGTTTCCTTATCTCAACAACCAAGCAGCGCCCTCAAACATGCGACCAGCTGCTTGTAACCATTATGGCAGAGATCATTGGATTAAGGACTTTCCCAACAAGATTGTGGTGATAAGCCCACAAACAGGACCTATCGTCACACCCCTAAACATGATTGGGTAAGTAATCAAACTCAAAGGTAGATCCTAAAAGATCTAGATCACACATCTTTGAATGCTATCACCCAGCTACAAACCCAAAACCAACATGTTCCCGTGCAACGATATGGCCTCACGGTAGGAAAATCTAAGAAGAAGAAGGAAAACAGGAGAAAAATGTCAGTTAAGAATGGGAAATAAAGGA
This sequence comes from Cibotium barometz, assembly GCF_041138505.1. Classification (NCBI taxonomy): domain Eukaryota; kingdom Viridiplantae; phylum Streptophyta; class Polypodiopsida; order Cyatheales; family Cibotiaceae; genus Cibotium; species Cibotium barometz. The sequence continues at coordinate 34,969,508 of NC_141066.1, forward strand.
AACCAAAAAAATAAATCTTGGTACACCTCAAGAGCCAGTCTTCAATAGGGACCTAAATGAGTACTCAGACTCCTTGGACACAAAGGACCAATTCTAAGCAAGGTAGGACAATACCCTCCAAAACTAAGAGCACAAGGAAGGAGACCCCACGAGAACCTATAATTCTTGAAACTAGATCACACATGACAAAACTTGGCTTTTACCCTGACTCTCAGAAGGAGATTGAGAAACTCCAAGAATTGAGTGATTTAGTTACAAAAACACAAGATGAGCTTAAACCAAACCCCAAGCAAGTGAGAGTCTTAGATACTATACACCCTAGTACCTTAACGTCTACTACTAAGATTTGCAAACCTCTAGATGTTCTAAGTGTCATCATGGAAGATCCACCTCTCATAGTTTGCTCCCTAATTAGTTCAAGGGAAAACTACCATATGGAAACCTTGAGCCCATCTTGGAGATGGATTTTTCTAGTCTCATCAATACTTATTTATGGAAAGGAGGTCATGAATGCACCACTAAATATCCCCAAATTAGACTATATGGCCTCGCAAACCAATACAACTATAATCGGCCCGATTGAGTGGAGATCCTGAATTGTTTGAAGTGATGAGAGCTCTCCTTAATGGAGAACTCAATGTCGGATTACCACCACATTTGCTGACATGCATAAGGCACATCCCCAATATAAAATGGCAACACCTCGAGTTATACCCAAATCAATAGTCCTAGTGGAAGAATAAAATACCAAATCTAGGTTAAAATTCTACTTAACAAACTCGTACAATACTTTGAAGGTGATGAGTCTAGCCCACTGCTACCAGCCACCAAGGGCATCATAGTAATGGGAGTCCTAGATGGTGGTGCGAGCATGAGCAGAATCACCAAGAAATGCTCGGAGAAGATGGCCAAGCCATGTCTAGAAGTCTCAGACATCATTGTTAATATGGCTCACAAAACTATCGCCAAACCTATTGGGATGCTACGAGATTTAAAGATCAAGATTCTCAAACATCATATTAAACATACTTTCATTATTATGGACTTTTCTAAACAACCCAAATCATATGAAATTATCTTAGGACATCCATTCATGAGAGAGACAAAGATGGTACATGACTGGTCTAAGAACCATGTGTACCTCCAATTTTATGATTCCATCACATCAGGGTTGATCTTGTGACTAGCCGTGTACATCCTATGGGTAGTGGAAGAGTTTTTGAAAACTATTGAGACACCACCACTTATTCAGCCCCATTGAAATACTACTATACTTGTAGAGAAGAGACTAATGTAGGAAAAGATCCAATCCCCACAAGGATGCTAACAAACAAGCTATTGAGCTTGAAGATGATCTAAACTGGATACATATGATGGCCACAATTGATAGCTAAGGAACCAGAGGATCTACATGGTTTACACCTGATGGTGAGGAGCTCCGTAAGGTTTTGCCCCTATAAATGATTTGTGCTCTACCTATTGATGCCTAGGGGATTGGTTACGGTGAACTTGAGTCCACATGGGATGACTCAAGCTCGAGCACCAATAGTGGTGAGGAGTCTAAGAGAGAGACTGAAAGCGACACAGGTTCCCCGGGTACCACACAAGAAAAACAAAGTTGATAAAGAATCTATAGGGATTATCTCCAAATATGATATGGATTCCTAATCTAAAGAAAGGGATTAAATTCTTCAAAACACCAAGGAGCATCTCCGAAGATGGTGGAGACATAAACGCTAGAGAACAAATCATCATAGAAGGCTACAAGAACAAACAACTACCACCCAAAACACCAAGGAGCATCTCCGAAGATGGTGGAGACATAAACGCTAAAGAACAAATCATCATAGAAGGCTACAAGAGCAAACAACTACCACCCAAATTGCTCTAGTGCATGGGTGTAGTCAAAAGTTAGACAATTGGGGAGATGAGTTACAAAAGGTCAAGTATTGTAGGTCACCCCCAACTGATATAGCTAAGGTAGAAGTCTCTCATGAACCAAAATCAAGTCGCTCAGCCAGAAGAAAACAAAATCTTGAACTCACGTATAAGGAACAAGAGGCTAAGGCCACTAACAAAGGAAAGGGAAATGAGCCTGATTTGTGCCCATCACCTGAGCATTACAAGTCATACACATAGGGAAATGCAAGTTAATGTTTGATAATGCCAAATGTAACCTCGGGAGGGTCACTCGTATAAATATGTAAGTATCACACGTGGGTTCAACAGAAGGACATTTTAAATATTTAAAACTTACAGAAATATATTTACAGAGGGGATTTATTTATTGTAGTTTAAAAAAAATTTACAGATTTGAATAGGAAAGGATACATTATATTCACTAAAAAAATCACAGATAAGGGACTTTTTAAATAGGCCTTGAACGCACGAGATATAGAGGATTTACATATAGTGACCCCCCCGAGAATGTAACCCCACAAGTGAGAGTGGAGGAGTCTATGAACGGGCCTGCAGAGGTCGAGGAAGTAGAAGATCCTAAGCATGTCTACATAGCCAAGGACTTAAATAAGGAAGAGGAGGTTAAAATTGTAGCTCTCATCAAGGAGTACAAGGTTTTCTTTGCATGGACATACCATGATATGAAGGGAGTTCCCATAGAGGTGGTACAACATACCACCCCCATGGTACCCGATGCTAAACAAGTCCAACAACAATGACCATATCCAATGAATCCCAAATATGAAAGCATTGTTAAGGAAGAGATCAATAAACTCATTGAGTGTGGATTCATCTATGAGATTGAACACTCTCACCCATTGTGGTTGTTCCCAAGAAGAATGGAAATCTTACAGTGTGTGTTAATCTCAAGAAAGCAAATGCTGCCATGCACAGGGATCACTACCCCTTGCCATATTCAGAACATGTGCTCAAATGAGTTGCAGGAAAGGATGCTTATAGTTTTTTATATGGATATTTAGGCTATAATCAACTTTCGATATTGCACCTAAGGACCAAGCTAAAAAAACTTTATCAGTGAGCATGGTGTGTATGCTTATAGAGTTATGCCATTTGTTCTAGCCAATGCACCAGCCACATTACAAAGATTTAGCCCCCACAGGAGGAGAGATTGTATTCAAGATGGAGCTATTGTTTCTGACCCCCAGGTCATCTTGAAGTTACCTCCACCAACAAACTACAAGGGAATATAAAGATTCATGGGCCATGTTGGCTACTACAGTCAGTTTATTTGCTTCTATGCAGAAATAGCTCATCCTTAGTGCAAGCTATTGATTGTATTTATATAGACCGAGAAGTGTCAACAAGCTTATGATGCACTGAAGCAACTAGATGAGGCTGAAATCAATTCAACCACCATTGAGCGTAAAGGGATAGCAACAGCTTATGTTGCAAAGACAATTTGGAATTCCCTTCTTGCTAACAAATTTATTTTCTATGAATGATCATCAAGCCTTATTATATATGGTTAACAAACCATGCTCCATGGGAAGGATCGCAAGGTGGTTGTTGATTCTTCTTGAGTTCAATTTTATAGTGGTGAGGCCTAGCAAGAAACATATCATGGCAATATAATATATCCTGTATACCTAATGGTGAGTCACCAAGAGGAGTTTGATGACGAGTTACTGGATGCTACACTATTCAAGGTTGAGGCTATTCCAAAATGGAGCGAGAAAATCCTTAACTTTTTAGCTAATGGTTTTCCAGAAGAAAAGGAACTAAGTAAATATTTAGCAAGAAAGTTGCTAAAAGAGAGTGTGCCTTACTAACTTATTGCTAGAACTCTTTATAGATGTAGTAAGGATGACATATTAAGATGCTACCCTAGGGAGGATGAACAATTATACATCATCAAACAAGCACACCAAGGGGTAGCTAGTGGACACTTCACATGTGATGTTATGGCAAGAAAAATACTCCAATTGGGATATTGGTGGCCCACTATCTTCAAATATTGTGCACTATTTGTCAAGGGATATGACAAGTGCCAACATTATACAAAGCCATAGAAGAAGGACATGATGCCACTACGTTAACCAAACACACCAATAGTGGACACTTCACAGGCAATGTTATGGCAAGAAAAATACTCCAATCGGGATATTAGTGGCACACTCTCTTCAAAGATTGTGCACTATTTGTCAAGGGATGTGACAAAAGTGCCAACATTGTACAAAGCCACATAAGAAGGAAATGATGCCACTGCATCCTATCAAAGTTAACCAACCTTTTGAAAAATGGGGCTTATATTTAATTGGCCCTATTAGTCCTACTGCATGTGGCACACAAGAATGCTTTATCATTGTTGCCACAAGCTATGTGACTAAATGGGATGAAGCAAGAGCTTCACGAAAAGTGGATGCCATGGCGACTAATACGTTTCTCTATGAGAACATTATTACCCACCTTTGGATGTCCATTTGAACAAGTGAGTGATCAAGGTAAACATTTCATCAACGATGTAATTAAAATCTCACTAACACATTCATGATTGCACACTGTAAGTCAATGCCATATTACCCACAGGTAAATGGCCAAGAAAAGAGCACCAACAAGGTTCCTATTTTGATATTGACAAAGACTATTGAGTCTCGATGCACTAACTGGAAGTCTAAGCTCACAGCAGCTTTATGTTCCTATTGCACATCATACAAAGTTACAATTGGTTATACACCATTTAAGATGGTGTATGGACTTGAGGAAATAATGCCTTGGGAGTTCATGATTTCAAGCTTAAGGGTAGCTACTATAAGTGAAAATCTTGATGGTAATGAATTGGCTGATCGGTTGTTTATTCTAGAACAACTTACAGAGGAAAAACATGCTGATAGAAAAGGATAGAAGATAGAAGCAATTTGACCAAAATCTCAAGGACAAGGAGATTGAGATAGTAGATCTTGTACTCATGTATGGGGTCCGTGTGAAAAGAAAAAGCTCAAATATATTGGGAAAGGACCATTTAGGGTTTGCAAAGTTACTCCATAATGTACTATACGTGTTCAGACTCTTGATTTGGAGTTGGAACTATCGATTTCCTCAGCGGAAGTAGATTCAAAAAGTATTACGATATTCTTACAAAGGAATCATTGTGGTCGCACATGATAATAAGGCCGCTAAGGAAAGAGAGGACCTAAAGAAATCTCAAGCTCAACAAGAGGCTAAAGAAAGGCAAATTCGACAATAGCAACAACTGGAAGCTATTCTGTGATCTGAATAAGCCTTTGTGGGAGAGGTTGAAAGAGATAGAAAGGAGCACATAGCACCTCTACGAATATCCATTCAATTACCTAGCCCTTATGGTAATGCATTGCTTGATACAGGGACTAGTCACAATGTAATTTCCTTCAATGCATGGAACCAGTTGGGGAAAACCCCAACTCGTATACCTCTTTTTAAAAGTGAAAGGTATATCCATGGTAGGAATACCAAGGTTCTTGGGCTACTACAAATAGAGACATACTATGATGGTGGCAAAAAGTACCTAGTGTTGGTCACACATGGATGAAATCTATTGACTGGACGACAAGGTGTGTCTTTATGGGTGGAGCCATGACTGAACATCCTACTAATAAACCCTGCCATCTCTCACTATTATCAAGAGTTGCAAGGAGGAAGCTTTAACATCCACAAAATCCAAGGAAACCCCCTCCACTTTAGCATCCACTATTCAAGGAAATCGTAATTCTTTTACCCCCACAAGTCAAACACCTACATTTCAAAAGTACGACCAAATGCAATGAGCTACAAAAATGCAAAAACCCAAATCTACCTTGAAATGGGTTTCCAAATTTTTCCCATCTGTACCATCTCAACTAATGAAACAAAGAGGGCCTCAACCCAATAATTGGCGCAAGAAGTCCAAATTACAAGTTATCCCAAAATGGATACCAAAATGCTTATTCAGGCTATTACGAAGGTAACCATTGTATTTGGATACCAAAACATAAAAGTATATCACTAGTCTCACTGCCGCCGAGATTCCCAAATCTCATCATCGATGATGGATAAAGGCTTCAATAGCTTAAATGCCAAAAAAGAGAAACTATTGTACAAGAAATTTCACCATCAATACCCAAACAAGTATGAATCTCAAAGAGAAACCTTATCACACAAGATATGGCGATTAATGGTGGTGAATGAAGCTTCTACATCACAAAATGTTACAAAACCATTGTTGGCTATCCAAGCCCCAATCCCATTGATTTCCCTAGAGCGACCTATGCAAGTAAAAATTATCTTGCCACCACCACAAGTGTCAACTCCATTTCTCATCTATAAAGGAGAACCCATAAGCTCCATCTAGTCTTATGAGAGCCCTTTACTACCATTAAAGATGGAAATTAACATGCCATGACAAGTAACAAATGGTGCTCCTAGCCAACAAACAGTGATGGAGAATAGTTGGAAGGGATGATTATAAAAAACCTACAATACCTTCTGGCGAGGTCAAGGTATTATAGAAAGCAAGAATGGGGGATTTATGCTAATACCATTACTTTTACCCTTCACGTTTTTCTTCCCGATAAAGTTCATGTCCATATCAAGAGGGAGCTTGTTAGAAAATGCTAACCCATGACAATATAGCTTACACCAACTATGTACATCAATATAGCAGCTATACACATATTAAAAATTTGACTAACCTTAAAAATAAAAAAAACAATGATGAGAAAGAGTACATGTCAAATAAGAGAATGAAGTACAACTCTATTGTGACTACATGTCATGAGAATAGACTTTTTGTGGACCAATATGAGTGACCCCATCATGGACCCGGATCAATATAGCCTCCTTCCAAGACCCACTCATGCTATTTTTATCCATCACTAGAGAGAGATGTCGAGGAGCCACCTTTGTGGACCTAATCTACCTACAGTTTCATCCTCTCTCACCGTGTTTTACCTGTGAGCATCGCATGTTTTACATAGTATCCTACTTATGCTAGCATTATAGAACCTATTTTGTTGGGCACTATGGGATAGGACTATAGCAGTCAATGGTAGGAGATACACCACCATGACATGATGATGTGAGTGTACTTTACCCAGTGGGAGGAACCTATCAAGTAAGAAATGTACATGAAGAGCTTGTAGAGCAAGGGAGGATGGAAAGAACTTATGGACTTACACCATCATTATATGAAGTAATGTTACCAACTCGTTGTCCCTTCTGAAGCATGGTGGGTGATTTCCTAGATAGCTTAGCTTGTAGTAGCTACTTATCTCACTTACCAATAGTACCCATGCCATATCACAGTGAGGATGCACTCAGACCATTGCCTAGTATACTATAGGAGACATATATATTAGAAGCAAGACCACATGAGGGTAAAATCAACCTAGTGATGTCGAATTGAAGCATGCTTTACGAGCTATGGTTATCTAATAATGATCTTGCTAGAGATGAGTTTGAATTACAAGTTACTAAGGTACAACCTTGCAAACTAGATCCAGATTTACAACTTCAGTACACATGCAACCTCGATATAGACCATATTTTCAAACATGTCAAGGTGGTGTATTCTAAACCCAACCTCAACTATTGCTATTATTTTTAATTTAAATCTTTTTATGATTCTACATTTAGTGTTTCTTTGAGTTCTTGATTTCATCGTTATGTGACTTGTCTATCACTTATCTAGTTATTATTTGGATAACCATTTAGGATTTGTTCCTAGTTTAATCCTTCCTAAGATTGACCTTAAAGTATGCCAAAGGAGTATTCCAAGTAATCCATCTTCCTTAGTGTTCCCTCTTTAGTTAAAATAGAACCTTCTAGGTGAATTATGAAAGTGAAACTACTTTAAACAAAAAACAAAAAACAAAGCAAAAATACAAAAAAAAAATCACACAAGAAGATAGCCATCACCATGCGTGATCGAGGTACGAATTTTGGCTCTTAGTGCCTTGATCTCCATGGGGTGGGACCTTGTAGCTTCAAACCTATCAACAAATGTCTTTAGAAAAACCATCACTGTAGTAGAGGTACTTAGCGGTTTTTAAATAGTCTTATATGAGGTCTCTGGACTGTTGCTTGGGTCTCTATAGGGTGGCGTCCTACTTTTATATTTTTATCTTCTTATTACATAAAAAATAAAAAAAATAAAGAATCAAACTAAACACATGTAATAATCACTTAGCAGTTTCATTTATGAGGCTAGATAATAGCTAGAGATGGTTTCACCAAAGTGAGTGTGTGTAGAGACTAAGGTTATAACCCAAGGCATGCTTTTTTCTCCATCTTAGTTTAGATCGAATTTGGTCCAACCTTAATATTACTACCCTTGTCTTAACTAGAAAATTTGACCAGTCTCGCAAAAATCTTTCCTCATTGCTTGATTAGGTGCTTGCATTATGCTTAAATTTTAATATTTTCCAGAAGAGCACCTTACTCATTGTACTATGTTGCCTTGCAGATCTTCCAAGACCTCCAACATTTTCAATGCCAACATGTATCCATCATACATCATGCATCTTCATCGACATATTCTGAGGAGGGAATTTGCATAAGGAAGGGGAGTATGTTAACCCTTGCCGAAGAACTCTATGGTAGCGATTCTGACCACCACATCATTTGCACCACCTTTTGGCCACCACAGGCACCGGAATGTGCAAAATTTGCTTGAAAACCATGTTTTGTATATCTATGTGTGTGATCGCTACTACTTGTATATTAAAGGCACACCACGAGATTTTGGGTGGAGAGTACTAGCTTTAGAATAGGTGTTTACACTAGCGAGGGTGGCCAAATGAGCATGTGGACTAGACTAGCTTTAGAATAGGTGTTTACACTAGCGAGGGTGGCCAAATGAGCATGTGGACTAGACTTTTAACTTTGGTTGGCTGAGAGTGTGAACCCTAGAGGTCACCTACAAAACCTAAAAATGTAATTCTCATTTATGCTAATTCAATAGAGTGCTCTTCTTCTCTATCTACTATCTTATGCTATTGCCTACTTGTTTTCTTGCTTGTGTGAGCTCTTATGTGTGCTTGCCTACTTGCATGTTAGAGAGTGAGTGTGAGAGGTGCTTCCTTTGGAGTGTAGGGGAAGTGCCGTCTTAAAGGACCAACTCCTTCTACTGGTAAAAATGGAACAACTTAACCAGGAGCTCAACAGGTATAAGGAGAAAAATGCAAAGCTGACTGCCCTAGGGAAGATGCCTCTCCAAGTCTAAGAGGAGTAGGTCAACATGCAAAACCTGCAACAACTGGAAAAGGTATCCGACTCTGGAGTAGCATCCTCAACACCAGACTTGGCCGTGCTATTATTAAAAAAGAACATGCAGCGGCCCTCTAGAAGAACTATGATGAGCTGCAGGGTCAAATGACCGCCATGAAGATGGCATACAAAGACAAACACAAGCAAGCCGCCCTGCAGGATAGAGATGACATGCAAGCTCATATTAATAAGTTGAAGACCAAACTAGCCCGACAAGAAGCCTCCGTCTTGGTGAAGGAAGCACCAAAACACGTATGAAGATATTCAAATGGCCATCGCCACCCTAGAAAGAGTCCAAGAATGTAACACTCCGAGCTGACCTGTTTGCTAGAATGGAGATCTCCAACCTAAAACAATGGGCGGCCAGGCAAGTTAGCAACCTCACTCAGATTATCCACCAAGGGTGTGCCTACATCCAAATCCTCACAAGTGCTGTGCTGGGTTGTTGCTACCAATCTACCTGAACCTTGGGCCTGGACGGCATTCTACAGTAGCATGTTGCAATATCGACTGATATCGAAGACGATGATTGGGCAAGGTGGAGGACTAGTTCCTCCAGAGCTAAGGAATCAAGAATGTCCCCAAGCACATCTGATTTAGAATCGCACTGTTGAGGAGGATACCAACAAGGAATATCCCCAGTGGACCCAATCTCTGGGTGATTTACACTACCATACTGATAACATCAAGGGAAGACTATGGGCTCGATTCGTCGGATTAGGAATATGACCCACCGGGTATGCCAAGCCAGACAAGTTGGATGGATCACCATAGTCGTTTGGTGGCAAGTCAGGAACTTGTAAATGGATTAGTGAAAAGATGCAGGGTAGAAGAGACCTTGAGCTCTTGCAAGCACCACACACTCACACAAATCCTAGAAGAGAGCACACAAGGTCAAAGGCTAAAAATTATTCTTCTTCACACAACAAGAGAGGTCTACAAAGAAGATAAAGTGACTAATACACATAATAGAGTATATACAAGTGGTCCATAATGTGAATACGCTAAGTGGAGTGGGTTGATGTGGACTAGTTGGTGTAGTCCAGTTGTAGAATCTCTAGTGAATATATGTCGGTGCTAGCTACCAGAGCCACCAATGATATAAATGTCAAATGGTCATGCAGGCACCTTGTGAGTGTCAGCTCATGTTGAGCTTGACATCTCAACAATTAGTTGGTCGGATAACTGCTAGCCTTAGCATCATAGGTGTAACATAGCTGTTGCTCAGAGTACAAGAACTTTTTAGTTGTAATAACTACGACTTAAGTAGTATAAACTTATAATAAAAATCAAAACAATGGTTGTTGGCTGGTTGATCAGTCGTGTCTACTTTGTATATCAATCTTTTTGGTAATATATCAATGCCAATTAGTCTCTTGTAATTGTACTCGTCTCTTGTGACTATATTTATGTTTTATCTTCTTCTCTTTTCTTTGTATTTCTTATGCATTACATTGGTTTATGTTGCATGCGTAACCAAAGAAAACTTAGTAGGTTATTGGGCAGTGCGGTCATGGTACACTCTAATACGAGGTCTAACCTGAGAAAAATCATCACTAATCTCATGCACTATCCCTAACTGCTCAAATACATGAACTCTATCCACACAAACACTACCAGGAATGCTATGAATACTAGGAGTATGATTGGATTAGCGATATCTCCACAAATAGAAATCCTAGAAGAATAGCTTGTTGATGTATCTAACACTAGGAATTCAGGTCTATGCTCATAGGTGTCTCTATCACTCATATGTAGAGTATCACTATCCTCAAGAATGCTAATGGATCCGTCACTAAGCAAATGCACACTATCCTCTAGAATGTCACCAGCGATCAACTAGAGTATCCTCATGATCCGTAGGAAAGATGATAGGCATAGAAGTGTTGATGCTCGGTATGCTCGCTACCATCTTTTCCCTCAAGATCATGCCCACATGATCTAACTCATACACATCACTATCACATACATCATCATCGTGTGCATATGTGTCAGTGGTTTCATGTGCACATATATCACTATGATCATGTGCATGTGTGTGCAATACATCAATATCATCATGTGTGTGTGTATAATACATCATCATCCCCATCATAATACAATGCATGAGTCAGTCTAAGTACATTAGAATCAATGAGATGATGACTAACCAATGTCGTGGGTAAGTCATAGAAGCTATCAAGGCCCATGCAAACACCATTCTGATAGTAGCAAAAGTGTAAGAAAACTAGAAGCATCTCCTCCAAGGATCTGATATTGTCATGACAATACTCCATGAATTCTCCCCACCATGAATGACTAACAATATCATCATCACCCATATAATCATCATCATCATCCTCGACAAAATGATATAAATCAACTCCTTCTCAGGACTAGGCTTAACAAACTGATCAAAGTTTGCATCTTGAGCATCTGCATATAACCACCTTTACAAGTCAAGTAAAGACATCTCTTTAACATGCATAATTTCCCTGTAAGATCCCTGTCCCCCACCGTGCAACAATTTCAGGGGTGCTAGCAGTAGAAGTAGCACTTCTTGCGTGAGGCAGGGTCCCACACTCGGGGCCTCGCCCACGGATATCCGGACAAGAGACTAATCCATCGGTTTTTCCAAAACCGAACCCAGAAAACTTCCTTTGCCTGGAAAGCACAGGTGATTCCACCAGGATAACTTTTTCCTAACGTAGTCAAAAGCCTTAACTAAGTGAACTGATCTGACCGAACTCGTAAGTTCCATAGTCAGATCAAGGGACAGATTGCACTTGGATCATAGAGACCAATGCTTTTTTCCTCATTGAGAGGCACAACCGTTGATCCTTTTTCCATAGAACAATTTTTGTCCGTGATTTACTTCATCTATCGAACTAAATAGAAATTGAGTCTCGATTTACGGATCCATCAATCCAGCCTAAGTCCCATGGGTTAGCCAACCGCCCAACCACTGTAAAGATGGAATCCAATTAGGAATTTGGTTAGGTTTTGTCCTAGGTACCAAGGAAAAGAGTTCCCAGGCCCCCTAGCCGGATGGTCATGCAAACATAAAACTAGTCACACCACTTACACACCCACCAATATGAAATTGCCTGTTTCACAGATTCAGCTTTAAAACAATCTTTTAATGAAACCATAGTCACTCACTGATCATAATCCTCCAAAATATCCAGCTTAAATTCTGTCATTCCTTCATCGGTGTACCTATGTCATCATTGGCAACCAGAACGCTCACCACCTTTTCACTCAGGGGCCATTTCAATAGTTCCTAGCTCATAGTACCCGGAAATATATTCACTTAAGAAAATCAAGATGGAATCTCCGTTGAAGATCAGCAAGATCAACCAACAGATCTATATAAAAGAGCCATGGACTCATCCATTGTGACGACCAGCAAGGTCAATCAACTAAATCCATGCCCGGTTCCAGAAAACAACTCTTACTCCTTGTTCCAATATCTTCCACGATGCACATGTGGGTATCTTTGACGACCCAGAGCCCGAGCACCGTATGATCAACACCCTCTAGGATCCTTTGCAGGTCACCTAGCGCTTCACTCATAGGCCGCTTCCTTGGTCCCTCATCCACCGTACCGGAACTCACCATTTAAATCGAACCGAGGCTGGTCGACCTTGCTACGCGAGACGTCCTCCATTGGCTCTCCGTCTCAGTAGTTGCAACTTTATCAGGTAGGACTTCACGACCACATTCTCAAGATGGTCAAAATGCTTCCCCAGCATTCTTGACATAAAACAGTCATTTACAAACAGTTCACAAATACAGTTTGTAATATGAACTCACATCTTTCCAAATTGTTCCACATCAATCCATATTACTTAATCCAAATCTAAATCATATGTGTATCCATTCTTGACCAGATACATCATTCTCCATCCCATCACATCAGATTCATTCACTTCACATAACATCCATTCCTATCTTTCTTAATTTACATTACGTCTCATCACATCCATTTCTCATTATATCTCATTCGTTCAGATCTTATATTATTCATTCACATTCTGATTCACATGACATCTCATCTCATCCATTCGCTCATATCGACTTCATATCCATTCACATTCATATTTGCATTCATTATTCCACATACACATCCACATTCGTACATCCACATTCACATCTACATCCATACATCCATTTTCACATCAACATTCATACATCCACATCCACATCCACATCCACATTCATACATCCACATCCACATCTACATTCATACATCCACATTCACATTCACATCCGTACATCCATATCCACATTCCACATTCATACATCCATATCCACATTCCACATTCACATTCATACATCCATATCCACATTCCACATTCATACATCCATATCCACATTCACATTCACATCCATACATCCATACATCCATATCCACATTCCACATCCTCATTCACATTCACATACATCCACATCCACATTCCATATCTACATCCATATCCACATTCACACATCCACATTCACATTCACATACATCCACATTCACATTCACATCCATACATCCATATCCACATTCCACATCCTCATTCACATTCACATACATCCACATCCACATTCCATATCTACATCCATATCCACATTCCACATCCTCATTCACATTCACATACATCCACATTCACATTCACATTCACATTCACATTCACAATCACATTCACATCTACATCATTTCTTTCACATACATATAACTACATCCATTCTTTCACATACATACATCTCCATCTATTCATCGTTCATTTTCATCTATCCGATTCGTTTCACATCCTCAGATCTAATTATAGAATACAAGAGAATCTTTATTTTTGATATAAGATTTCTTTATGCATCTATTTATGCATAAATTCCATTTTAAGGAGAATAACACTTTTGAAATAAAAATCAATCTTTTATGCATCTTCCTATGCATAAATTTATTTTAAATGAGAATGACACTTTTGAATTAAAAATCAATCTTTTATGCATCTTCCTATGCATAAAATCAAAATTGATGAGAATAACTCTTTTGAACTAAAAATAGATTTCTTTATGCATCTTTCTATGTATAAAATTAAAATTGATAAAAATAACTCTTTTAAAATAAAAATAGATTTCTTTATGCATCTTTCTATGCATAAAATCAAAATTGATGAGAATAACACTTTTGGATTAAAATAAATTCTTTATGCATCTTTCCATACATAAATCCAGTTTAGTAGGAATTAGATTTTTAGCATAAAAGAATTTCTCTTATGCATCTAATTTATGCATAAAATCATTTATGATGAAAATCACACTTTTAATATAAAAAAATATCTTTTATGCATATGTTTATGCATACAAATCATTTATGATGAAAATCACTCTTTTAATATAAAAGAATTTCTTTTATGCATCTAATTTATGCATAAAATCATTTATGATGAAAATTACACTTTTAATATAAAAAAATATCTTTATGCATACAAATCATTTATGATGAAAATCACTCTTTTAATATATAAAAAATATTCTTTTATGCATACTTTTATACATAGAATCAATAATGATAAAAGTAACACTTTTATAATAATAATATTAATATTCTTTTATGCATACTTTTATGCATAAAAATCAATATGATGAAAGTAACTCTTTTTGTAATAAAAATTATACTTTTATGCATAAAAATCCATAATGAAGAAAGTAACACTTTCATAATAAAAAAATTATCATCAATAAGTATCTTTTATAGAATTTAATTCTATTAAAAATCATTCTTTTATAAAAATTGATCTATATGCATCTTTCTATGTATGAATGAAAATGACATCTTTAGAATACTCTAACTATGGGGATTACTCTTTTTGATTAATAAAAGATGAAATTTATTTCATAAATTTTCAAAAAATTTTGCCATAACCTCCTTTGTATGGCTGACCATTTTTCAATTTTTAACTTACTAAAATTAATTAGAAGTTCACCAAGAGTATTTAAATCACTCTAATGTAAACATTTTCTACGTATTTAAGAGAAACATTATGAAAAACTTGATTTCATCCAATAATCAAGCATCTAGGATAAAGAATGGTTGGATTTACTAAAGAAGAGAGGGGAATGCCTTTTTTCAATGAGGCATAACATCATTTGATTTTAGAGAAGACAAAAATCATAAGAAAACCATAAAAGAATTTGAAAAGAGAAGAATCTCCAACTTACATAGATACTTTGAGAGCTTTCCTTTGGCTTGATGGTTTGAGGGTTCTACTCTTGTTTGAAACAAGAGTGGCCACCAATCTTTTGGAAGAGGGGAGGTCAAAACTAATGAATGAGTAAAATTCACTGTTTTTGGCACTTGGGAGAGGCAGGGTAACAGTGCAAAACACTATTAAGTTTCAACAAAGGGGAAGGCTTCTATTTATAGGAAAAAGTGAGCTTCTAACCAAGTAAATTGATTCTAGATTTTTTCGGATCAGTTTGGTCAATTTTTGACCATTTTTAGGTCAGTTTTGCTCACTTTTTGGATCTAGTTGAAACAGGAGAGATAAAAATATCTCATTATTTGGGAGTTTAAAACTCAATTTTGACCATTTTTAGGTCAATTTTGCTCACTTTTTTGGATCTAGTTGAAACAGGAGAGAGGAGAGATAAAAATATCTCATTATTTGGGAGTTTAAAACTCATTCAAGCATGTGAAATAGGCGCCTCCTTCATGAGGGGAATTCCCCCATACTGAGGTGTCAAAAATGCATCATTTCATCTAAATATCTCTCTTTTTTAACTATTAACCTTGTCCTTAGAGTTAACTCTTCATCTTATGTAAGTATTTACTCATTTTTGGGGGATTTTCCTTTTATTCTTCTATTTATCTCCTCCCTACATTTGGATGAATCTTATTGGTCCATAGGAACCTTAATTTAAAATTTCAAAAAAAAATTCACCCCTAGGATAATGCCTCTTGAACAGGTTATACTTAATTTCTAATGCACCTTTTGAAAATCTTTTTGAACTTCTGTTTCAAGGGAGCTTATTTTAATAAGATGAGATATTTTTCTAACCAAAAATATTTAAAAACTAAATTTTCACTCTCTAGAAGATTTTCTCTCTCTAGGCCAAAACTGGTAGAAACAAGATCTTTTATATTTCTGAAGAGGGATTTGACTACAGGGGAAGATACTGGACATCCTGAGAGGCTGGGGGAGGAATCTTACATTCCCTCTCCCATGAATGCCATGCCTTTTCAAACCTTAGCCAAAACTCAGCTACACATTCATCATCATGCATACAAACTTCTACCTTCCTCCAAGCTTCATTTGGAGTCAATTTTATTGCAAACCTTTGGAGAACCCTTGCTTCCAAGAATGCCCAACTATGTCTCACATCCTCCTACAAATCCTCATACCATGAGAGTGCATAGTCCTTAATAAATTAAGGAAATGTCCTCAACCATTCCACTTCACAATCTCTATTTCTCACAAGACAACATAGCTACACCTGTCCTTGAAATCTGGCTGGATCCACTCCATCAACTCCCATAAACCTTGGACTATCCATGATCACATCAAAAGGCTTCAGTTGACTCCCAAGTGGTTTCCCACATAGAAAACAAGGCCCTAAAGAACCTTCTGATCCTTAGTGGGGGAACTAAATGATGTGTGGCAGGCGGTTGGGTGATGGATTCCACTACGTCACCAATAGGCACACAAGAAGAAGACATAGTGGGATCAGAACTAGGGGACACCCAAATCCCAGCCCTAAGGGCACCAACCAACCTGGCAACTGTCCCCAACCCTCTAGCTGATCCATGGGACACCTTAATTCTCCTCAAAACCCTCCCAACCTCACTAGCTAACCTATCTAAGCTAGCTGCCTCCTCCAACTGTTCTCCTCAGCCAACTCTCACCTTTAGAATCTCTGACCTTCCACCTAAAAGCCTATTCTAATTTGAGCTGACCAACTGGCCAAATTCACTCCGAGCTAATTGAGAACTGCTTAGATTGTGACCTAGAAATTATCCCCTTGTCCCCAAACAAATATTTATCCTCTAGGGTCCTCTGTTGTCCTCTATCATCAGCTGACTTCGCATCCACATCCCCAAGGCCTTCCTAGGCACTTGGCCGTCCCTCATCTGACCCTTTTGCTGATTGAACTAGAATGAATTCTACCTCAGTAATTTGACACAAAACCAACTGACTCAGAAGCCTCAACTCAGAAGCCTCAACGGATGCAAAACCTCTCCAAATGTCCTCAGACATGCACAAGCCTTTCGACTACTCCAAACTCACAGACATATCACACTTTGAGCTATCTGATGAGACAACAACTTATGCATAGCTCCCATAGAAACCCCATCCAAACACAAAGCCTTCTAACTACTGAGTGACAACTCCAAACTATTAGCGTAGATTCACAACCACTTCTCTCAAATACAAACAAGTGAAAGCAGGCCCTCTACACCATTAACTGACAGTTCTGATGCCCAGCTACTGCAGACACACAACTGCCAGCTCATATTCACAAGAAATTCTCTCAAACACAAACAAGTCAGAGCAAGCACTCTACACCATCAGCTGTGACAATTCTGATGCCCAGTTGCCACAAAACTGACTTAGAACCCTCTCTTCTCATTTTGCACACTCCAGGAGATAGCATTGACTACAGAAACAACTCCTCTGTCATCAAACTGAATCACACAAAAGCTTCATTCTCGAGAACTCAACCCAAACATGACTTTTATCACAATAAAAACATCACGACAATAGATAATATCCAAACTCCTCGTCTGGTTCATATTGAAAAAAAAAACAGTGTCTTAATAGCCCTGAGACTTGGGGCTCCAATAAAAAGAAGAAAACAGAGAGAACTCTCAGGCGTCCTCCACACATAGACCAAAGTGACAGCTCTTCATAGCATCAACTTCATTCATGACAAACCATCTTCCAAGCTGACAAGCAACTACAGTCAAGTTGCTTTGATCTAGATCATGTCTCTAACAGAGGTTCTACTCAGAGAACCCATGAGTCACACCCTCAGGGGGGTCACTCATAAATATATAAGCGTAGCATGAAAGATCCTTGCCCCCTCCGCCCAACAAATTCAGGGGTGCTAGTAGCGGAAGTAGCATTTCTTGCACACAGGAAAGGGCCTCTCACTCGTGGTCTCACCCACGGATATCCAGACAAGAGACTAATCCCTCGGTTCTTCCAAACCCGAACCCGAAAAAACTTCCCTCGTCCAATAGACATAGGCGATTCCTCCAAGATAATTTTATTCTAACGTTGGCAAGGTCATCACTAACCAAACTGATCCGATTGAACCCGTAAGTCTCATGGTCAGATCAAGGAAAAGACTTGCACTTGGATCATAGAGTCCAACGCTTTTTTCCACATCAAGAGACACAGCCATTGATTCTTTTCCATAGAACAAGGGTTATATGAGATTTACTTCAACTATCGTAACTTAACAGAATTGAGTCCCATTTTAGGGATCCATTAGTCCAGCCTAATCCCATCCAATCCCATGGGTTAGCCAATCGCCCAACCACTGTAGTGATAGGATCCATTTATAAATTTGGTTGTGTTTTACCTCGAGTATAAGGGAAAAGAGTTCCCACTCCCCCCCTAGTCGGCGCTTCAAGCAAACTTCAAGATAGTCACAACACTTACACACCCAATATGAAATTGCTTGTTTCACAGATTCAGTTGTCTTTAAAACAATCTTTTAATGAAATCATAGTATCACTGATCATAATCCTCCAAAATATCTAGCTTGAATTCTAATTTCCAATCATTCCTTCATCAGTGTACCTATGTCATCATTGGCACAACCAGAACGCTCACCCCTTGTTCACTCAGGGGCCTTTTCAATAGTTCCTAGCTCATAGTACCTGGAAATATATTCACTTAAGAAAATCCAAATGGACTCTCCAATAGTTCCTAGCTCATAGTACCTGGAAATATATTCACTTAAGAAAATCCAAATGGACTCTCCATTGAAGATCAGCAAGATCACCCAATAGATCCATATAAAAGAGCTATGGACTCATTCGTTGTTGAGAACCAACAAGGACAATCAACCAAATCCATGCCCGAGTTCAGAAAACAACTCTAACGCCTTGTTCCATTTTTCTTCCCCGATGCATGCGTGGGTATCTTTTCGAAGACCCAAAGCATGAGCACCATATGGTCAATAGCCTCTAGGCTCCTTCGCAAGTCACCTAGCGCTTCTATCATAGGCCGCTTCCTTGGTCCCTCATCCACCGTACCGGAAGCTCACCATTTAAATCGTGGTCAAGACCACCATTTAAATCGTGGTCAAGACCTCGACCGACCTTGCTACGCGAGACATCCTCCATTGACTCTCCGTCAGCTATTGCAACTTTATCACTTAGGTCTCCACGACCTCATTCACAAGACGCTCAAAATGCTTCCCCAGCATTCTTGACATAAAACAGTCATTTAAAAACAGGTTTCATAAATATAGTTTCTAACAAACTCTTATCTTTCTACATTGTTCCACATCATTTCTCGTTATTCCACATTCTTCTATATCAATTCACATTGCTTATTCCACATCCAGTCATATGTATTCCCATCGAGAGTATCACTATCCTCAAGTGTGCTAATGGATCCGTCACTAAGCAAATTCTTGCGCAGGGCAAAGCCTCTCACTTGGGGCCTCACCCACCGATATCCAAACAAGAGACTAATTGCTCGATTCTTCCAAAACCGAACCCGAAAAAACTTCCCTCGCCCAGCAGACATAGGCGATTCCTCCAAGATAATTTTATTCTAACGTAGACAAGGTCATCACTAACCAAACTGATCGTTTGAGAACCAACAAGGACAATCAACCAAATCCATGCCCAAGTTTAGAAAACAACTCTAATGCCTTGTTCCATTTTTCTTCCCCGATGCATGCATGGGCATCTTCGGAGACCCAAAGCTCGAGCACCGTATGGTCACCCTCTAGGCTCCTTCACAAGTCACCTAGTGCTTCACTCATAGGCCGCTTCCTTGGTCCCTCATCCACCGTACCGGAAGCTCACCATTTAAATCGAGCCGAGGCTGGTCAAGACCTCAGCCGACCTTGCTACGCGAGACGTCCTCCATTGACTCTCTATCAGCTATTGCAACTTTATCACTTAGGTCTCCACGACCTCATTCACAGGACGATCAAAATGCTTCCCCAGCATTCTTGACATAATACAGTCATTTAAAAACAAGTTTCATAAATACAGTTTCTAATAACGAACTCTCATCTTTCCACATTATTCCACATCATTTCTTGTTATTCTACATTCTTCTACATCAATTCACATTGCTTATTGTATATATGGAACGGACTCACTGAAGCCTTCGCCCCTCACCCTGCTCGACCTGCCGCCTGCTCGCCCCCTTCCTGTTGAAAAATACAAGTGAATAGGGTGTGTGTGGGAACAAGCTCTTGGTTAGAGTCTGTAAAAGAGGAGATGTAATTGTGAAAGAACCTGTGAAAAGGTTAGGAGAATCTACTGGGAGAGAATAATGGGTAGCATGAGGGAATTTAGGAGTGTGGAGATATTCTGGGAGATATTCAGGGAAAAGAGAAGAGGTGGAGAGAATCAGGCAAGAGGTGGAGATATTCAGGGAGTGAATCATGGAGAAATCAAGGGGATTTGATGCTTGATGTAAACTCTATAAATTGAGGCATAGCCCTAATGAGAATTTGCTGGTTTTTGAGTATCCATGCCTACATTAATCTATCTGCTAATTATTCACTAATTACGTCTTAATCACTTGCTAATCACTTTCTTAATTATGCTGATTCTAGTGTTTGATCCACCATAGCTCATCATTCAGCTCAAATTTCAACATGGTATCAGAGCCATGCCTAGAATCAACCAGATTTATGAGCCCATTAGTGAATTAATTAGGATTAGTAAAATAATTAGCAAAAAAATCAGTTTTTAGTAAGCTTTCACTCTTCCCCTTCACCCCCAGCCAGTGGAGGGTCTCTAGCACCTTGCACACATAAAATTAGGGCACATGCTTTATACACAAGATAGCTAACCTCATTAGCTTCAAGCCTAGCTACTCCACGCAGCAAACCGCCGGCCGGATGCATCGGATTTTCGCTAATTAACAGGCGCCGTTTTTCTGAAGTAGAATGAAGATTGCTCTTTGCTCTGGTCAAAACTCTCTAATTCCTCTTAGCACAAAGGGTAATCAAGCATGCTCTACAAGCTGGTGAAGACAGAAATCAATTTCATCAAGTCTACAGAGAGATCAAAGCTCTTCATCAAATCTGCAGGTGACTTTGGTAAAACAGAGATTAAGCTTTCATTATTTGGTCAAATCTTGTGTTTCTTGGCTTAATCCTCTACTAGACTCATTGCTATTGATGCCTTTGAAAGCATTTGAGCTCATTTGAAGTGGAAGGCACCAGATCTGGACTCCCTGCATACTCTGTTTTCTGCACACAAAACAGAGCATTAATTTGCTAATCAGTGATTAATCAGTGCTAATCACTGTATTTTGGTGCAATTGAGGGTTCAAATTAACCATTAGGTATCTGATACAGATCCCTATAACTTCAGATTTCAAATCGGAGTTGGTTTGATACTCCAACCATCCCGTACAAATTGGTTACTCTCAATTTAGTGTAATTTCTGGTAAAATTGTGCTGATAAATTTGTGAAAATCATCATTTTGCATTCAACCCTTGGTTAATGCCTGTGAATCTCACTCAAATTCAAGATTATTCACAGCCAGAGTTGCATTTGGAATGTGCATGAGAATGAATGCTATACGCATTATGTATTGGGCACATTTTATCAGTGTAAAAATGGGAACAGACACTGCCCTTGTCCAGATTAAGGCAAGAGGTAAGACCTCCCGCATAAATTTGGGTTTGCATTGCATAATGATACAAAATAAACATAAAAAACCCAAAGGAACTGTCAGCAAATCATTTGAATATGTTGCTCACATGGAGCAAAATGACCTGACGGACGAGCTCATGGCCCCAGCCATGAAAGAAGAAGAATATCTCTTCCCAAGAAGAGGATCCACACCGAGAAGAAGATCTGAAGGAAGACATGGATACGAGAAGAGAAGCTGCCACAAGAAGAGAAGCTGCCCCGAGAAGACTGAAAAAAGAGACGGACGCGTGGAGAGATGCTGCCACGAGAAGAAGACTGAAGAAAAGAGAAGATGTGAGGCTCCAAAGAGTGAGAGCCATGTGAAAATCTCTGAGAGAGAGAGAGAGAGAGAGAGCCCACAACCCAATGTAACCTGCCCCAATAAAGTAAAACCACCTCTGAGCCACCGATGATGTAGGCCACGTGGTAGATGTATGTGTGAGCACTTTAGTCAAGGTCGCGGGCACTTATAGTAGCCTTGGACACATAGAGAGAGAGAGTGTCAAGGACTATGGAGTTTAGGGACTTGAGGCACTGGTCGCGGACTGTCAAGTAAGAGAGAAACTTGATACAGGGTCTAGGTGTGCTGAGATAACTTGAGGGGAGGAGTAGACACTGGTCGCGGACTTCCAAGTAAGGGGAGGCAAACTTGGTATAGGGTCTAGGTGTTCTAGGATTATTCACTTGAGGGGAGGTGTTGAAAAATACAAGTGAATAGGGTGTGTGTGGGAACAAGCTCTTGGTTAGAGTCTGTAAAAGAGGAGATGTAATTGTGAAAGAACCTGTGAAAAGGTTAGGAGAATCTACTGGGAGAGAATAATGGGTAGCATGAGGGAATTTAGGAGTGTGGAGATATTCTGGGAGATATTCAGGGAAAAGAGAAGAGGTGGAGAGAATCAGGCAAGAGGTGGAGATATTCAGGGAGTGAATCATGGAGAAATCAAGGGGATTTGATGCTTGATGTAAACTCTATAAATTGAGGCATAGCCCTAATGAGAATTTGCTGGTTTTTGAGTATCCATGCCTACATTAATCTATCTGCTAATTATTCACTAATTACGTCTTAATCACTTGCTAATCACTTTCTTAATTATGCTGATTCTAGTGTTTGATCCACCATAGCTCATCATTCAGCTCAAATTTCAACACTTCCTCTCCGCCCTCGTGACTTAGCCTCTCCCCGCTTGCCCGCACCCCCCGTCCGTGCCCCTGTGTTTCTCGCACCACCCGCCCTCCCCTTTCACGTCCGTCGCCCCCTGCCCGTCGACCCGTCTCCTTCGTGCCCCCGCTCCACCCCTCCTATGCGTCCCGCCCCCCCTGTGTGCCCCCGCCCTACCCCCCCTTTCGCATTTTCCCCGCCCCCCCTTTTGTTCCCCCTCTTTTTTCCCTTTCTCTTTCTCTTTCTTTCTTTTTCTTTTTCTTTCTTCTTTTTTTTTTCTTTTTTTTTTCTCCGCCTCTACCTTCCTCCCATCCCCTTCTGTTTTTTTTTCGCCCCCCTCTTTCTTCCTCCCCCCCCTTTGTTTTTTCGCCCTTCCCTCTCTTCCCCTCCCCGCTCCGCTTTTTTGTGCAGCTTGGCTCTCTTGCAGGACCCCCCATTTATCGCTTCGCCCTCGACTCAGCTTCAGACTCTGATGGAGGTTCCTCCCGCCCCACCTCAGAGGGACTCTTTCGTAGCCCCCTCGCCCGCCCCCCCTGAGGATACCCCCATCAGGCTTTCTCTTTTGCCAGAAGAGGAAGTGAGCCTCGCCGTAGAGGTGGAACGCCTCCAGGCACATTCCACCATCTGGCACATATAGTTGGCACTCGCCCCAGCAGCAGCCGAGCAGGCAGAGCGCTTATTCCATGTTACAGTTTGCTTTCTTGGACTTCGCCGCCGTCGCGAGTACCTCCCGCTCCTTTCTAGGATAGGATCATTGGTAGGCTTGGTGCTTGAGACTAGCCCCATAGCAGCTTCAGTGGTGGCTAGAGCAGCTGGTCAGAGTTTTGGTTCCTGACATCTCCTCCCTTCCAAAGGTCATTTAGTTACCTAGGATAGGGGGGGATGGATCGATCAGAGAGTGGAGTTCTCGGGGCTCCCAAACCAATGTTTTATGCAGGCAGGTTGGCCACCTGGCCAAGGCCTGCTGCCCTCGCAGGAGACCTCGACCTTCACCGCAGCAGTAGACCCCTGATGGCCCGCCCACAGATGCGGCTCCCAGATGCGGCTCGGTAGGTAGCAGCCTCCGGGACACCTGCTCCCCCTCCTCCCCCTCCGCTCACCTCAGCTCCCCGAGAGGCACTGGCAATACCCTGGTGCTCACTTATAGTCCAACGGGCACTGAGCATCGATCTTGCTTGAGCACCGTAGAGGAGACCTACCATGCCAATTCGTGCTTCACGGATATCCTCTATCCACACAGGCGGCTGAGTAGTCTCGACACTAGACAGCACTCAGAGGCTTTCGACTACTCCTTCACATGCCTTTTTGGAGTGGAGGGCCCCCATGAGCCAGCACCCATCAGAGTTCATGTGGTGATACCTCCGGCCCGAGGGGAGGAGGCACTTGATTTAGCGGTGGCCTTCTCCTTCCCTCTTTGTGGCACTAGCAACCGTGAGTGGACTCTGGATCTCGCTCTTAGTATTTTGAAGACTCAGGTAGTTGAGTTTTCTCACCATGTGAGCGATTTGGAGATGACAGATGTGATAGGCCGACTCTGGGAGGAGTTGGCACATTTCTTTGATACCAGGAGTGCGGATGCCTCCAGGATTTGACATTTGGTGGTTTGCATAGTGGCAAACCTAGCACGAGACCCTGGCTATGTATGCATACATGAGGTTTCTCTCTCCGAGCAGGAGGCAGTCACTATGGGACACAGCCCACTGGCGCCTAGTCCGAGACTCTTGCAGCACACCGGGTGGGTAGATTCGTAGCCGCCTGGATGGGGATTACTCTCCATCCAAGCCGCTTGCGAAGGCCCGTCGTATGGCTGAGACAGCCTCCACCTCAGCAGGTCATCCATGAGGATCATCTCATGGAATGTAGAGGGTCTTGGCGGCGCACACTATGTACGTTATCGTGGTTTCTTGAGGCAAGAGCTTCAGAGATGCCTGGTTGGGGGCAGTATTGATATTTTGATGATGCAGGAGCACCATTTGAGTGAGAGGAGGATTCGGAGATATGGTTCAGTGATGCCTGGTAGATGGGACACATTTTGGCCTCTGCAGGTTTTGGCCCCTTGGGTGGGTAGGGAGAAGTATGTATGGTAATTTTGCAGATGTATGGCAGTAGGCCATTGTGGATCGTGGGGTCATTGTGCCTAGTAGAGCACAGTATGTTATTCTGAGGATGCACGATGAGCACTTTGGAGTGCTCAATGTCTATGCACCCAACCATGCTAGTGCCAGACTAGAGTTCTGGTGGACCCTTGTTACAGATGCATTGCCCAAGGCCGCACATTGGTGTGTTGGGGGAGATTTCAACATGCTTGAGGACCCGGTCGATAGGGTGGGAGGCAATCATGTTACAGTGCATAGCACAGAGCTTGTGGCTTGGGAGCGATTTTGTATGACACTGCGGATCACTGATGCACGGCAGCATGAGGCTTTCTCCCATTCTCAGGACAGTCTTAGTTTCTCTCGGTCGGATCACCGGGGCAGGGAGGGACTAATCTATCATCACGGACTGATCGCTTCTATGTGGGAGACAGGTTCTGAGAGCGTGGTGGCTCTGTTGGCATTCTCACTCTACTAGCACCTCTTTTTCAGACCATGCGCCAATTATTTTGACACTTGAGGAGAGGACATGGGAGACCAGCTTGCTGTTGAGGATCCCAGAGAGGATACTTACATATCCCGGTCTTTCTGAGGACATTGAGAGGATATGGCATGATAGCTAGAGATCTGACCTAGATGTAGCAGGCCAGTGTGCCCAGGGACTCATCGAGCTCAGCTCTTTTTTGCACGCTACAACCTTGACACGGCTAGGAGAGACACGAGAGCGGGAGCGTCGCTTGAGATGTAGCCTTGCTTCGCTCCAGCGTGTTCAGGAGCAGCTGCCTACATATGAGTGGGTGGCATCCCAGCTGAGCCATGCACGCTAGGAGGTTAGAGAGGCAGAGGAGGAGAGACATGAGTTCTACTATCATCGCCAGGCCTCTCAGTGGATGCAGCTTGGTGATAGAGTGATTGGGGAGTTTTTTGAGATCACCGGACCCCGCCATGCTCGAGCAGGAGTACGCCAGCTCAGGAGGCAGGCGGATCGTTAGTCCACTGAGCTCGGGGAGATTAGAGCCATTGCCACTGAGTTCTATAGAGACCTACTTTCAGCGGAGCCAGCCACGGAGGCACGTGATGCTTGCAGACAGACTATGTGGGCCCATGTGCAGAGGAGGGTCACAGATTATATGCGCACAGTTTTGGGTGAGCCCCTTTTAGAGGATGAGCTTGTTGAGGCTTTGAGGGTCCTTCCACGTCATAGTTGCCCTGGGGAGGACGGATTGATGCCTGCCTTCTTTATGTGCTATTGGGACCTTTTAAGGCTAGGCCTCCACAGGGGCTTTCAGTATGTTTTGGACACTGGGGTGATGCCACAGAGCTTTTCAGAGGGCTTGATCTTTCTTATTCCCCAAGAGGGAGGGAGTGTCAGATGATATTCGGCATTGGAGGCCTATTACGATCCTCAATACTGTCTACAAAGTCCTAGAGCAAAGGCTGGGGATCTTGCCCTTCCTTGGAGAGTTGATTCATGCTACCTAGACAGGATTCGTCAAGGAGCGCATTTGGAAGAAGCTTTTATATTGGGGTACAGCTCGGCTATCCTTGGCTGGGAGGGTGGTGGTGACAAATCAGGTGCTTTTAGCGACTATGTGGTACATCACGTCTTGCTGGATCTTTTCAAGCTCTTGCATCAGCCAGGTACAGAGGCTGATCAGGAACTTTCTTTGGTCTAGGCAAGATGGCCAGCTGGCCCGGGCTAAGGTTGCTTGGGCAGTTATTACTCTTCCGCTGGCCCAAGGGGGCTTGGGCATTATAGATCTAGCTGATCAGAGTAGAGCCTTGTTGGGAAATTTATGATTCAATCCATAATGGGTTAATGATCCAATTAGGGATCATTCTAATCGTATCCATAATGTTAATAATGAAATAACTAACTTAAAAGCAAAAAAAGCCATTAATTTGGCCTCCAATTAAACAAGCATAGAATTTATTCTTGGATTAGGGAAAAGCTTCATGAGAAGCTTCATTTGGATTGAGAATATGTCATGGGAATGACCATTCTTTGAGTGAGAGAGAGAAATTACATAAAAACCATTAAAATTAAGCATAAATAAAAATTTATGTATTTCCTTACTACCATTCATCAATTAACTTCAATAGCATTACAAAGCCACTCCAATTAAGCTTCTCAAGCTTGAGAGGGGTTGAGAAGAGAGAAACATTGAGAAATTATAGAAAAAGATCAAAATTCACCCTTTACCTTAGAAATTGCTTGATTCTTTGATCACGGTAGAGGCCCCCAACCAATCAATTGGTTTGGTATGTTGATGGAGCCATCAATGGAGATTGAAGGAGGAGGGAAGCTCCAATTTCTTCAATTTGGAGAGAATTATAGAGAATAGTAAAAATTATCATTATTTCAGCATAATTCTGGCATAGTATAATTCTCCTATTTTTTTACAAAGGGCTCAGGTTCTATTTATAAGAGAGGGAGTCTCTAACCAAGACCAACTGATTTTTAGAATTTTCCAGATTCAGTTTGGTTGAATTTGGACCTAGTTTGGTTCCTTTTTTATTCGGTTTGATCCAAGAGAGAGGAGAGATAAAAATATCACATTATTTTTTTAGTTTAAAACCCATTCAAGCATGTGAAGTAGGCGCCTCCTTGAAGGGACTCCCCTTCCTTACACATGTGTCAAAATGGAATCATTATACCCAAAATATCTCATTTTTTTAGTAATACTCAGCCTTTTACTAATAACCCTTGTACACAGTCAACTCTTCATCTTATGTGAGCATTTACTCATTTTTGGGTTTTTTTTCTTTTACAAATTGGATTTATCTCCTCCCCACACATGGATTGATCTTATTGGCCCATAGGAACCTTAATTAGACCATAATCCAAAATTTTTTGAAAATCTAGACCCTTAGGCTAAGATCCTTTATACCCATTTCCAATTAATTCTAATTGCACATTGGAAAGTTCTTTTTGAATTTTTGTTTCAGGGGAATTCATTTTAGACACTAGCAGGATTTTTATATCCAAAAATATCTCAATTTTGGACTACCTCCCTCTAGACATTTTCTCTATCTAGGTCAAAACAAGGTAAAACAAAATCTTTCTTTTATTTCAGAGAGGGAAATAATTATAAGTCAGAAGGGAAGATTCCTACACCTACACACCTCAAAAAGTTGGAGGGAGGAATCTTACATCATCACTTTGAGGATCTATACTTTCCTGATCTAGTAGAGTGACATCAGGGCGATGTATTAACGTCAATACCAATCAGCATCAGAGACTCAGATAGAATATCTCGCTAGCCATGATCTTATTAAGGCTAGGAGTTATTCATTATGTCCAATTGTATAATCATTCACCCCGAAATTTTAGAATTTCTTGCAGAATTTCTAGACTTCTAAGCCACTTTATTCCTAGGAGTACAATTATAGCACCTTTATTAGTGATGAATCATGTATATCATAGCATGTCTCCCTCGCAGTATTGCCTTTTTATGCGTATGCGATTGAGGCAGTGACTTTTGGAGCCGAGACACTCCATGTATATATCAAAAACTTTTGATAAATGATGTTTTACAAAAGATTCCAAATTGTTTTCGTGGTTGTGAATATTGGTTAGCAAAATTATCAGAGTGAAAGCTTTTTTTCAAGAATTATGATGGAATAATTAATTGTTTAAGAGAAAAAAAATAAAAAAATAGTCATAAATCTGATGACGAAGTTAAGTTAACAAAAATCTCGTTTTGTCATAATCATGAGGCGCACGGCCCGTGTGATAGGCAACCGGACCCTCTTACCGATGATGAAGAGTTAGGTCCGGATTTTTGTAAAGCCCTCCACCGATCCCTCCCTGGTCCATTTAAGGGTGAAGGGGAACAAATTAGGAGAAATAGTGGAAAAATGGATTGAGGCAATGGAAGAGTACTTTGATGTAATCGGTTACAATGAGAGGAGCAAGATGACTCTTGCCAGATTAAAAATTATGGAAATGGCCAGGGTCGCATGGAGGATCCATTGCGAGACAAACCATCTTGACCAAAATACCCAGACCTAGTCAGATCTTAAAGCATACCTCGGGAAAAGGTTCTGTCCTCCCTAGGCTTCTTGGAAACCAAAATGAATGAGTTCTTGGAGCTGAAGCAAGATAGCCGGACAATTGAAGAATACCATCAAGCATTTGCCCTTATCCTTAAATATTCTCCACTTTCGGATGAAGAGCAACTGATGGCCAAATTCATTCGAGGAATGAACGAGCCATTAGACACTTTGGTGAAAAATGCCAAACCAGTCTCAATGGCGGAAGCTGTCAGAATGGCAAAAGACTTTGCCAAGGCATTTGTTGTCAAGGTCCCGCCAAAGCCTGCACCCTAAAACTTTTAAAGGTTCCAAACCTTGGGAAGTGCTTCAAACTTTCCACCCCCAAAGAGGCAGCAAGGCCCAAGTCAGAATTAAGATGGTGGTAGATTCAAAAGTGAAGGAAGACCCTTCCCTCAAAACACTTTCTCAGGAGCCCCACCTTTCTCAAGGATTCAGACGGATGAGCTTAGAAGTGAGAACAGATGTTTTGGATGTCAGGGTTTCGATCACCAGCTTAGAGACTACCCGGATCCTGCCATGTCAAGAGGACAAGGAAGTCAAGGACCTAGAATGTAGAGACCAGCCCCTTCCTATCAATCAAACCAGGGTCTGTCTCATCAAATTCAGGGCAATCCTAGGAGGAATCCAGCTCAGCCATGCACCTCTGTTCAGAGTAATCTCAGAAATCCCTCCCAGAACTGGGGTAACCAAAGAGAAAGAGTTTTGCCCTGACCTACACCAGCCAGAGCAGTTACAATAGCAGTAGTGAAAGAGAAAAGAGGTCAGATTTATGTCGCAATTGAGAGAACCAAGGGCCAAATCATCAATTCTTTGTCATCCATACTCCAGCTGAGTATGAGGGTAAGTCATTCATACTCCAGCTGAGTATAAGGGTAAGTCATTCATACTCCAGCTGAGTATAAGGGTAAGTCATTCATACTCTAGCTGAGTATAAGGGTAAGTCATTCAAACTTTTGATTGATTCAGGTAGTACTCATTCATTTATTTCCCATGGATGCTTGCGTAAGCTAGTCTTAGAATAGAAATCAGGGAAATCTATGCAACTTGAATTGGCCAGTGGGTTGGGAAGATCCTTTTCAGTCAGCATGAGACAGATCGTATCCAGTTTAGTCTAGATGGGAATGTAACTGACTGTCAGTTCAGAGTCCTACCTTTGGGAGTTTTCGACGGGATCCTTTGAATGGATTGGCTCCACAAAAACCAAGCCGACATTCACTATCATAATGGAACCATTTCCTTCCATGACCTTCACGGAAACAAAGTTCAAGGAACCGAAATTTCAGGATCCCCAAGTCTGCAATTAGTAAAAGCTTCTAAGTTATTGAAAGGATTTAGAAAGAAGTAGCTCATTTACATTGTCAAAATGAATCTAATAGACTCAAAGTTAAAAGCTAAAAAACCAGAATGGTTAAGTGAGTATGATGATTTATTCCCAGCATAGCTAACAGAGATGCCTCTAATTCGGGAAGTAGATCATGTGATAGAATTGACCCCCGAAGCTCAGCCAGTAGCCCAGCACACGTATAGAATGTCAATCCCTGAAGCCATTGAATTCAAGAAACAGCTTAGGCAGCTGTTAGAACAAGGGTTTGTAAGACCCTGTGTTTCACCTTGGGGAGTGCCAGTTCTCTTTCAGAAAAAGAAAGATGGAATGCTAAGACTTTGTGTGGATTACAGAGGTCTCAATCAGTTGACAGTTAAGAATAAGTATCCTATCCCCAGAATTGATGAGCTTTTGGACAGGCTAAGTGGAGCCCAGATCTTCACAAAGATAGATCTCAAATTAGGGTATTACCAGATCAGGATTAATGAGCAAGATATCCCAAGACAAACATAAATACCCGATATGGGCACTATGAATTTAGAGTCATGCCGTTTGGATTGACAAATGCCCCATCTACATTCAATCGCCTAATGCAAGATGATTTTGTTCTTGTTCTCTTTGATGATATTTTGATTTACTCTCAAAGAATGCAGCTGACCATGAAGCTCACGTCTGAAAAGTTCTTGAGATTCTAAGAGGAACCACCAAGTCTTTGCAAAAAAGAGCAAATGCACCTTCTCTGTGACCATGTTGAATACTTGGGCTTTTTGGTATCCAAAGACGAAATTTCTCCGGATTCTGCAAAAGTCAAAGAAGTCCCTCATAGATTGGCATGAACCATAGACAGCGAAAGAAGTTAGAGGATTCTTGGGATTTAGTATAGAATTTTTATACCTATGTATGCTCTCATAGCTTCCCTTCTGACTAATCTTCTCAAGAAGAATACCCCATTTTAATGGTCTGCTAGGTGTCAGAGCGCTTTTGATAAGCTAAAGACCGCCTTGGTAACCAATCCCATTCTGAAATTACCCGATTTCTCTCTACCCTTTGAGGTAGTAACTGATGCCAATGGTCTTGCCCTGGGAGGTGCACTCATGTAGGAAGGTCATGCAAAGGCCTATGAATCCCGAAAACTCAGGACGCATGAGAGAAATTATGCTATCCATGACCTGGAGCTACTTTCAGTAGTATATGCCCTAAAGTTGTGGAGACATTACGTACTGGGTCAAAGATTCACTTTGATGATAGATCATCAGAGCTTAAAGTGGATCTTCACTCACAAGGATCTCAACATGTGCCAAAGAAGGTGGATGCAGACGCTGCAGGAATTTGATTTTGAAATCAAGTACCACCGAGGCAAAGAAAATGTGGTAGCAGATGCCCTTAACAGAAAAGCCTCCTTGCTTGCAATCACAGTGGTGTTAAATTCATTGATTAATGAAGAAAGAGAGAAGATCATGCAGGATAGATTCTTTAGCCCTATTGCTACCCTACTTATGCAGGAAAGCAAAACTCCTAAGGAGTTGAATCAAGTTCAAGGGTACAACCTGGATGATGGAATTATGTATTATAATAGCAGGCTATGCATTCCCAATGATGAGGGAACTAAGGGTCAAATTCTGAATGAAGCCCATGATAGCCTTATTGCAGGACATCCAGGTTTCATCAAGACCTACATGTCTGTAAAGAAAAGCTTCTTTTGGCCTCCTGGACTAAAAAAGGACGTACTTAATCATGTACGTCAATGCCTGAAGGAGGAGAGTAAAAATGCCTAGGAATCTACATCCATTAGACATCTCCCAGATGAAGTGGAAATGTATCAGTATGGATTTTATTACTGGACTACCTTTAGTGCAATCAGGTTACAACTCCATCTTTGTGGTAGTTGATAGACTAACCAAAGTTGCCTGTCCAATTCTAGTAAAAGAAACCTACATTGCAGTGGATGTGGCCAGAGTGTTCCTCAAGGAAATCTTCAGATTGCATGGCCTACCCAGGAGAATAGTGATCAAGATCCTAAGTTCACGTCAAGATTTTGGACTAGGTTTTTCGAAGCAGTAGGAACTTTTTTGGATCTCAGCACAGCTTACCACCCCGAGACTGATGGTCAAACAAAAAGGGTGAACCAAGTAATCGAAGATATACTTCGGTCATGCTGTGGGGCAGGGAACCCAAGAAGTGGCTAAGCTATCTGCACCTAGTCGAGTTTGCCTACAATGCTTCTTATCACCGAAGCATCGGGATGAGCCCTTTCAAAGCTCTGTATGGACAAGACTGCCTAACACCATTAACTTGGTCCAACCCATTGATTAGGGTCGAGATGTCCAGACAGCTGATGCCTTCAGTTTGAATATGGATAATATGATTTGAGTAAATCATATGTTGCATTATTTCTCATCATTGATTTTCATTTTAAATCAATAAAATGAGATATTTCATCTCTCCTCTCTCCTATTTTAAGTCTAGTTCCAAAAAGTAAGCTGAACTGACCCAAAAATGGTCAAAAATTGACCAAACTGATCTGGAAAATTCTAGAATCAGTTTTCTTGGTTTGAGGCTCACTTTTTCCTATAAATAGAAGCCTCCCTCTTTGTAAAAGCTTAATAGTGTTTATGAACTATTACTCTACTCCTCCCCAGAATCAAATACATTAAATTCACTTGATAATTCAATTGTTTTTGACTAAATCCTCTCCAAAAGAATTGGTGGCCACTCTTGATCCAAACAAGAGTAGAACCCTCAATCCCTCAAGCCAAAGGAAAGCTCACAAAACTCCATGTAAGCTAAAAACTCTACTTTTTTAATTTCTAATCTATGGTTTTCTGATTTCTTTGCTTTTTTTTTTAGTTGATTTAAGTGAATCTTGATGATATGCCTTGATGAAAAGGCTACCCCCTTCTCTTCCTTAAGAATTTAGCCCTTCTTTATCCTAATATATGTAACAAATAAATTTATTTAAACTTTTCTTATTGTTTACTCTTTAGAAAGTGAAAATTGAGTAGATTAGAATACTTTACTTCAAATTTAGTAGATTAGAATACTTTACTTCAAATTGGGATTAATTTTAAATTGATTTTAGAATGTAAAATTTGAGAAATGGTCAGCCATACAAAGGAGGTTATGGAAAAATTTTCTTTAAGTTTGTGAAAAATAAATTTTATCTTTATGTTATTCTAAAAGAGTAATCCCCACTGTTTGTGCATCCTAAAAGAAATATTTTTATCTACTCCATGTACATATTCATCTATGAATATGTATGGATATCATTGATATAATTATTGAAATTAAATTCTATGCATAGAAAGATGCATAATAGAATTTTTTTTTAAATTATAAAAGTGTTATTTTCATTAGATTTAAATTCTATTCATAGAAAGATGAATATTGGAAAATTTTTTATTTATAGTGTTATTTTCATTAGATTTAAATTCTATGCATAGAAAGATGCATATTGGAAATTTTTTGATTATAAAAGTGTTATTTTCATTAGATTTAAATTCTATGCATAGAAAGATGCATATTGGAAATTTTTTTATTATAAAAGTGTTATTTTCATTAGATTTAAATTATATGCATAGAAAGATGCATATTGGAATTTTTTTATCATAAAAGTTTTATTTTCATTATATTTAAATTCTATGCATAGAAAGATACATATTGGAAAAAATTTTATTATAAAAGTGTTATTTTCATTAGATTTAAATTATATGCATAGAAAGATGCATATTGGAAATTTTTTTTAGTATAAAAGTGTTATTTTCACTAGATTTAAATTCTATGCATAGAAAGATGCATATTGGAAAGTTTTTTAATTATAAAAGTGTTATTTTCATTAGATTTAAATTCTATGCATAGAAAGATGCATATTGGAAATTTTTTCATTATAAAAGTATTATTTTCATTAAATTTAAATTCTATGCATAGAAAGATTCATATTGAAAATTTTTTTATTATAAAAGTGTTATTTTCATTAAATTTAAATTCTATGCATAGAAAGATGCATATTGGAAATTTTCTTATTATAAAAGTGTTATTTTCATTAGATTTAAATTCTATGCATAGAAAGATGCATATTGGAAATGTTTTTTATTATAAAAGTGTTATTTTTATTAGATATAATTTCTATGCATGGAAAGATGCATAATAGAATTTTTTTTAATTATAAAAGTGTTATTTTCATTAGATTTAAATTCTATGCATAGAAAGATGCATATTGGAAAATTTTTTATTATAAAAGGATTATTTTCATTAGATTTGATTTCTATGCATAGAAAGATGCATATTGGAAATGTTTTTTATTATAAAAGTGTTATTTTCATTAGATTTAATTTCTATGCATGGAAAGATGAATAATAGAAATTTTTTTATTATAAAAGTGTTATTTTCATTGATTTCAATTTCTATGCATGGAAAGATGCATAATAGAAATTCTTTTTATTTTAAAAGTGTTATTCCTATTAAATTGATTTTATGCATAAATAGATGCATAAAAGGATTTTCTTTTATATAAAAGTGTTATTTCCATTGAAGTTGGATTTTATGCATAAATAGATACATAACGAATTTTTATATCAAAATTAGATTTCTCTTTAATTCTATGTTTAATTTCTACGAGTATTTTGATAAATGAATAAGTAAATACTCTAAGAGAGAAATTTCTATCGTTTTATATTCACTCGCATTGTGAAGAGAAAATTCAAGAAATCTATTGAAGTCAAAATATTTAGATAAATGATTAATTTATTCCTCATCGGAATTCATGAATTAAATTGGAAATCAGTTAAGTGAAGACTCAATGAATGAAATTCGATAAATTAGTAATTGAAATATCACCCCCCTTTTTGAGAAAGATAGTTCAGGAAGAACCTTATCAGACTCGAACCCAGAATCAGACTATGACCAAGACCAAACTCTTTCGTCAAATTCGAGGAAAGACGATGTGACGAGTTCAGGAAAATACACTCAAATCTCTCACCAAATCTGAAACTAAGATAAGACCCTTCGAACTGATCTTAGGATCAAGATTACGGAATTCGAGGAATTCTATTTTGAAATTCAGTATTACGATTATGAAGTTTTGGGGATACTGATTTAAGATATACTCATTGTATTCAAAAGAAAATCAAACTGAAAACTTGCATAGAAACCTTGTTTTCTTAAAGGACTATCTTACGCCAGAATGCTGGAGGGAACATTTGGGATAAATCTCAAAAATTAAATAGTCATAAATCTTATGACAAAGTTAAGTTGACAAAAATCTCGTTTTGTTAGAATCATGAGGTACGCGGCCCATGTGGACGTTCGTAAACCCCTGCACCGATCCCAACCTGGTCCCTTCAAGGGTGAAGGAGAACAGTTAGGAGAAACAGTGGAAAAATGGATCGAGGCAATGGAAGAATATTTTGATGTAACCGGTTATAATGAGAGGAGCAAGATGGCTCTCGCCAGATTGAAAATTATGGAAACGGCCAAGGGCACATGGAGGAACCATTGCGAGACAAACCGTCTCGACCAAATACCCAGGCCTGGTCAGATCTTAAAGCTTACCTCAGGAAGAGGTGCTGTCCTTTGGGCTTCCTGGAAACCAAAATGAATGAGTTCTTGGAATTGAAACAGGATAGCTGGACAAATGAAGAATACCATCAGGCATTTTCCCTTCTCCTCAAATATTCTCCACTTTTGGATGAAGAGCAGCTGATGGCCAAATTCATTCGAGGGATGAACGAGACATTGGATACTTTAGTGAAAAATGCCAAACCAGTCTCAATGGTAGAAGCTGTCAAAATGGCAAAGGATTTTGCCAAGGCATTTGTTGTTAAGGTCCCGCCAAAGTTAAGGCATTTGTTGTTAAGGTCCCGCCAAAGCCTTCACCCTCAAACTTTAAAAGGTTCCAAACCTCGGGAAGTGCTTCAAACTTTCCATCCCCAAAGAGGCAGCAAGGCCCAATTAAGAATCAAGATGCTGGTAGATTCTGAAGTGAAGGAAGACCCTTCTCTTAGAACACTTTCTCAGAAGCCCCACCTTTTTCAAGGACTCAGAGGGATGAGCTTATAAGTGAGAACAAGTGTTTTGGGTGTCAGGGTTTTGGTCAACAGCTTAAAGACTGCCCGACTCTTGCCATGTCAAGAGGATAGGGAAGTCAAGGACCCAGAGTGTAGAGACCAGCCCCTTCGTATCAGTCAAATCAGGCCGTCTCGTCAAAATCAGGGCAATCCCAGGAGGAATCCAGCTCAGCCATCTGCGTCTGTTCAAAGTAATCAAAGAACTCCCTCCCAGAACTGGGGTAACCAAAGAGATAGAGTTCCGCCCCAATTTGCACAGCCAGAGCAATTACGATAGCAGAAGTAGTGGAAGAGGAAAGAGGTCAGATTTATGCCGCAATTAAGAACCAAGGACCAAATCGTCAATTCTCTATCATCCATACTCTAGCTGAGTATAAGGGTAAGTCATTCAAGCTTTTGATTAATTTAGACAGTACTCATTCATTTATTTTCCCTAGATGCCTGCGTAAGCTAATCTTAGAACAAAAATCAGGGAAACCTATGCAAGTTGAATTGGCCAGTGGGAAGATCCTTTTCACTCACCATGAGACATATCGTATTCAGTTTAATCTAGATGGGAATGTAACTGATTGCCAGTTCAGAGTCTTACCTTTGGGAGTTTTCGACGGAATCCTTAGAATGGATTGGCTCCACAAATATCAAGCTGACATTCACTATCACAAAATGGAACCATTTCCTTCCGTGACCTTCATGGAAACAAAGTTCAAAGAACAGAAATTTCAAGATCCCCAGGTCTGCAATTAGTAAAAGCTTCTAAGTTACTGAAAGGAATTAGAAAGAAGTAGCTTATTTATGTTGTCAAAATGAATCTAGTAGACACAAAGTTAAAAGCTAAAGAACCAGAATGGTTAAGTGAGTATGATGATTTATTCCCAGCAGAGCTAACTGAGATGCCTCTGATTCGGGAAGTAGATCATGTGATAGAATTGACCCCCGAAGCTCAGCCAGTAGCCCAACGCACATACAAAATGCCAGTCCCTGAAGCCATTGAACTCAAGGAACAGCTTAGGAAGCTGTTAGAACAAGGGTTTGTAAAACCCAGTGTTTCACCTTGGGGAGCACCAGTTCTCTTTTAGAAAAAGAAAGATGGAACGCTAAGACTCTATGTGGATTACAGAGGTCTCAATCAGCTGACAGTTAACAGTTAAGAATAAGTATCCTATCTAGTAGACACAAAGTTAAAAGCTAAAGAACCAGAATGGTTAATTGAGTATGATGATTTATTCCCAGCAGAGCTAACTGAGATGCCTCTGATTCGGGAAGTAGATCATGTGATAGAATTGACCCCCAAAGCTCAGCCAAGAACCCAGCGCACATACAAAATGCCAGTCCCTGAAGCCATTGAACTCAAGGAACAGCTTAGGAAGCTATTAGAACAAGGGTTTGTAAAACCCAGTGTTTCACCTTGGGGAGCGCCAGTTCTCTTTTAGAAAAAGAAAGATGGAACGCTAAGACTCTATGTGGATTACAGAGGTCTCAATCAGCTGACAGTTAACAGTTAAGAATAAGTATCCTATCCCTAGAATTGATGAGCTTCTGGACAGGCTAAGTGGAGCCTATATCTTCACAAAGATAGATCTCAAATCAGGGTATTATCAGATCAGGATTAATGAGCAAGATATCCCAAAGACAGCCATCAATACTCGCTATGGGCACTATGAATTTACAGTCATGCCATTTGGATTGACAAATGCCCCAGCTACATTCAATCACCTAATGCAGGACATTCTCAGAGAATACTTGGATGATTTTATTCTTGTTTTCTTTGATGATATTATGATTTACTCAAGGAATGCAGTTGACCACCATGAAGCTCACGTCCGAAAAGTTCTTGAGATTCTAAGGAAGCACCAACTCTTTGTGCAAAAAAGAGAAAATGCACTTTCTCTGTCGACCATGTTGAATACTTGGGCTTTTTGGTATCCAAAGACGGAATTTCTCCAGATTTCGCAAAAGTCAAAGCAGTCATAGATTGACCTAAACCAAGGACAGTGAAAGAAGTCAGAGGATTCTTGGGATTAACTGGTTGTTGTTGGTATAGAATTTTTATACCTAAGTATGTTCTCATAGCTTCCTCCCTGACTAATCTTATCAAAAAGAATATCCCGTTTCAATGGTCTGCCAGGTGTCAGAGCGCTTTTGATAAGCTGAAGACCGCCTTGGTAACCAATCCCATTCTGAAGTTGCCACATTTCTCTCTACCCTTTGAGGTAGTAATTGATGCTAGTGGTTTTGCCCCGAGAGGTGCGCTCATGCAGGAAGGTCATGCAATGGCTTATGAATCCCGAAAACTCAGAACGTTCCTTGCCTAGAAATTGGGGACAATTCCACCTTTTTTGATTTTCTTAACAAACTTTCTAATGGGGTCAAGAGAACTAAACTATCCTTCACTTGATTAAACCAGAAAGAAGGAAAACTATTACAGACTTAACTTAAAGAAATCAACGCTTTTTTCCTAACCGAATCAGGCACAGCTGTTGATCTAATCATTAGAGAAGTCTTCAGGTTTTTATTTAACTACTCGAGTTCTAATCATATTCTTGTTATTCAATTTCATTATTAAAACTCCACTGATAACCCCATCCGGCCCATGGGTTAGCCACCACCCACAACCACTGGAATCGGTAGAACGAGACAATTACTCACCCACCCATAATTGAATGCCTTTCTTAACTTTTGCTTTCAAATACAGATATGCACACACTCCTCTTTAAAACTTTAACTTATAAAACAATCCATTGACAAAACAATTATGATTTACAGACATCATAACTAAAAAATTCCATCCAGTCCATTGTTTCTAAAAAAAAATAGTATCACTCTGGACTCTCCGTTGAGACCAGCTGGTCAGCAAGATCCAGTAACAATTTACAATAATCATTTGTCCATCATACAATCTTCCACGACATATGCATGGGTGTACTAGGCACCGCGAGCTCGTGCATTGCCTGGTCAGGATCCTCCTTAGGTGTCCTGCCACTTCACTCAAGGACCGCTTCGTCGGCCCTCGTCCATCGTATCAGAAGTGCACCATTTTAATCGTGCCGAGACTGGTCAAGACCTGGGCAAGCTTTGCCACGTGAGCTGTCCTTCGAACACTCCCCGCCGCCAGCTGTTGCAACCGAACTTCCCTTAGAAAAACACATACCAGCATTCTGGCGTAAGACAGTCCTTTAAGAAAATAGGGTTTCTATGCAAGTTTTTAGTTTGATTTTCTTTTGAATACAATGAGTATATCTTGAATCAATATCCCCAAAACTTCATGATTGTAATACTGAATTCCATAACAAAATTCCTCGAATTCTGTAACCTTGATCCACAGATCAATTTGAAGGGTCTCAAACTTAGTTTCAGATTTGGCGGGAGATTTGAGAATATTTTCCTGAACTGGTCATATCTTCTTTCCTCGAAACTGATGAAGGAGTTGGCTTTGGTCATAGTCTGATTCAAGATTCGAGTCTGATAAGATTTTTGCTGAACTATCTTTCTCAAAAAAGGGGGCGATATTTCAGTTACTATTTTACTGAATTTCTTTCTTTGAGTATTCACTTAACTAATTTCCAAATTAGTTACGAATTTCAATGAGGAATAAATTAATCATTTATTTGAATATTTCAATCTCAATAGATTTCCTGAATTTTCTTTTTACAATCCGCGAGAGTATAAAATGATAGAAATTTCTCTCTTAGAGTATTTACTTATTCATTTATCAAATACTCATAGAAATTAAACATAGAATTGAAGAGAAATCTAATTTTGATATAAAAATTCTTTATGCATCTATTTATGCATAAAATCAACTTCAATGGAAATAACACTTTTAAAATAAAAAGAATTTCTTTATGCATCTATTCATGCAAAAAATCAATTTTAATAGGAATAACACTTTTGTAATAAAATTTTTTTTCCATGATACATCTTTCTATGCATAGAAATTAAATTCAATGAAAATAACACTTTTATAATAATTTTTTTTTATTATGCATCATTCTATACATAGAAATTAAATTCAAAGAAAATAACACTTTTATAATTAAAAAAATTCAATATGCATCTTTCTATGCATAGAAATTAAATTGAATGAAAATAACACTTTTATAAAAAAAATATATTATGCATCATTTATGCATAGAAATTAAATTCAATGAAAATAACACTTTTATAATTAAAAAATTTTCATTATGCATCTTTCTATGCATAGAAATTAAATTCAATAATTAATATCAGTGATATCCATGCATATTCATAGGTGAATATGTACATGGTAGAATATTTCTTTTAGAATGCACAAACGATGGGAATTACTCTTTTGGAATAACATAAAAATAAACTTTCTTCTCCACCACAAAATTCTAGAAAATTTTACCATAACCTCCTTTGTATGGCTGACCATTTCTCATTTTTATCCTTCTATTTTAAACTTATATTAACCCCAATTAGATTTCTAGGATCCTAATCAACATAATTTTTAATTTCCAAGAGTAAACAATAAAAAAAAAGTTTAATAAATATTTTTTGCCAATCATTCTAGGATAAAGAAAGGCTGAATTGTAAGGAAGAGAAGGGATGGCCTTTTCATCAAGGCATAGCATCAGAAATTATTATAATCAACTATAAAAAACAAGAAAATCAAGAAAACCATAGATTTAAAATTAAAAAGTAAGAAGAATTCAGCTTACATGGAGTTTGTAAGCTTTCCTTTGGCTTGAGGGATTGAGGGTTCTACTCTTGTTTGGATCAAGAGTGGCCACTAATTACTTTGGAGAGGATTAAGTAAAAAACAATTGAATTATCAAGAAAATTCAATGTAACTGGCTCTGGGTAGGAGTAGAGCAATAGTATATACACTATTAAGCTTTTACAAAGGGGGAAGGCTTCTATTTATAAGAAAAAGTGAGCCTCAAACCAAGCAAATTGATTCTAGAATTTTCCAGATCAGTTTGGTCAATTTTTGACCATTTTTGGGTCAGTTCAGCTTACTTTTTGGAACTAGACTTGAAATAGGAGAGAGGAGAGATGACATACCTCATTTTATTGATTTAAATTAGGGGGTAATGATGAGAAAAAAGGTGCCTCCTTCATGAGGGAGAATCCCCACTCTGAGGTGTCAAAAATCAGTTTTTTAAATATTTTCTTTGGTCTTTAGTCCACTCTTCATCTTATGTGAGTATTTACTCATTTTTGGGAGGTTTTTCTTTATCATGTGAAGATTGCATACCACCTCCTCAAAGAGGTGGTCAAAGAAGGGTACATCACCATGCAATACGTCTCTAAACTCAAGAGAGTAAACAATAAGAAGAGTTTAATTGATCACCTAGTTAATCTTTCTAGGATTAAGAAAGGTTAGAAGTAAAGAAGAGAAGGGGTGGCCTTTTCATCAAAGGTAGTTAATCTTTCTAGGATTAAGAAAGGTTGGAAGTAAAGAAGAGAAGGGGTGGCCTTTTCATCAAAGGCATAGCATAGCATTTGAGTCTAACTCAATCATTTGCAAAACATAAAAATCAAGAAAGCCATAGATTTTTCATTAAAATTCGTAAACAAAGTAAGAAAATTAACTTACATGGAGCTTGTAAACTCTCCTTTGGCTTGAGGGATTGAGGGTTCTACTCTTGTTTGAAGCAATAGTGGCCACCAATTCACTTTGGAGAGGATTAGGCCAAAAACTATTGAATTATTAAAAAATTCAATGTCGATGGCTCAGGACAGGAGTAGAGTAACAGTGCATAAACACCACTAAGCTTTTACAAAAGAGGGAGGCTTCTATTTATAGGAAAAAGTGAGCCTCTAACCAAGCAAACTGATTCTAGTTTGGTCAATTTTCGACCACTTTTGGGTCAGTTCAGCTTACTTTTTGGATCTAGATTTGAAACAAGAGAGAGGAGAGATGAAAATAACTCATTTTATGATTAAAAATTGGGGGTAATGATGAGAAAAAGCCGCCTACTTCATGAGGGGAGATCCCCATTCTGAGGTGTCAAAATTCAATTTTTTAATTCTTTTCTTTGGTCCTTAGTCCACTCTTCATCTTATGTGAGCATTTACTCATTTTTGGGGGGTTTTTCTTTTATTCTTCAATTTATCTCCTCCCTAAATTTGGATTAATCTCATTGGCCTGTCAAACCTTTGTTTGGACCTTAATCCAAAATCTTCTGAAAACAGGGACCCTTAGGCTAAGGTCTTTTGTGCACATTATAATTTATTTCAATGCACCTTAGGAATTTCTTTTTAAACTTCTGTTTCGGGGGAATTTATTTTAATAAGAAGGGATATTTTTCCATCCAAATATATCTAAAAACTGAATTACCTCTTTAGAACATTTTCTCTCTCTATGCCAAAACAGGTAGAAACAAGATCTTTTATTATTCTGAAAAGGGAATTGATTACAGGGGAGGAAACTGGACATCTTGAGGGGCCGGGGAGGAATCTTACATCCTCTCCCACTTGAAAAACGTGAGATGTCCTCATCTCAAAAACTGAGGGTAATCCCACATGAGTTCGGCTTCTTTCTCCCAGGTGGCGTCTTCAAAGGATAGAACTTCTATTTGACTAATAATTCTCTCAAAATTTTGTTCCTAAGAACCTTCTCTCAAACATCAAGGATTTCTTCAGGTTGGAGTTCCATCTGCCCATGGGTTGAAGAGTTAAGAGTTCATCATTAAGCACATGATTCGGGCTCGGTACATACTTCTTAAGTAGGCTGACATGAAATACATTATGTACTTTGAGATGAGGAGGCAAACGAAGTTCATAGGCTAAGTCACCTACTTTCTTTGTAATCAGATATGGTCCGGGGATAACTTCTTATACTTCCCAAGAGATAGAGAACTTCTTTTGGGGCATACTCGAATGAAGACCATATCTACTTCTTCGAATCTTCTGCCTGACCTCTTCTTATCTACATACTACTTTTGTCTATCCTGGGTAGCTTTTATATCCTTACGCGGATTGACTGCATCTGGTGCTCCATCTAGCTCTTCATACTACTTTTGTCTATCCTGGGCAGCTTTTATATCCTTGCGCGGATTAACTCCTCAAATACATGAACTCTATCCACACAAACACTACCAAGAATGCTATGAATACTAGGAGTATGATTGGATCAGTGATATCTTCACAAATAAAAATCTTAGAAGAATAGCTTGATGTATCTAACACTAGGAACTCAAGTCTATGCTCATAGGTGTCTCTATCACTCATATGTAGAGTATCACTATCCTCAAGTGTGCTAATGGAGCCGTCACTAAGCAAATTCTTGCGCAGGGCAAAGCCTCTCACTTGGGGCCTCACCCACCGATATCCGGACAAGAGACTAATCTCTCGATTCTTCCAAAACCGAACCCAAAAAAACTTCCCTCGCCCAGCATAGGCGATTCCTCCAAGATAATTTTATTCTAACGTAGACAAGGTCATCATACTAACCAAATTGATCCGATTGAACCTGTAAGTCTCATGGTCAGATCAAGGAAAAGACTTGCACTTGGATCATAGAGTCCAATGCTATTTTCCACATCAAGAGGCACAACCGTTGATTCTTTCCCATAGAACAAGGGTTATCCGAGATTTACCTCAACTATCGTAACTTAACAGAATTGAGTCTCATTTTAGGGATCCATCAGTCCAGCCTAACCCCATCCAATCTCATGGGTTAGCCAATCTCCCAACCA
This sequence comes from Cibotium barometz, assembly GCF_041138505.1. Lineage (NCBI taxonomy): Eukaryota > Viridiplantae > Streptophyta > Polypodiopsida > Cyatheales > Cibotiaceae > Cibotium > Cibotium barometz. Next base: position 35,013,938 of record NC_141066.1, read on the forward strand.
CTGTAGTGATAGGATCCATTTATAAATTTGGTTGTGTTTTACCCCGCGGGTACAAGGGAAAAGAGTTCCCAGGCCCCCTAGCCGGTGCTTCAAGCAAACTTCAAGATAGTCACACCACTTACACACCCAATATGAAATTGCCTGTTTCACAGATTCAGCTTTAAAACAATCTTTTAAATGAAACCATAGTATCACTGATCATAATCCTCCAAAATATCCAGCTTAAATTCTAATTTCCAATCATTCCTTCATCGGTGTACCTATGTCATCATTGGCAACCAGAACGCCACCACCTTTTCACTCAGGGGCCTTTTCAATAGTTCCTAGCTCATAGTACCCGGAAATATATTCACTTAAGAAAATCTAGATGGACTCTTCGTTGAAGATCAGCAAGATCAACCAACAGATCCATATAAAAGAGCCATGGACTCATCCGTTTGAGAACCAACAAGGACAATTAACCAAATCCATGCCCGAGTTCAGAAAACAACTCTAACGCCTTGTTCCATTTTTCTTTCCCGATGCATGCATGGGTATCTTCGGAGACCCAAAGCCTGAGCACCATATGGTCAGCACCCTCTAGGCTCCTTCACAAGTCACCTAGCGCTTCACTCATAGGCCGCTTCCTTGGTCCCTCATCCACCGTACTGGAAGCTCACCATTTAAATCGAGCCGAGGCTGGTCAAGACCTCAGCGCCGACCTTGCTATGCGAGACGTCTTCCATTGACTCTCTGTCAGCTGTTGCAACTTTATCACTTAGGTCGCCATGACCTCATTCACAAGACGGTCAAAATGCTTCCCCAGCATTCTTGACATAATACAGTCATTTAAAAACAGGTTTCATAAATACAGTTTTCTAATAACGAACTCTCATCTTTCCACATTGTTCCACATCATTTCTTGTTATTGGCACATTCTTCTACATCAATTCACATTGCTTATTGTATATATGGAACGGACTCACTGAAGCCTTCGCCCCTCACCCTGCTCGAGCTGCCGCCTACTCGCCCCCTTCATCCCCGCTCTCGTGACTTAGCCTCTCCCCGCTTGCCCGCACCCCCCGTCCGTGCCCCTGTGTTTCTCGTGCCACCCGCCCTCCCCTTTCACGCCCGTTGCCCCCTGCCCGTCGACCCGTCTCCTTTGTGCCCCCTCTCCCCCCCTCCTATGCGTCCCGCCCCCCCTGTGTGCCCCCGCCCTACCCCCCCTTTCGCATTTTCCCTGCCCCCCTTTTGTTCCACGCTTTTTTCCCTCTCTTTCTCTTTCTCTTTCTCTTTCTTTTTCTTTCTTCTTTTGTTTTCTTTTTTTTTTCCTCCGCCTCTGCCTTCCTCCCATCCCCTTCTGGTTTTTTTTCGCCCCCCTCTTTCTTCCTCCCCCCCCTTTGTTTTTCTGCCCTTCCCTCTCTTCCCCTCCCCGCTCCGCTTTTTTGTGCAGCTTGGCTCTCTTGCAGGACCCCCCATTTATCGCTTCGCCCCCTCGACTCAGCTTCAGACTCTGATGGAGGTTCCTCCCGCCCCACCTCAGAGGGACTCTTTCGTAGCCCCCTCGCTCGCCCCCCCTAAGGATACCCCCATCAGGCTTTCTCTTTTGCCAGAAGAGGAAGTGAGCCTCGCCGTAGAGGTGGAACGCCACCAGGCACATTCCACCATCTGGCATATAACTGGCACTCGTAACTGGCACTCGCCCCAGCGGCCGAGCAGGCAGAGCGCTTATTCCATGTTACAATTTGCTTTCTTGGACTTCGCCGCCGTGAGTACCTCCCGCTCCTTTCTAGGATAGGATCATTGGTGGGCTTGGTGCTTGAGACTGGCCCCATAGCAGCTTCAGTGGTGGCTAGAGTAGCTGGTCAGAGTTTTGGTTCCTGACATCTCCTCCCTTCCGAAGGTCATTCAGTTACCTAGGATAGGGGGGGATGGATTGATCAGAGAGTGGAGTTCTCGGGGCTCCCAAACCAGTGTTTTATATGCAGGCAGGTTGGCCACCTGGCCAAGGCCTACTGCCCTCGCAGGAGACCCCGACCTTCACCGCAGCAGTAGACCCCCGATGGCCCGCCCACAGATGCGGCTCGGCAGCCAGCCTCCGGGACACCTGCTCCCCCTCCTCCCCCTCACAGCTCCCCTCAGCTCCCCGGGAGGCGCTGGCAGTACCCTGGTGCTCACCTATAGTCCGACGGGCACTGAGCACCGACCTTGCTCGAGCATCGTAGAGGAGACCTACCATGCCAATTCGTGCTTCACGGATATCCTCTATCCACAGGCGGCTGAGTAGTCTCGCCACTGGACAGCACTCGGAGGCTTTCGACTACTCCTTCACATGCCTTTTTGGAGTGGAGGGCCTCCATGAGCCAGCACCCATCAGAGTTCATGTGGTGATACCTCCGGCCCGAGGGGAGGAGGCACTTGATTCAGCGGTGGCCTTCTCCTTCCCTCTTTGTGGCACTAGCAACCAAGAGTGGACTCTGGATCTCGCTCTTAGTATTTTGAAGACTCGGGCAGTTGAGTTTTCTCACCATGTGAGCGATTTGGAGATGACAGACATGATAGGCCGACTCTGGGAGTTGGCACATTTCTTTGATACCGGGAGTGCGGATGCCTCCAGGATTCGACATTTGGTGGTTCGCATAGTGGCAGACCTAGCACGAGACCCTGGCTATGTATGTACGAGACCGGGTGGGTAGATTCGTAGCCGCCCGAATGGGGATTACTCTCCATCCAAGCCGCTTGCGAAGGCCCGTCGTATGGCTAAGACAGCCTCCACCTCAGCAGGTCATCCATGAGGATCATCTCATGGAATGTAGAGGGCCTTGGCGGCGCACACTATGTACGTTATCGTGGTTTCTTGATGCATGAGCTTCAAAGATGCCTGGTTGGGGGCAATATTGATATTTTGATGATGCAGGAGCACCATTCGAGTGAGAGCAGGATTCGGAGATATGGTTCGGTGATGCCTGGTAGATGGGACACATTTTGGCCTCTGCAGGTTTTGGCCCCTTGGGTGGGTAGGGAGAAGTATGTATGGTCATTTTGCGGATGTATGGTGGTAGGCTATTGTGGATCGTGGGGTCATTGTGCCTAGTAGAGCACAGTATGTTATTCTGAGGATGCACGATGAGCACTTTGGAGTGCTCAATGTCTATGCACCCAACCATGCTAGTGCCAGACTAGAGTTCTGGACCCTTGTTACAGATGCATTGCCCGAGGCCGCACATTGGTGTGTTGGGGGAGATTTCAACATGCTTAAGGACCCGGTCGATAGGGTGGGAGGCAGTCATGTTATAGTGCATAGCACAGAGCTTGTAGCTTGGGAGCGATTTTGTATGACACTGTGGATCACTGATGCACGGCAGCATGAGGCTTTCTCCCGTTCTCGGGACAGTCTTAGTTTCTCTCGGTCGGATCACCGGGGCAGGGAGGGACTAATCTATCACGGACTGATTGCTTCTATGTGGGAGACAGGTTCTGAGAGCGTGGTGGCTCTGTTGGCATTCTCGCTCTGCTGGCACCTCTTTTTCAGACCATGCACCAGTTATTTTGACACTTTAGGAGAGGACATGGGAGACCAGCTTGCAGTTGAGGATCCCAGAGAGGATACTTACAGATCTCGGTCTTTCTGAGGACATTGAGAGGATATGGCATGATAGCCAGAGCTGTGACCTAGATGCAGCAGGCCAGTGTGCCCAGGGACTCATCGAGCTCAGCTCTTTTTTGCACGCTACAACCTTGACACGACTGGGAGAGACACGAGAGCGGGAGCGTCGCTTGAGATGTAGCCTTGCTTCGCTCCAGCATCTTCAGGAGCAGCTGCCTACATGTGAGTGGGTGGCATCCCAGCTGAGCCACGCACGCTAGGAGGTTAGAGAGGCAGAGGAGCAGAGACATGAGTTCTACTATCATCGCTAGGCCTCTCAGTGGACGCAGCTTGGTGATAGAGTGACTGGGGAGTTTTTTGAGATCACCGAACCCCACCATGCTCGAGCAGGAGTACGCCATCTCAGGAGGCAGGACGGATCGTTAGCCCACTGAGCTCGGGGAGATTAGAGCCATTGCCACTGAGTTCTATAGAGACCTGCTTTCAGCGGAGCCAGCCACGGAGGCACGTGATGCTTGCAGACAGACTGTGTGGGCCCATGTGCAGAGGAGGGTCACAGATCGTATGTGCACAATCTCCCGCTCCAGCATGGAGCCCAAACCCAGGTTCTAGATGGATTCCTCTTGGCACAGTAGTGTGGTATCTAGGATGCCAGATTGGACTTGATTTGTCACCTGAGCAGCAGATTGCCCCGCGTCTTCTAAGCATTCGGAAGAAGCTTTTATATTGGAGTATAGCTCGGCTATCCTTGGCTGGGAGGGTGGTGGTGACAAATCAGGTGCTTTTAGCGACTATGTGGTACATCACGTCTTGCTGGATCTTTTCGAGCTCTTGCATCAGCCAGGTACAGAGGCTGATTAGGAACTTTCTTTGGTCTGGGCGGGATGGTCAGCCGGCCCGGGCTAAGGTTGCTTGGGCAGTTATTACTCTTCCGCTGGCCCCCAGGGGGGCTTGGGCATTATAGATCTAGCTGATCAGAGTAGAGCCTTGTTGGGAAATTTATGATTCAATCCATAATGAGTTAATGATCCAATTAGGGATCATTCTAATCATATCCATAATGTTAATCATGAAATAACTAACTTAAAAGCAAAAAAAGCCATTAATTTGGCCTCCAATTAAACAAGCATAGAATTTATTCTTGGATTAGGGAAAAGCTTCATAAGAAGCTTCATTTGGATTGAGAATAGGTCATGGGAATGACCATTCTTTGAGTGAGAGAGAGAAATTACGTAAAAACCATTAAAATTAAGCATAAATGAAAATTTATGTATTTCCTTACTACCATTCATCAATTAACTTCAATAGCATTACAAAGCCACTCCAATTAAGCTTCTCAAGCTTGAGAGGGATTGAGAAGAGAGAAACATTGAGAAATTATAGAAAAAGATCAAAATTCACCCTTTACCTTAGAAATTGCTTGATTCTTTGATCACGGTAGAGGCCCCCAACCAATCAATTGGTTTGGTATGTTGATGGAGCCATCAATGGAGATTGAAGAAGGAGGGAAGCTCCAATTTCTTCAATTTGGTGAGAATTTTAGAGAATAGTAAAAATTATCATTATTTCAACATAATTCTGGCATAGTATAATTCTCCTATTTTTTTACAAAGGACTCAGGTTCTATTTATAGGAGAGGGAATCTCTAACCAAGACCAACTGATTTTTAGAATTTTCCAGATTCAGTTTGGTTGAATTTGGACCTAGTTTGGTTCCTTTTTTATTCGGTTTGATCCAAGAGAGAGGAGAGATAAAAATATCACATTATTTTTTAGTTTAAAACCCATTCAAGCATGTGAAGTAGGCGCCTCCTTGAAGGGACTCCCCTTCCTTACACATGTGTCAAAATGGAATCATTATACCCAAAATATCTCATTTTTTTAGTAATACTCAGCTTTTTACTAATAACCCTTGTACACAGTCAACTCGTCATCTTATGTGAGCATTTACTCATTTTTGGGTTTTTTTCTTTTACAAATTGGATTTATCTCCTCCCCGCACATGGATTGATCTTATTGGCCCATAGGAACCTTAATTAGACCATAATCTAAAAATTTCTGAAAATCTAGACCCTTAGGCTAAGGTCCTTTATACCCATTTCCAATTAATTCTAATTGCACATTGGAAAGTTCTTTTTGAATTTCTGTTTCAGGGGAATTCATTTTAGACACTAGGAGGATTTTTATATCCAAAAATATCTCAATTTTGGACTGCCTCCCTCTAGACATTTTCTCTATCTAGGTCAAAACAGGGTAAAACAGAATCTTTCTTTTATTTCAAAGAGGGAAACAATTATAAGTCAGAAGGGAAGATTCCTACACTTGCACACCTCAAAAAGTTAGAGGGAGGAATCTTACATCGTCACTTTGAGGATCTATACTTTCCTGATCCAGTAGAGTGACATCAGGGTGATGTATTAACCTCAATACCAATCAACGTCAGAGACTCAGACAGAATATCTCGCTAGCCATGATCTTATTAAGGCTAGGAGTTATTCATTATGTCCAATTGTGTAATCATTCACCCCGAAATTTTAGAATTTCTTGCAGAATTTCTAGACTTCTAAGCCACTTTATTCCTAGGAGTACAATTACAGCACCTTTATTAGTGATGAATCATGTATATCATAGCATGTCTCCCTCGCAGTATTGCCTTTTTATGCGTACGCGATTGAGGCAGTGACTTTTGGAGCCGAGACACTCCATGTATATATCAACAAAAACTTTTGATAAATGATGTTTTACAAAAGATTCCAAATTGTTTTCGTGGTTGTGAATATTGGTTAGCAAAATTATCAGAGTGAAAGCTTGTTTTCAAGAATTATGATGGAATAATTAATTGTTTAAGAGAAAAAAATAAAAAAAATAGTCATAAATCTGATGACGAAGTTAAGTTAACAAAAATCTCGTTTTGTCAGAATCATGAGGCGCATGGCCCGTGTGATAGGCAACCGGACCCTCTTACCGATGATGAAGAGTTAGGTCCGGATGTTCGTAAAGCCCTGCACCGATCCCTACCTGGTCCATTTAAGGGTGAAGGGGAACAAATTAGGAGAAATAGTGGAAAAATGGATCGAGGCAATGGAAGAGTACTTTGATGTAACCGGTTACAATGAGAGGAGCAAGATGGCTCTCATTGTAACCGATGAGAGGAGCAAGATGGCTCTTGCCAGATTAAAAATTATGGAAATGGCCAGGGTCGCATGGAGGATCCATTGCGAGACAAACCATCTTGACCAAAATACCCAGACCTAGTTAGATCTTAAAGCATACCTCTGTCCTCCCCGAGCTTCCTGGAAACCAAAATGAATGAGTTCTTGGAGCTAAAGCAGGATAGCTGGACAATTGAAGAATACCATCAGGCATTTGCCCTTATCCTCAAATATTCTTCACTTTTGGATGAAGAGCAACTGATGGCCAAATTCATTCGAGGAATGAACGAGACATTAGACACTTTGGTGAAAAATGCCAAACTAGTCTCAATGGCGAAAGCTGTCAGAATGGCAAAAGACTTTGCCAAGGCATTTGTTTTCAAGGTCCCGCCAAAGCCTGCACCCTAAAACTTTTAAAGGTTCCAAACCTTGGGAAGTTCTTCAAACTTTCCACCCCCAAAGAGGCAGCAAGGCCCAAGTCAGAATTAAGATGGTGGTAGATTCAAAAGTAAAGGAAGACCCTTCCCTCAAAACACTTTCTCAGGAGCCCCACCTTTCTCAAGGATTCAGACGGATGAGCTTAGAAGTGAGAACAGATGTTTTGGATGTCAGGGTTTCGATCACCAGCTTAAAGACTGCCCGAATCTTGCTATGTCAAGAGGACAAGGAAGTCAAGGACCTAGAATGTAGAGACCAGCCCCTTCCTATATCAATCAAATCAGGGTCTGTCTCATCAAATTCAGGGCAATCCCAGGAGGAATCCAGCTCAGCCATCCACCTCTGTTCAGAGTAATCTCAGAAATCCCTCCCAAAACTGGGGTAACCAAAGAGAAAGAGTTTCGCCCTGATCTACACCAGCCAGAGCAGTTACAGTAGCAATAGTAAAAGAGGAAGGAGGTTAGATTTATGTCGCAATTGAGAGAACCAAGGGCCAAATCGTCAATTCTCTGTCATCCATACTCTAGCTGAGTATGAGGGTAAGTCATTCATACTCCAGCTGAGTATAAGGGTAAGTCATTCATACTCCAGCTGAGTATAAGGGTAAGTCATTCAAACTTTTGATTGATTCATGTAGTACTCATTCATTTATTTCCCCTGGATGCTTGCGTAAGCTAGACTTAGAACAGAAATCAGGGAAATCTATGCAAGTTGAATTGGCCAGTGGTGGGAAGATCCTTTTCAGTCACCAGATCGTATCCAGTTTAGTCTAGATGGGAATGTAACTGACTGTCAGTTTCAGAGTCCTACCTTTGGCAGTTTTCGACGGGATCCTTAGAATGGATTGGCTCCACAAAAACCAAGCCGACATTCACTATCATAATGGAACCATTTCCTTCCATGACCTTCACGGAAACAAAGTTCAAGGAACCGGAATTTCAGGATCCCCAAGTCTGCAATTAGTAAAAGCTTCTAAGTTATTGAAAGGATTTAGAAAGAATTAGCTCATTTACATTGTCAAAATGAATCCAATAGACTCAAAGTTAAAAGCTAAAAAACCAGAATGGTTAAGTGAGTATGATGATTTATTCCCAGCATAGCTAACAGAGATGCCTCTAATTCGGGAAGTAGATCATGTGATAGAATTGACCCCCGAAGCTCAGCCAGTAGCCCAGCGCACGTATAGAATGTCAATCCCTGAAGCCATTGAACTCAAGAAACAGCTTAGGCAGCTGTTAGAACAAGGGTTTGTAAGACCCTGTGTTTCACCTTGGGGAGTGCCAGTTCTCTTTCAGAAAAAGAAAGATGGAATGCTAAGACTTTGTGTGGATTACAGAGGTCTCAATCAGTTGACAGTTAAGAATAAGTATCCTATCCCCAGAATTGATGAGCTTCTGGACAGGCTAAGTGGAGCCCAGATTTTCACAAAGATAGATCTCAAATTAGGGTATTACCAGATCAAGATTAATGAGCAAGATATCCCGAGACAAACATAAATACCCGATATGGGCACTATGAATTTAGAGTCATGCCGTTTGGATTGACAAATGCCCCATCTACATTCAATCGCCTAATGCAAGACATTCTCAAAGAATACTTGGATGATTTTGTTCTTGTTCTCTTTGATGATATTTTGATTTACTCAAAGAATGCAGCTGACCATGAAGCTCACGTCCGAAAAGTTCTTGAGATTCTAAGAGGAAGCACCAAGTCAAAAAGAGCAAATGCACCTTCTCTGTCGACCATGTTGAATACTTGGGCTTTTTGGTATCCAAAGATAAAATTTCTCCGGATTCTGCAAAAGTCAAAGCAGTCCCTCATAGATTGGCATGAACCATAGACAACGAAAGAAGTCAGAGGATTCTTGGGATTTAGTATAGAATTTTTACACCTAAGTATGCTCTCATAGCTTTCCTTCTGACTAATCTTCTCAAGAAGAATACCCCGTTTCAATGGTCTGCTACGTGTCAGAGCGCTTTTGATAAGCTAAAGACCGCCTTGGTAACCAATCCCGTTCTGAAATTACCAGATGTCTCTCTACCCTTTGAGGTAGTAACTAATGCCAATGGTCTTGCCCTGGGAGGTGCACTTATGTAGGAAGGTCATGCAGTGGCCTATGAATCCTGAAAACTCAGGACCCATGAGAGAAATTATGCTATCCACGACCTGGAGCTACTTTCAGTAGTATATGCCCTGAAGTTGTGGAGACATTACGTACTGGGTCAAAGATTCACTTTGATGACAGATCATCAGAGCTTAAAGTGGATCTTCACTCAGAAGGATCTCAACATGCGCCAAAGAAGGTGGATGCAGACCCTGCAGGAATTTGATTTTGAAATCAAGTACCACCGAGGCAAAGAAAATGTGGTAGCAGATGCCCTTAGCAGAAAAGCCTCCTTGCTTGCAATCACAGTGGTGTCAAATCCATTGATTAATGAAGCAAGAGAGAAGATCATGCAGGATAGATTCTTTAGCCCTATTGCTACCCTACTTATGCAGGAAAGCAAAACTCCTCAGGAGTTGAATCAAGTTCAAGGGTACAACCTGGATGATGGAATTATGTATTATAATAGCAGGCTATGCATTCCCAATGATGAGGGAACTAAGGGTCAAATTATGAATGAAGCCCATGATAGCCTTATTGCAAGACATCCAGGTTTCATCAAGATCTACATGTCGGTAAAGAAAAGCTTCTTTTGGCTTGGACTAAAAAAGGACGTACTTAATCATGTACGTCAATGCCTGAGGTCAAGGCAAGGAGAGTAAAAATGCCTGGGAATCTACATCCATTAGACATCTCCCAGATGAAGTGGGAATGTATCAGTATGGATTTTATTACTGGACTACCTTTAGTGCAATCAGGTTACAACTCCATCTTTGTGGTAGTTGAAAGACTAATCAAAGTTGCCTGTCCGATTCCAGTAAAAGTAACCTACAGTGCAGTGGATGTGGCCAGAGTGTTCCTCAAGGAAATCTTCAGATTGCATGGCCTACCCAGGAGAATAGTAAGTGATCGAGATCCCAAGTTCACGTCAAGATTTTGGACTACATTTTTCGAAGCAGTAGGAACTTTCTTGGATCTCAGCACAGCTTACCGCCCCGAGACTGATGGTCAAACAAAAAGGGTGAACTAAGTAATCGAAGATATACTTCGGTCATGCTGTGGCAAGGAACCCAAGAAGTGGCTAAGCTATCTGCACCTAATCGAGTTTGCCTACAATGCTTCTTATCACCGAAGCATTGGGATGAGCCCTTTCAAAGCTCTGTATGGACAAGACTGTCTAACATCATTAACTTGGTCCGACCCATTGATTAGGGTCGAGATGTCCAGACAGATGCTTGATGACATGGAGCAGCAGCAGATGCAATCAATCCGTAAAGATTTAAGAGCTGACCAGGATAGACAGAAGCAATATGCAGATAAAAAGAGGTCAGTCAGAAACTTTGAAGAAGCAGATGTGGTCTTCATTCGAGTACGTCCCAAAAGAAGTTCTCTATCTCTTGGGAAGTACAAGAAGTTATCCCCCAGATACTGTGGGCCATGTCTGATTACAAAGAAAGTAGGTGACTTAGCCTATGAACTTCTTCTACCTCCTCACCTCAAAGTACATAATGTATTTCATGTTAGCCTTCTTAAGAAGTATGCACCGAGCCCGAATCATGTGCTTAATGATTTGGACTAATGAACTCTTAATTTCTTCAACCCAAGGGCTGATGGAACTCCAACCTGAAGAAATCTTTGATGTTCGAGAGAAGGTTCTCATCACGAACAGAATTATTAATTAAATGGAAGTTCTATCCTTTTTTGAAGATGCCACCTGGGAGAAAGAAGCCGAAGAACTGATGCGGGATTACCCCCACTTTGCGAGATGAGGACATCATGCGTTTTTCAAGTGGGAGAGAATGTAAGATTCCTCCCCAGCCCCTCAAGATGTCCAGTTTCTTCCCTTGTAATCAATCCCCTTTTCAGAATAATAAAAGATCTTGTTTCTACCTGTTTTAGCCTAGAGAGAGAAAATATTCTAGAGAGAGTTAACTCAGTTTTTAGATATATTTGGATGGAAAAATATCCTTTCTTATTAAAATAAATTGCCCCGAAACAGAAGTTTAAAAAGAATTTCCTAAGGTGCATTAGAAATAAATTATAATCTGCTCAAAAGACCTTAGCCTCAAGGTCCAGATTTTTTGAAAATTTTGGATTAAGGTTCTGAGGGGCCAATAAGATTAATCCAAATTTAGGAAGGAGATAAATTGAAGAAATAAAGAAAAACCCCCCAAAATGAGTAAATATTCACATAAGATGAAGAGTGGTGGACTAAGGACCAAAGAAAATAGTTAAAAAACTGATTTTTGACACCTCAGAGTGGGGATTCCCCCTCATGAAGGAGGCGCCTTTTTTCTCATCATTGATTTTCATTTTAAATCAATAAAATGAGATATTTCATCTCTCCTCTCTCCTATTTCAAGTCTAGTTCCAAAAAGTAAGCTGAACTGACCCAAAAATGGTCAAAAATTGACCAAACTGATCTGGAAAATTCTAGAATTAGTTTTCTTGGTTTGAGGCTCACTTTTTCCTATAAATAGAAGCCTCCCTCTTTGTAAAAGCTTAATAGTGTTTATGAACTATTACTCTACTCCTCCCCAGAATCAAATACATTAAATTCACTTGATAATTCAATTGTTTTTGACTAAATCCTCTCCAAAAGAATTGGTGGCCACTCTTGATCCAAACAAGAGTAGAACCCTCAATCCCTCAAGCCAAAGGAAAGCTCACAAAACTCCATGTAAGCTAAAAACTCTACTTTTTTAATTTCTAATCTATGGTTTTCTGATTTCTTTGCTTTTTTTTTTTAGTTGATTAAAGTGAATCTTGATGATATGCCTTGATGAAAAGGCTACCCCCTTCTCTTCCTTAAGAATTCAACCCTTCTTTATCCTAATATGTGTAACAAATAAATTTATTTAAACTTTTCTTATTGTTTACTCTTTAGAAAGTGAAAATTGAGTAGATTAGAATACTTTACTTCAAATTGAGTAGATTAGAATACTTTACTTCAAATTGGGATTAATTTTAAATTGATTTTAGAATGTAAAATTTGAGAAATGGTCAGCCATACAAAGGAGGTTATGGTAAAATTTTCTTTAAGTTTGTGGAAAATAAATTTTATCTTCATGTTATTCTAAAAGAGTAATCCCCACTGTTTGTGCATCCTAAAAGAAATATTTTTATCTACTCCATGTACATATTCATCTATGAATATGCATGGATATCATTGATATAATTATTGAAATTAAATTCTATGCATAGAAAGATGCATAATAGATTTTTTTTAATTATAAAAGTGTTATTTTCATTAGATTTAAATTCTATGCATAGAAAGATGCATATTGGAAATTTTTTATTTATAGTGTTATTTTCATTAGATTTAAATTCTATGCATAGAAAGATGCATATTGGAAATTTTTTTATTATAAAAGTGTTATTTTCATTAGATTTAAATTCTATGCATAGAAAGATGCATATTGAAAATTTTTTTATTATAAAAGTGTTATTTTCATTAGATTTAAATTATATGCATAGAAAGATGCATATTGGATTTTTTTTTATCATAAAAGTTTTATTTTTATTATATTTAAATTCTATGCATAGAAAGATGCATATTGGAACAAATTTTATTATAAAAGTGTTATTTTCATTAGATTTAAATTCTATGTATAGAAAGATGCATATTGGAATTTTTTTATTATAAAAGTGTTATTTTCACTAGATTTAAATTCTATGCATAGAAAGATGCATATTTGAAATTTTTTTATTATAAAAGTGTTATTTTCATTAGATTTAAATTCTATGCATAGAAAGATGCATATTGGAAAGTTTTTTAATTATAATAGTGTTATTTTCATTAGATTTAAATTCTATGCATAGAAAGATGCATATTGGAAAATTTTTCATTATAAAAGTATTATTTTCATTAGATTTAAATTCTATGCATAGAAAGATGCATATTGGAAATTTTATTATTATAAAAGTGTTATTTTCATTAAATTTAAATTCTATGCATAGAAAGATGCATATTGGAATTTTTTTATTATAAAAGTGTTGTTTTCATTAGATTTAAATTCTATGCATAGAAAGATGCATATTAGAAATGTTTTTTATTATAAAAGTGTTATTTTTATTAGATATAATTTCTTTGCATGGAAAGATGCATAATAGAATGTTTTTTAATTATAAAAGTGTTATTTTCATTAGATTTAAATTCTATGCATAGAAAGATGCATATTGGAAAATTTTTTATTATAAAAGTATTATTTTCATTAGATTTGATTTCTATGCATAGAAAGATGCATATTGGAATTTTTTCTTAATTATAAAAGTGTTATTTTCATTAGATTTAATTTCTATGCATGGAAAGATGAATAATAGAAATTTTTTTATTATAAAAGTGTTATTTTCATTGATTTCAATTTCTATGCATGGAAAGATGCATAATAGAAATTCTTTTTATTTTAAAAGTGTTATTCCTATTAAATTGATTTTATGCATAAATAGATGCATAAAAGGATTTTCTTTTATATAAAAGTGTTATTTCCATTGAAGTTGGATTTTATGCATAAATAGATACATAACAAATTTTTATATCAAAATTAGATTTCTCTTTAATTCTATGTTTAATTTCTACGAGTATTTTGATAAATGAATAAGTAAATACTCTAAGAGAGAAATTTCTATCGTTTTATATTCACTCGCATTATGAAGAGAAAATTCAGGAAATCTATCGAAGTCAAAATATTTAGATAAATGATTAATTTATTCCTCATCGGAATTCGTGATTAAATTGGAAATCAGTTAAGTGAAGACTCAATGAATGAAATTCGATAAATTAGTAATTGAAATATCACCCCCCTTTTTGAGAAAGATAGTTCAGGAAGAACCTTATCAGACTCGAACCCAGAATCAGACTATGACCAAGACCAAACTCTTTCATCAAATTCGAGGAAAGACGATGTGACGAGTTCAGGAAAATACACTCAAATCTCTCACCAAATCTGAAACTAAGATAAGACCCTTCGAACTGATCTTAGGATCAAGATTACGGAATTCGAGGAATTCTATTTTGAAATTCAGTATTACGATTATGAAGTTTTGGGGATACTGATTTAAGATATACTCATTGTATTCAAAAGAAAATCAAACTGAAAACTTACATAGAAACCTTGTTTTCTTAAAGGACTGTCTTACGCCAGAATGCTGGAGGGAACATTTGGGATAAATCTCAAAAATTAAATAGTCATAAATCTTATGACAAAGTTAAGTTGACAAAAATCTCGTTTTGTCAGAATCATGAGGTACGCGGCCCATGCTAGGTAGTCGGATTCTCATATCGATGATGAAGAGTTAGATCTGGACGTTCGTAAACCCCTGCACCGATCCCAACCTGGTCCCTTCAAGGGTGAAGGAGAACAGCTAGGAGAAACAATGGAAAAATGGATCGAGGCAATGGAAGAATATTTTGATGTAACCGGTTATAATGAGAGGAGCAAGATGACTCTCGCCAGATTGAAAATTATGGAAACGGCCAAGGTCACATGGAGGAACCATTGCGAGAAAAACCGTCTCGACTAAATACCCAGGCCTGGTCAGATCTTAAAGCTTACCTCAGGAAGAGATGCTGTCCTCCGGGCTTCCTGGAAACCAAAATGAATGAGTTCTTGGAATTGAAACAGGATAGCTGGACAAATGAAGAATACCATCAGGCATTTTTCCTTCTCCTCAAATATTCTCCACTTTTGGATGAAGAGCAGCTAATGGCCAAATTCATTCGAGGGATGAACGAGACATTGGATACTTTAGTGAAAAATGCCAAACCACTCTCAATGGTAGAAGCTGTCAAAATGGCAAAGGATTTTGCCAAGGCATTTATTGTTAAGGTCCCGCCAAAGTTAAGGCATTTGTTGTTAAGGTCCCGCCAAAGCCTTCACCCTCAAACTTTAAAAGGTTCCAAACCTCGAGAAGTGCTTCAAACTTTCCATCCCCAAAGAGGCAGCAAGGCCCAATTAAGAATTAGGATGCTGGTAGATTCTGAAGTGAAGGAAGACCCTTCTCTTAGAACACTTTCTCAGGAGCCCCACCTTTTTCAAGGACTCAGAGGGATGAGCTTAGAAGTGAGAACAAGTGTTTTGGGTGTCAGGGTTTCGGTCAACAGCTTAAAGACTGCCCGAGTCTTGCCATGTCAAGAGGATAGGGAAGTCAAGGACCCAGAGTGTAGAGACCAGCCCCTTCGTATCAGTCAAATCAGGCCGTCTCGTCAAAATCAGGGCAATCCCAGGAGGAATCCAGCTCAGCCACCATCTGCCTCTGTTCAAAGTAATCAAAGAACTCCCTCCCAGAACTGGGGTAACCAAAGAGATAGAGTTCCGTCCCAATTTGCGCAGCCAGAGCAGTTACGATAGCAGAAGTAGTGGAAGAGGAAAGAGGTCAGATTTATGCCGCAATTGAGAACCAAGGACCAAATCGTCAATTCCATACTCTAGCTGAGTATAAGGGTAAGTCATTCAAGCTTTTAATTAATTTAGACAGTACTCATTCATTTATTTCTCCTAGATGCCTGCGTAAGCTAATCTTAGAACAGAAATCAGGGAAATCTATGCAAGTTGAATTGGCCAGTGGGAAGATCCTTTTCACTCACCATGAGACATATCGTATTCAGTTTAAGCTAGATGGGAATGTAACTGATTGCCAGTTCAGAGTCTTACCTTTGGGAGTTTTCGACGGAATCCTTGGAATGGATTGGCTCCACAAATATCAAGCTAACATTCACTATCACAAAATGGAACCATTTCCTTCCGTGACCTTCATGGAAACAAAGTTCAAAGAATAAAAATTTCAAGATCCCCAGGTCTGCAATTAGTAAAAGCTTCTAAGTTATTGAAAGGAATTAGAAAGAAGTAGCTCATTTATGTTGTCAAAATGAATCTAGTAGACACAAAGTTAAAAGCTAAAGAACCAGAATGGTTAAGTGAGTATGATGATTTATTCCCAGCAGAGCTAACTGAGATGCCTCTGATTCGGGAAGTGGATCATGTCATAGAATTGACCCCCGGAGCTCAGCCAGTAGCCCAGTGCACATATAAAATGCCAGTCCCCCTGAAGCCATTGAACTCAAGGAACAGCTTAGGAAGCTGTTAGAACAAGGGTTTGTAAAACCCAGTGTTTCACCTTGGGGAGCGCCAGTTCTCTTTTAGAAAAAGAAAGATGGCACGCTAAGACCCTATGTGGATTACAGAGGTCTCAATATTTGCAAACATAAACGAGCACATAAAAAAAAAATCCAAGTTTTGTTTCTCTACTTATTTTTAAAAGATGTTCTCTTTTAGTACATACATGATTATTTTTAAAAGATGTTCTCTTTTAGTACATACATGATTATTTTTTGTTTATTGGTACTTTTCCTAGTTAATTTTAACTAATCAATTATTAAATATTTAATTAAGCTAATAAATTTTAATTAATTTGATATTAACTATATGCTTTGTAAGAATCTTACTTGGTCCTGGGCGCTTTTCGCTCTTGTTGTTTTTATTTGATTTGAGTAGTTTACAATGGGGCTATGTGTAGGTCTTTGCAAAAAGAAGTAAATAGGTTGATTTGAGATTAGAGAGAAAAATAGAGAGGGAGGTTGATTAGATAGTATCAAAATAACAATTAGAGATAGTAATTTTGGAAAATTAGAGATAGTGATTAGAAAGATATTAAAGAGATTAACTAATTCATTTTTAAAAAAACTAGAGAAAATAATTAAAATGGATTGCTAATGGTATTTAATAGGTTTTGGGAGATTTGAAGATAGATTATGAGAGAGAGAGAGAGAGAGAGAGAGAGAGAGAGAGAGAGAGAGAGAGAGATTAAAGATTTTCAAATACTTAAAACATCAAGGCATAACAAAACATCTTACTTAGTTGTGGTTGTTGTTCAAAAAACTCAATAGTGTAGGTCCCTGCAAAAAGAACTAAAGAGGTTGATTTGAAATTAAAGAGAAAAATAGAGAGGGAGGTTGATTAGATAGTATCAAATAAAAATTAGAGAGATAATAGAGATTAAAGTGATAATAGAGATTAGATAGATAATAGAGATTTGAAGATTAATTAGTGAGGTGAAATGAATTAAGGATTTAGAGATTAGTTAGTGATTCGAAGTATAGAGATTTGAATTTTAGAGCTCAATTATGGGTTAAGGAGGGAAAGTGGTCAGACTAGTTATCTTTTTTAAAATTAAAAACTCAAAAGTAATATACAGAGAGAGGAGAGAAGATACATACTTGTAGGTGCTTTAATTGTGGATATATTCTCCTGATAGAAACGGACCAAAGAAAGAAGTGGTTGACAAAAATCTTAAGGACAAGGAGATCAAGGTAGGATGTATGGGGTCCATAGTGAAACGAAAAAGCTCAAATATACTAGAAAGGGACCATTTAGGGTTTGCAAATTTACTCCACAAGGTACTATATGCGTTGAGACTCTTGTCAGAGTAAAAACTGCCATATTCCTTAATGGTAGTAAATTCAAAAAGTATTATGGTCAACTTACTGAGGAAGCCTTATGGGTTGCACATGATAAGAAGGTATCCAAGGAGAAAGCATAATTAAAAAAAGATCAAGCTCAACAAGAGGGTAAAAAAAGATAAATCCAATAGCAACAAATGACGAACAAAAGCTATTATGGGATCTACACAATCATTCATGGAAGAAGGTGAAGGAGACACAGAGGAGTATAGCATCTTCATGAACATCCATTCAATTTCCTAGCCCTTATGGTAAAGTGCTTTATACTGCATCAATTGATATGGGGGCTAGTCATAATCTAATTTCGTTTAATACATAGAACTAGTTGGGAAAACTTTAACTTGTAGATACCTCTTTAAAGGTGAAAGGTATCCATGGTACAAATACCAAGGTTCTTCGCCTACTATAAATAGAGACATACTGTGATGAGCAACAAGAACTTGGTTGGAGACTTCCTGGCTATTCCTGCCAAAACGTTACCTGAACTAGCAATACTTGGTCATACATGGATGAATATTGTTGGATGTATGATTGAATGATCGACAAGATGTGTCTCTGTGGGTAAATCTATGACTGAACAATCTACTCATAAACCCCTGCCACCTCTCACTATTATTGAGAGTGTCACAACAATGAGGAGAAAGCTTCAATATCCATAAAATCTAAGGAAACCCCTTCCACTACAGTGTCCATTGTTCTAGGAACTCCCGATTCTCTTACCTCCACATGGCAGACACCTGCATGTCAAAAAGGCCGTCCAGATACAATGAGCTACAAAAAAGTGGCAATCCAAATCTACCGTATTATCATGTAGGTTGTGACGGAGGACCATGATACCCTCCATTGATTGTTCCATAATACAGATATATCTAACATAATTAGGAGACAAAATGAAAGAGAAATGCTTCATGTAGAAGATATAGGAATTTTCACTGTGGAATGGCATATGGCAAGTATGGCTTCTTGTATTAAGAGAATTACACAAAAAGCATTATCAAACAGTTCTTCTAAACAAGAAGCATTTAGTCACAATTCTTTTGCTTTTATATTTTAGGAGACTTGAAAACACTCAAGTGCATGTATAATATTTCAAAGGCTAGAAATGTAAAGTGCCCCTGCCTATACTGCATGGAACATGCAAGTATGATGGACAAAAGAAACTGGTCATAGGCCCCTAATAGGCATGAGAAAGATTCTGGACCAAACTTCTGACCTATGCTAGATATTCCTCTTGCAAGAGTACATATCTGCACATTGCATGCCCTATGATGCAGGATAATTGAGAAACTCATATTCCTATACATTGGATTTTCTTGGAAGCTCTTGCCTATATGTAGGAGAAAAAGGGTTATCATCAGAGCCTTAGAAAAAGTTCTATCTGACAGTGGCTTGCATGGGGGCAACGTCAAGATAACAGTCAATGAAAAGAGGTCAACAAAGAGCATCCAAGTACGATCAAAGCCATGAATTAGTGGAGTGAAAGCAAGGTTCTTTCTTCTAGCAATAGACATAATGTAGAAACAAGGAGGAGGAGCACTACACTGTCATATGAGAAATGGAAGGCATTGCATAATGCAGTAAAGGATCATGGGGATGATGGTAGTGCAAGAACGAAGAAGGTAGATGTGTGGAAATCCATAGACAAGATCTTCCATTTTGGGCGAGATGAAATGTTGGGACAAGAATGAACTTAACATCTTCAAAGCCACCATCGAGAAATTTTGGAAATAGATGAAAGGTGCATGGAGCGAATTAAATATCACGCATTATATGGTTGAATTCATTTCATTCATTCAGGAACAAGGACTCGTTTCATTCATCACGCATTATAAGGTAAGAACTCATTCCATTCATAATTGTCTTTGTGCAGCACATAATATACAACCATCTACCATGGTTTGTGAAAGAGTATGGAACTCCATAAATATGGTCAACACAAGGAATAGAGAAGTCTCACTATCAAGCAAGAAACACATACTTTCGCCACACCACACACGCAAGAGGAAAAGTGAGAGCAAATAGTCTACATGAAGTATTCCAATGGTTCTACTAGAGGATTCTATAGAAATTACAAATAAGAAGCAAATTGGAGCGCATGAGGCCTTACAGAGCACATCGATCAGCACAAAAAGCAAAAAGGCAACAAGCATACAGAGGGTCAAATGCTGCACAAAAACACTCAGAGTGGCGATCACAAAAAGTGTGCATCAATCAACGCTGGGTAGACTGCATAGAATGATGCTGCTCTTTTGATTTTTTTTTTTGTATGTTAAAATAGCAAGAGGAAGTATATACAAGCCTTTTTGTATCTGGACGGAGATAATACCAAGGAAGTTCATCATCATTTTTTTCCTTGTCTATAACACGATTCTATTAACAAGATATGTTTATTACAAAAGACCATAACAATGTTACAAGGGGTAGTCCCATGTTGAAAGAGAACCCGTATCGCATTATTGTGGTTGCTCACAAAAATCGTGTTTACCACATAATGATACAAAAAAATCATGTTTAGTACCTCATGTTTGCATTCACTTTTACAACTAAGGAAGTTGATCATCATTTTGTCCTCAGTGCTATTAAAAAGATATATTTATTACCAAAGACCACAACAACACAACGACAGAGGGTAATCTTATCTTGAAAGATGAACCGTATTGTGTTTTTATGGTCATTCACAAAAATCTTGTTTCTTGCATGATGATACGAAAGAATCATGTTTAGTACCTCATTTTGTCCTTGTCTATAACACGGTGCTATTAACAAGACATGTTTATTACAAACACACACACATAGACACTTCATTTTATCCTTGTCTCTCTATGTCTTTGTCTCCCTCCCTCTCTCTCTCTCTCTCTCTCTCTCTCTCTCTCTCTCTCTCGATGGTGGTCATCCTTTGACCAAGATTGTTCTATATCACATTGTTGTGGTCATTTACCGAAACATAAGATTTTGCATTCAAACATCTTCATTCAAAACGAAACATACCTTCACATCCAAAACAACCACAACAACATGATATGGGGTATACTTCTAGTAGGATGACCTAGCATCGTGTTGTGGTGGTAGTTTTGGGGGATGGAAAGGACTTCCCACCTTTTTTTATTCTTTGCTACAAAAACAACCACAACAACATGAAAGGACACATACTTGCTGGTAGAATGCCTTCCCCTTGCGTTATTGTGGCAGTTTTGTAGAGCAAAGAGAAATGGACTTTTGATTAAAGTATTTTCCTACCAAGAGAGAAAGAGTCTAAGGCAAAGATCTGAGAGAATTGGACATTTGATTAAATTATTTTCCCACCAACTGAAATTTTGTTATATCTACTTCTTTTGCCTGAGCTAGAGAGTGATACTCAGGCAAAGAGCTGAGAAATAAGGGCATCTGTATGGAGCATTTTCCCACCAATTTTAATTGTCTCAGAGGGTGTGTGTGTGTGTGCGTGTGTGTGTGTGTGTGTGTGTGTGTGAGAGAGAGAGAGAGAGAGAGAGAGAGAGAGAGAGAGAGAGAGAGAGAGAGAGAGAGAGAGAGAGAGAGAGAGAGAGAGAGACAGGCAAAGAGTTGAGGGAGTTTCAACAATATCATTTTTTTTGTATACATTAAAGTGAGAAGGACATAAGGGCATAGATTTATATTATCAGCATAAAAAGAGAGAGAGATTAAAAAATGGATTTTTTAAAAAGAATCCTAACTTAAAAAGATATTACAAAATGACTATCCCTTTTAAAAAGAGTCTTTTAGGGATACAACTTTCCTAAGTTGAGCAAAGATTTCAACATCGTTTTTGAAGCAGCCATTGTACTCAAGTCCCTCCTTTCTATATATTGTGTGATACACCGATTTTGCATCCCTGACCTCGTACTTTAGCCATTCTTCAGCTTGGGCTATCCTCTGGTCACACTCAAATTTTGCCTCATCAATTTTCTGCATGGCCTGCTTCTTGGCTTCTGCAACCTCTCTTTTCTCTTGCAAAGAGAAAGTACTGAGTTAGGCTTACCTATGGAACCATTGAGTTAAGCACTTAGTTAGGCTTTCCTATATGACCACTGAGTTAATGCCTGAGTTATGCAACAAGGAGAAAAGGGAAGGAAAAAGGCTTACCTCCAAAAAAGGGCCAGCTCCAAACCTTGTAGAATTTAGAGCACTTATATTTTGTGCAGTCTCTTTCCCAATGATTGAGGGGGCACTAGGTGTTGGAGAGGCTCGAAAAGCTCCATAAAGTCTAATACCTCCTCCATGCGCAAGAAAGGCAATTTTTCCATAGATTTTATAGTACCTCATTGTTAGCAAAGGATGGTGTGTTGATAAAGTGGTTGTGTTGACAAAGGAGTGTGTGTAATCTTAACCAGGGCTCAAGCATGTGTGCCCGTGTAATGTGTAAGTTCGTCTTTTAACCACTAGCTCAAGCATGTGTGCTTGTGTGAATTTATGATGAATACAACTGGGGGATGATTGTAAGTACTATTGCTGATGTCATCATGATGATTATTATTTGGCTGATGTCATCATCATGATGATTGAGAGAGAGAGAGAGAGAGAGAGAGAGAGAGAGATGTTCTTAATCTTTCTTTGTAGTGATAATTCTTTATCTCTCTCTCTCTCTCTCTCTCTCTCTCTCTCTCAACAAAAAGACCATAACAACACTACTTGGGGTAGTCCTGTCTTGAAAGATGACCCGTATAGAGAATGTATATTTCATTGATAAATGTTATGCAAAGGTAAAAATTACAAAGCCCCTATGATGTTTAGGGTGGTGGAAGATCAGAACTATCAAGGGGGGACTCCACACGACCTGGAGGAGGATGATCAGGACTATCGAGGTGGATAGTTCCCTTAGCATTGCGTCGAGGGGGGGCGGGGGTGCACCATCATGGGGCCGGTGGCGCGAAAGGATAGGGGGCATCCTAGTGCCTAATACTAACTTGGTTGATTATCTTTTTGATAATCTCACTCCGAAAAATTTCGTAGTCCTCTTCCTCGTAAGCATTCAGTGGGGGGTTCTGCACAAAACAAAAAGAAAGGTCAAGGATGATTAATAGACATTAAACAAAAGACTGTTAGAAAGGTATTTAGAATGTGATGTACAAAACTGTACCTCTGATGGTATTTCAAGCAGAGTGTGCATCACAAAGAAGTCATGGAATGTGACACGCCAACCAGAAGAGCTGCCATCCGGTTGACGTGGAACCCTACATCTAATATATCTTATACAGCTTACAAAATCATCCTGGGTGTCACCCTCCAAGGCTGCAAGGAATTTCCTCAAGGACCTGCATCCCAAACAAGATAATAATATAAATACAATGTCCATATGATAACCAAAAATTTGAATTGTCTTTATTGCATGTACTCACAGCATAATGTTAGCATGAGTGCCACTAAAAGAAGAGAAGGGGGTGGCCTTTTCATCAAAGGCATAGCATTTGAATTTAATTCAATCATTTGCAAAACATAAAAATCAAGAAAATCATAGATTTTTCATTAAAATTTGTAAACAAAGTAAGAAAATTAACTTACATGGAGCTTGTAAGCTCTCCTTTGACTTGATGGATTTAGGGTTCTACTCTTGTTTGAAGCAATAGTGGCCACCAATTCACTTTGGAGAGGATTAGGCCAAAAACTATTGAATTATTAAAAAATTCAATGTAGATGGCTCAAGACAGGAGTAGTGTATAAACACCATTAAGCTTTTACAAAAGGGGGAGGCTTCTATTTATAGGAAAAAGTGAGCCTCTAACCAAGCAAACTGATTCTAGAATTTTCCAGATCAGTTTGGTCAATTTTTGACCATTTTTGGGTTAGTTCAGCTTACTTTTTGGATCTAGATTTGAAACATGAGAGAGGAGAGATGAAAATATCTCCTTTTATTGATTAAAAATTGGGGATAATGATGAGAAAAAGACCCCTACTTCATGAGGGGAGATCCCCACATTGAGGTGTCAAAAAATCAATTTTTTAGTTCTTTTTCTTTGGTCCTTAGTCCACTCTTCATCTTATGTGAGCATTTACTCATTTTTTTGGGGGGAGGTTTCTTTTATTCTTCAATTTATCTCCTCCCTACATTTGGATTAATCTTATTGGTCCATAGGAACCTTAATTGGATCATAATCCAAAAATTTTAGAAAATCTTGATCCTTAGGCTAAGGTCTTTTGTGCACATTATAATTTATTTCTAATGCACCTTAGGAATTTCTTTTTAAACTTTTGTTTCGGGGGAATTTATTTTAATAAGAAGGGATATTTTTCCATCCAAAGATATCTAAAAACTGAATTATCTCTCTCTAGAATATTTTCTCTCTCTAGGCCAAAAACAGGTAGAAACAAGATCTTTTATTATTCTAAAAAGGGGATTGATTACATGGGAAGAAACTGGACATCTTGAGGGGCTGGGGAGGAGTCTTATAGACCATGTGACTTTTGGGTATGGTCAGATCAGTTTGGTTAGTTAAGACTTTGACTTATTAGATCACTTCTCCCGTTAGATGATTTTCCTGGTGGAATTGCCTGTGACTTCTAGGCGAGGGAAATTTTTTCGAGTTCAGTTTCGGAGGAACCTCCGGGCTAGTCTCTTGTCCAAATATCCGTGGGCGAGGCCCCGAGTGTGGATCCCTACCCCACGCGAGAGGCTGACGTTGCTTCTCCTGGCGGGTCTCACAGCTGGTATCAGAGATTTGTTGAAAGCTAATAAGGAAAAATGAATTCTTATCAGAAATTTATAATAAAAACTCAGAAAGAGCATTTACATATTGTATTTTCATTCCTTAAGCTTCATTAATGAAGATTTTTAATCAAAGAATTTGGTTTTATAGATGGAAGTTCCACAATTATTCGGTATTCCCGATCTCACCCAGTCACAAGATATGACTGCTTTCACCTTCGAGCATCTCATCTCTTTCGATACAACTTGAATGAGCTAAGCTAGACTCGCAAGCCATTTTGAGGGTTTATATTTCCCAAACCCAGCGGAGAGGCGGCAGCACAAGTGGTTTGCAGGGCAATATGTCCACGCCTCTTGCGACTAGCACGTGATGCTGAGGGAAAATATCTCATTGGCCATGACTCTGATAAGGCTAAAAGTGATTCATGGTGTTATTTTATATCACCCTACGCCTCAAGATTTTAGACTTTCCTGCCATATCTACAGACTTCTTAGCCGCTTTATCCAAAGGAGAAGATAGTAGCTCCCTTGGCAGTAAGGGAACATTTGTATCGGGGCATGTCTGTAGCCTTGTATCGCCGTCTTATGCATTTCCTGAGGAGGTTTTGACTTTTTGGAGCCGAGATTCTCTATGTACATATTGCAACCTTTATATAAATAAAGAAATGTTTTGTGGAAAAATTCCCTGTTGTATAAGTGATTGTTTATTATATGACAAATTGATGAAACAAAATCTGCTACTCGCACATATGTCATAGATCTCCAATAAGATTGTTTATCTTGTTTAAGAAATTATTTTTTGAACCTCTTAAGTCTTAGGATCTCGTTGATGAAATCAAAATAAAAATTTAATAATGTATCATTTTTGGCAGAATCATGAGGCGAGCGAACCGTGGTGGCCGATAGCCAGATCCTCTCACTGATGAGGAAGAGCTTGACCCCGACGTTCGCAAGGCTCTTCACAAAACTCAGCCAGGACCCTTCAAAGGTGAAGGGGAGAACTTGGGTGAGGCTATGGAGAAGTGGGTTGAAGCCATGGAGGAATATTTTGATGTCATCGGTTACAACAAGAGGAGCAAAATGGCTCTCGCTAGGCTGAAGATTGTGGAAATAGCCAGGGTGGCATGGAGAAACCATGGCGATACCAACCACCTGGATAGGAATACCCAGTCCTGGAATGATCTCAAAGCTTATCTAAGGAAGAGATTTTGTCCCCCTGGATTTTTAGAAACCAAGATGAATGAATTCTTAGAGCTAAACCAAGGGAGCAAAACTATTGAGGAATATCATCAGGAATTTGCTCTTCTCCTCAAGTACTCACCACCGTTAGACAAAGAGCAACTTATGGCTAGGCTCATACGGGGAATGAATAAACCTTTAGACACCCTGGTCAAGAATGCCAAGCGAGTTTCCATGGTTGAAGCTGTAAGAATGGCAAAAGACTTCGCCAAAGCCTTCATCATTAAAGTCCCACCAAAGCCATTCTTCAAGAGATTCCTGACACCGAGAAGTTCTTCCAACCTTCCGCCTCCAAAGAGACACCAAGATCCCAATCAGAATCTGGAGTCAGGAAGCTTCAGGAATAAAGGAAGACCTTTTCCTCAAAGCTCTTTCTCAGGAACTCCGCCTCTTTCAAGAATGCAGAGGGAAGAGCTTCGAAGTGAGAACATGTGCTTCGATGTCAGGGGTTTGGGCACCAGCTCAAGGATTGCCCATCTCCTTCTGTGGTCCAAGGAAGCAAGGGTCCCAGAGTTCAGAGATAGACTCCTTTATATCAGTCCAATCAGGGTCCCCACGCCAAAGTCAGGGCAACCCTAGAAGAGTGCCAGCTTAGCATGCAGCCTCCATGCAAAGCAGTCTCCAACCTCCCTCCCAGAATTGGAGTAAACAAAGAGAGAGAGTTCCACCTCAGACTGTAGCAGCTAGAGCCGTCACTATAGCTAAGGAAGTGGAGGAAGAAAAAGGACAAATCTATGCCGCAATTGAGCATCAGGGGAATAATCGTCAATTTTCAATCCTCCAGACTCCAGCAGAGTACCGAGGTAAGCAATTCAAGATTTTGATTGATTCAGGCAGTACTCATTCTTTTATTTCCCCAAGATGTCTACGTAAGTTAGTCCTAAATCAAAAATCAAAAATCAAGGAAACCTATGCAAGTGGAATTGGCCAGTGGAAAGATTCTTTTCACACACCTTGAGATAGACCTTATATAGTTTAGTCTAGATGGGAACGTAATAGAGTGCCAATTCAGAGTCCTACCCTTGGAAATCTATTGTGGAATCCTTGGAATAGATTGGCTCCATAAGAATCAGGCTGACATTCATTGTAACAATGGAACCATCTCTTTGCTTGACTATCACGGGAATAAAGTTTAAGGAACTAGAATTTCTGGATCCCCAGTGCTACAATTAGTCAAGGCTTCTAAAAGGGCTCAGAAAGAGGCAAGCTGTTTATGTCCTTAAGATGAATCCTGTAGACATAAAATGCAAGGCTAAAGAACCAGAGTGGTTAAGTGAGTATGCAGATGTGTTCCTTGAAGAGCTGACTGAGATGCCTCCGACCCGCGAAGTAGATCATGAGATCGAGTTAGCCCCCGAAGCTCAGCCAATAGCAACGTGCATACAAAATGCCAGTCCGTGAAGCCATAGTACTTAAGGAGCAGCTAAGACAATTGTTAGAGCACGGATTCGTCAGACCTAGTGTCTCACCTTGGGGTGCGCCCGTTCTCTTTCAAAAGAAGAAAGATGGAACGTTAAGACTCTGTATTGACTACAAAGGATTGAATCAATTAACAATAAAAAATAAGTATCCTATCTCGAGGATTGATGAGCTTCTGGATCAGTTAAGTGCGACCCAAATGTTCACAAAGATAGATCTCAAATTCGAGTCTACTAGATCGAAATCAAGGAACAAGACATCCCGAAGATAGCATTCAATACTCGCTATGGGCATTATGAGTTCACAGTCATGTCGTTTGGATTGACTAATGCCCCGGCGACGTTTAATCATCTTATGTAGGATATTCTCAGAGAATACTTGGATGATTTTGTTCTTGTCTTCTTTGATGATATCTTGGTATACTCAAAGAATGCTGCAGATCATGAAGATCATGTGCGCAAGGTCCTAGAAATCCTAAGGAAGCATCAACTCTTTGCAAAAAAGAGCAAGTATTCTTTTTCTGTTGACCACGTGGAATACTTGGGATTCATAGTGTCTAAAGATGGGATTTCTCTTGACGCCACAAAGATCCAAGCAATCGTAGATTGGCTGGAACCCAAGACGGGAAAGGAAGTCACAGGATTCCTAGGATTAACTGGATGGTATAGGATCTTTATACCCAGGTATGCTCAGATAGCATCCCCTTTAACTAACCTTCTCAAGAAGAGTACCCTATTTCAGTGGTCTGCTATGTGTCTTAGTGCCTTTGATAAGCTGAAGACAGCCTTAGTAACCAACCTTGTCCTTAAATTGCCAAATTTTACCAAACCTTTTGAGGTAGTTATTGATGCCAGTGGGTCAGCCTTAGGCGGTGCTCTTATGCAAGAAGTTCATGTAGTGGCCTATGAATCCAAACAACTCAGAACACATGAGAGAAATTATGTCGTCCATGACTTGAAGTTACTCTCAGTAATTTATGCTCTGAAGTTGTGGACATTATCTTTTGCGATAGAGGTTCACCTTGATGAGACGGATCATCAAAGTCTGAAGTGGATCATCAAAGTCTGATGAGAATCTTTACCCAAAGGGATCTCAACATGCATCAAAGGAGATGGATGCAGAACCTACAAGAATTCGATTTTGAAATCAAGTATCGGCCATGGAAAGAAAATGTGGTGGCAGATGCGCTCTGCAGAAAAGCCTCCTTTGTGAGACCCCTCTGCCCTCTCCGCGCACCAGATTCCCGGCTGTTAGCAAGGGAAGTAGCTTCCTCTTGCATGGGGTAGGGTTTCCCACTCGGGGCCTCGCCCTCAAATGTCCAGACACGAGACTAATCTGGTGGTCATTCCGAAATCGAAATCGAGAAAATTTTCCTAGCCAGGAAAACGGGGACGATTCCAACCTTTTGATTTTCTTAATGAATTTTCTAACAAGGTCAAGAGACGACTATCTTTCACCTGATTAAACTAGATAGAAGGAAAACTATCACTGACTTAGTTTGAAGAAATCAACGCTTTTTTCCTAACCAAAGTCAGGCACAACCGTCGATCTAATCATTTGAGGAAATCAACGCTTTTTTCCTAGCCGAAGTTAGGCATAGCCATTAATCTACTCATTTGAGAAATTCTTCATGTTTTTATTTAACTACTCAAATTATAAGCGTATTCCTATTATTTCAATTTAATTATTAAAACTCCACTGATTCCAGCCTCGGCCCGTGGGTTAGCCACCACCCAACCATTGGAATCGGTAGAACCAAACAATTACTCACCCACCCATAATTGAATGCCTTTCTTAACTTTGCTTTCGAATACAGACACGCACACACTCCTCTTTAAAACTCTAACATATAAAATAATCCATTGACAAATAGTTATTGGTTATAGATGTCATAACTCAAAAATTCCATCCAGTCCCTCGTTTCTCAAAAAAACAGTATCACTCTGGACTCTCTCGAGACCAACTGGTCAGTAAACGAGATCTCATTTACTGACCAACTGCTCAGTAATAAAACGAGATCCAGTAACAAATTACAATAATCATTTCGTGCATCATACATATCTTCCACCACGACATACGCATGGGTGTCATAGGCACCGTGAGCCCGTGCATCTCCTGGTCAGAACCCTCCAGGATCCTCCTTAGGTGTCATGGCACTTCACTCAGGGACCGCTTCGTCGGACCACTTCTCTCTTGAGACCAACTGGTCAGTAACGAGATCCAGTGATAAATTACAATAATGATTTCATGCATCATACATATCTTCCACCACAACATACGCATGGGTAAACGAGATCCAGTGACAAATTACAATAATCATTTCGTGCATCATACATATCTTCCACCACGACATACGCATGGGTGTCATAGGCACCGCGAGCCCGTGCATCTCCTGGTCAGAACCCTCCAAGATCCTCCTTAGGTGTCCTGGCACTTCACTTAGGGACCGCTTCGTCGGCCCTTGCCCATCGTATCGGAAGCGCACCATTTTTTAACCATATCAAGGCTGGTCAAGAACTAGGCAGGCTTTGCCGCGTGAGCCGTCCTTTGAACACTCCCCGCTAGCTGTTGCGCTAGCTGTTGCAACCAAACTTCCCTTAGAAAAACATATACCAAATTCTCCCTCTAGCATTCTGGCGTAAGACAGTCCTTTAAGAAAATAGGGTTTCTAAGCAAGTTTTCAGTTTGATTTTCTTTTGAATACAAGGAGTATTTCTTGAATCAATATCCCCAAAACTTCTTGATGGGAATTCTAAATTTCATACCAGAATTCCTCGAATTCTATAACCTTGATCCACAGATCAATTCGAAGGGTCTCAAACTTAGTTTCAGATTTGGCGGAAGTTCTAAGTGTATTTTTCTAAACTGGTCACATCTTCTTTCCTCGAAACTGACGAAAGAGTTTGGTCTTGGTCATAGTCTGATTCAAGGTTCGAGTCGGATAAGATTTTTTCAAAACTATCTTTCTCAAAAAGGTTTGGTAATTCAGTTACTATTTTATTGAATTTCTTTCTTTGAATATTCACTTAACTGATTTCTAAATTAGTTACGAATTCCAATCAGGAATAAATTAATCATTTATCTGAATATTTCGATCTTGATAGATTTTCTGAATTTTCTTTTTACAATCCGTGTGAATATAAAACAATAGAATTAGAGTATTTAAATATTCATTTATCAAATACTCATAGAATTTAAACATAGAATTTAAGATAATTCTAATTTTGATATAAAAATTCTTTATGCATCTATTTATGCATAAAAATCAATTTTTATAAGAATAACGCTTTTATAATTAAAAAATTCCTTTATGCATCTTTCTATGTAAAAAAATCAAATTTAATAAGAATAACACTTTTATAATAATAAAAATTTCTTTATGCATCTTTCTATGCATAAAAATCAAATTTAATAAGAATAACACTTTTGTAATAAAAAACTCCTTTATACATCTTTCTATGTATAAAAATCAAATCTAAAAAGAATAACACTTTTATAATAAAGAAAAATTTCTTTACATCTTTCTATGTATAAAAATCAAATTTAATAAGAATAATACTTTTATAATAAACAAATTTCCTTTATGCATCTTTCTATGCATAAAAATCAAATTTAATAAAAATAACACTTTTGTAATAAAAGAAATCCTTTATGCATCTTTCTATCTATAAAAAACAAATTTAATAAGAATAACACTTTCATAACTAAAAAAAATTCCTTTATACATCTTTCTGTGCATAGAAATCAAATATAATAAATAATATCAGTGATATCCATGCATATTCATAGGTGAATATGTACATGGAGTAATTAGAATATTTCTTATAGATGCAAAAATGGTGGGAATTACTCTTTTGGAATAACATAAAAACAAACTTTCTTTTTCACAAAATTTTAGAAAATTTTGCCATAACCTCCTTTGTATGGCTGACCATTTCTCATTTTTATCTCTCTTTACTTAATTTAATTAACCCAATTTAGAATAATAGAACTCTAATCTACTCAATTTTCTAAATTCAAGAGAGTAAACAATAAGAAGAGTTTAATTGATCACCTAGTTAATCTTTCTAGGATTAAGAAAGGTTGGAAGTAAAGAAGAGAAGGGGTGGCCTTTTCATCAAAGGTAGTTAATCTTTCTAGGATTAAGAAAGGTTGGAAGTAAAGAAGAGAAGGGGCGGCCTTTTCATCAAAGGCATAGCATAGCATTTGAGTCTAACTCAATCATTTGCAAAACATAAAAATCAAGAAAGCCATAGATTTTTCATTAAAATTTATAAACAAAGTAAGAAAATTAACTTACATGGAGCTTGTAAACTCTCCTTTGGCTTGAGGGATTGAGGGTTCTACTCTTGTTTGAAGCAATAGTGGCCACCAATTCACTTTGGAGAGGATTAGGCCAAAAACTATTGAATTATTAAAAAATTCAATGTCGATGGCTCAGGACAGGAGTAAAGTAACAGTGCATAAACACCACTAAGCTTTTACAAAATGGGGAGGCTTCAATTTAGAGGAAAAAGTGAGTCTCTAACCAAGCAAACTGATTCTAGAATTTTCCAGATCAGTTTGGTCAATTTTTGACCATTTTTGGGTCAGTTCAGCTTACTTTTCTAGATTTGAAACAAGAGAGAGGGGTAATGATGAGAAAAAGGCACCTACTTCATGAGGGGAGATCCCCACTCTGAGGTGTCAAAATTCAGTTTTTTAATTCTTTTCTTTGGTCCTTAGTCCACTCTTCATCTTATGTGAGCATTTACTCATTTTTTGGGAGGTTTTTCTTTTATTCTTTAGTTTATCTCCTCCCTATATTTGGATTAATCTCATTGGCCTATCAAAGCTTTATTTGGACCTTAATCCAAAATTTTGTGAAAATAGGGGCCCTTAGGCTAAGGTCTTTTGTGCACATTATAATTTATTTCAATGCACCTTAGGAATTTCTTCTTAAACTTCTATTTCGGGGGAATTTATTTTAATAAGAAGGGATATTTTTTCATCCAAAGATATCTAGAAACTGAATTACCTCTCTAGAACATTTTCTCTCTCTAGGCCAAAACAGGTAGAAACAAGATCTTTTATTATTCTGAAAAGGGGATTGATTACAGGGGAAGAAACTGGACATCTTGAGGGGCTGGGGAGCAATCTTACATCCTCTCCCACTTGAAAAACATGAGATATTCTCATCTCGCAAACTAGGGGTAATCCTGCATCAGTTCGACTTCTTTCTCCCAAGTGGCATCTTCAAAAGGATAGAACTTTCATTTGACTAATAATTCTCTCAGAATTCTATTCCTAAGAACCTTCTCTCGAACATCAAGGATTTCTTCAGGTTGGAGTTCCATCTGCCCTTGGTGGGGGCTGAAGAAGTTAAGAGTTCATTAAGCACATGATTCGGGCTCGGTACATACTTCTTAAGTAGGCTGACATGAAATACATTATGTACTTTGAGATGAGGAGGCAGAAGAAGTTCATAGGCTAAGTCGCCTACTTTCTTTGTGATTAGATATGGCCCATAGTATCTGGGGGATAACTTCTTGTACTTCCCAAGAGATAAAAAACTTCTTTTGGGACGTACTCGAATAAAGACCATATCTGCTTCTTCGAATCTTCTGCGTGACCTCTTCTTATTTGCATACTGCTTTTGTCTATCTTGGGCAGCTTTTATATCCTTGCAAATTGATTGCATCTACTGCTCCATGTCGTCAAGCATCTATCTAGACATCTCGATCCTAATCAATGGGGGTCAGACCAAGTTAATGGTGTTAGGTAGTCTTGTCCATACAAAGCTTTGAAAGGGCTCATCCCGATACTTCAGTGATAAGAAACATTGTAGGCAAATTTGACTAAGTGCAGATAGCTTAGCTACTTGTTGGGTTCCCTGCCCACAGCATGACCGAAGTATACCTTCGATTAATTGGTTCACCCTTTCTGTTTGACCATTGGTCTCGGAGTGGTAAGCTGTGCTGAGATCCAAGAAAGTTCCTACTGCTTTGAAGAATGCAGTCCAGAGTCTTGAAGTGAATTTGGGATCTCGATCACTTACTATTCTCCTGGGGGTAGGCCATGCAATCTGAAGATTTCCTTGAGGAACACTCTAGCCACATCCACTATAGTGTAGGTTTCTTTTATCGGAATTAGATGGGCAACTTTGGTTAGTTTGTCAACTACCACGAAGATGGAGTTGTAACCTGATTGCACTAAAGGTAGTCCAGTAATAAAATCCATACTGATAAATTCCCACTTCATATGGGGGATTTCTAATCGATGTAACTTTCCAGGCATTTTTACTCTCTTGGCTTTGACTTTTTGACATATTAGGCGTTGACGTACATGATTAAGTACATCCTTTTTTAGTCCAGGCCAAAAGAAGCTTTTCTTTACAGACATGTAGGTCTTGATGAAACCTGGATGTCCTGCTATAAGGCTATCATGGGCTTCATTCAGAATTTGACCCTTATTTCCCTCATCATTGGGAATGCATAGCTTACTATTATAATACATAATTCCTTCATCCAGGCTGTACCCTTGAACTCGGTTGAACTCTTGAGGAGTTTTGCTTTCTTGCATAAGTAGGGTAGAAATAGGGCCAAAGAATCTATCCTGAATGATCTTCTCTCTTGCTTCATTAATCAATGGATTTGACACCACTCTGATTGCAAGCAAGGAGGCTTTTCTGTTGAGGGCTTCTGCTACCACATTTTCTTTGCCTGGGTGGTACTTGATTTCAAAATTAGATTCCTGCAGGGTCTGGATCCACTTTCTTTGGCACATGTTGAGATCCTTCTGAGTGAAGATCCACTTTAAGCTCTGATGATCTGTCACATCAAAGTGAATCTTTGACCCAGTAGGTAATGTCTCCACAACTTCAGGGCATAGACTACTGAAAGTAGCTATAGGTCATGGACAACATAATTTCTCTCATGTGTTCTGAGTTTTTGGGATTCATAGGCCATTGCATGACCTTCCTGCATGAGCGCACCTCCCAAGGCAAAACCACTGGCATCAGTTACTACCTCAAAGGGTAGAGAGAAATTTGGCAACTTTGGAATGGGATTGGTTACCAAGGCGGTCTTCAGCTTATCAAAAGCGCTCTGACACCTGGCAGACCATTGAAACGGGGATTCTTCTTGAGAAGATTAGTCACGGGGGAAGCTATGAGAGCATACTTAGGTATAAAAATTCTATACCAACCAGTTAATCCCAAGAATCCCCTGACTTCTTTCACTGTCTTTGGTTCAGGCCAATTTATGACTGCTTGGACTTTTGCAAAATCTGGAGAAATTCCGTCTTTGGATACAAGAAAGCCTAAGTATTCAACATGGTCGACAGAGAAAGTGCATTTCCTCTTTTTTGCAAAGAGTTGGTGCTTTCTTAGAATCTCAAGAACTTTACGGACGTGAGCTTCATGGTCAACTGTATTCTTTGAGTAAATCAAAATATCATCAAAGAAAACTTTTGATTATATATCAAAAACTTTTGATAATAAATGATGTTTTGCAAAAGATTCCAAATTGTTTTCGTGGTTGTGCATATTGGTTAATAAAATTATTAGAGTGAATCTTGTTTTTAAGAATTATGATGGAATATTTATTATTTAAGAAATAAATCTCAAAAATTAAATAGTCATAAATCTGATGACAAAGTTAAGTTGACAAAAATATCGCCAGATGTAACCGGTTATAACAAGAAGAGAAAGATGGCTCTCGCTAGATTGAAAATTGTGTAAATAGCCAGGGTCGCATGGAGGAACCATTGCGAGAAAAACCATCTCGACCAAAATACCTAGACCTGGTGTCAGATCTTCAAGCTTACCTCTCAGGGAGAGGTTGTGTCCTCCGGGATTCTTGGAAACTAAAATGAATGAGTTCTTGCAGGATAGCCAGATGATTGAAGAATACCATCAGGCATCTGCCCTTCTCCTCAAATATTCTCCACTTTTGGATGAAGAGCAACTGATGGCCAGATTCATTCAAGGGATGAACGAGCCATTGGACGCTTTAGTGAAAAATGCCAAACTAAGGTCCCGCCGAAGCCTGCACCTTCAAACTTTAAAAGGTTCCAAACCCCGGGAAGTGCTTCAAACTTTCCACCCCCAAAGAGGCAGTAAGGCCCTAATCAGAATCAAGATACTGGGAGATTCAAAAGTGAAGGAAGATCCTTCCCTCAGAACACTTTCTCAAGAGTCCCACCTTTTTCAAGGATTAAGAGGGATGGGCTTAGAAGTGAGAACAGGTGTTTTGGGTGTCAAGGTTTTGATCACAAGCTTAAAGACTGCTCGACTCCTTGTTATAATTCGTGGTTCTCATGCTAGATTCAAACATGTGGAGGAGAGAGACCCCAAAATACAAGAAGAGATCTTGCTTATTAAGTTGCTTAGAAATACAACTTGGCTTTTGCACCCCTTGCCTAATGCCTTCTAGCTTCACCTTTAAATAGGTGAGCTAGTGGACCATAAGTCCATTCACACACACACCCTTCTCCTATCCTTTTACATGACCTTAGTCTTTTAATACCCCCCCTCAATACCAACTATGAAGAAAATTGGAATAGGTGGTATTGGACATAGGTTGCCTTTATAACACTAGGCATACAAGGTTTAGGAATAGGTGGTATTGGACATAGGTTGCCTTTATAACACTAGGCGTACAAGGTTTAGGAATATAGGTGTTGTTACATTGAGATTTAAAACAATTTCTCAGTGGAGTTAGAGGCTGATGCAAAGTTAGCCTCTGACTCTTTGTTAGGACATTTAGAAGTGATATGCCTCGTTTGTTTACACTTGTTATATTTCATCTTGTTGGGATATTTGATCCAACAATTATTTGCCAAATGACCTACCTTTTTGCAATGGGTACACCTTACTTTGCTCACTTGATGTGACAAAGCTTGTTCGATATTCAATGAAGTCGATGCATTTGAAGATTCAGCTCCTCCCTTTGGCCTCTTTTCTTCATCAAGGCAAGATTGAATGACTCCTTCAAGGGTGGGATTAGGTATGTTCTTCAGGGTGGTGACTAAGGTGGGGTACACCTTTTTGACTGCTTTTAGCAAAACAGCCACTGCATCATCTTCATCCATTCTCGCATTCATTGATGCAAGTTGAGCCATAAGGCCCTTCAAGTGAGAGATAAAGGCTCCAATGCCGTCTCCCTCTTTGAGCTCCAAGCTAAAAAATTCAATTTTAAGTGAGATCTTGGAATTCTTACCACGAGCTGCCCTCTCATCATCTTCAATATCTTCAGCCTTAGCTCGATCAATAACCTTAGTGCCGAAGATGAATGGCCAAAAACCTTTGGACATCATCTTGTACTTGACAAGAACTTGCCAAGTGTGGAAGCCCTCTCCTGAGAAATTAATTTGGGTGTTTTCCTTTGACATTGGGTATTCAAGGAAAATTACAAGAGTGTAATAGGTTGATTTATGAAGAAGAAAACCAAAAAATTTCTGATGTTTTAGCTTAAGTAGAAAGAGAATGACTTATGAGAGTGTAGCAACCCTTAATCAAGCCAAGTGTTGCATAAAAATGAGATTAAGTTGATGATGAAGCTTATAGTTTAGCACTTAGGGTTTGTGCCCATGGAGATGAGCTTAATTAGTGTCAAAGAACACTTTCTTTGGTGATTATGATCACCATTAGTGTTTAGCAACACTATTAGTGCTTAAGAGCACATTTTTAACGTCTAATGACACTTGCATTGGTGATTAAATTCACCATTAGTGTTTAAGAACACTATTAGTGTTTAGAAACACTCCGTAATGTCCAGAGGCTCCCCTTTGCTGATGGCTACACCCACCAATAGTGTTTAGCAACACTTATAGTGCTAATAAGCACAATTGGTAATGTTGAACACTTTGATGAAGCTTGATGAAGTTTGATGAATGAGACTTATGAACACCTCATGGTGTAAGCCAACAACATCAGAGGATCTGGAGAAAAAGCACTTTCAAGAAGCACTTAAGAGATTTAGAGCCAAGAAGAGAAGATTAGTGCAAAAAACACTTTATTTTGAAGCTTTAATGGAAGCTTCAAATGCTACCACAGTGCGCAGGCCTGGTCTTTCCTCTGTTGCGCGCACGTCAGGTTACCATTAGAGCTCAGACCTAGGCTGTAGGACCTTGAGGCTTAGGGCTTCAAAAGCCCTAAGCTGATGTGGCTTAAGCTTGCCCATAGAAGGCGCAATGCTGTACGAAATCAGCACTGCACAGAAATAGGCGTCGGCCTGCTCAGAGCATGACGCAATTGAGAGAGATGTAATCCAGCAATAATTGGCTGTACGAACCTGAGCGCTTGGAGGAATTCTTCATCTTTCTAGTTGAAATCATGCAAAGATACGGCCTCCACAAGCAGCTGGAAAGCCTCCACTGGCTAGGGGTTCTTCTCCACAAAAAATGAAAAGTGGATAACCTAGTCTACACCAACCAAAATATGACCTAATCTACCCAAGCTCTAGATACCATGTTATAATTCGTGGTGCTCATGCTAGATTCAAACATGTGGAGGAGAGAAACCCCAAAATACAAGAAGAGATCTTGCTTATTAAGTTGCTTAGAAATACAACTTGGCTTTTGCACCCCTTGCCTAATGCCTTCTAGCTTCACCTTTAAATAGGTGAGCTAGTGGACCATAAGTCCATTCACACACACACCCTTCTCCTACCCTTTTACATGACCTTAGTCTTTTAATACTCCTGCCATGTCAAGAGGACAGGGAAGTCAAGGACCCAGAGTGCGGAGACCAGCCCCTTTGTATGAGTCAAATTAGGGTCCATCTCGCCAAAATCAGGGTAATCCCAGGAGGACTCCAGCTCAACCATCTACCTGTGTTCAGAGTAATCTCAGAACTCCCTCCCAGAATTGGGCTAACCAAAGAGAAAGAGTTTCGCCCCAATCTGCAGCAACCAGAGCAGTTACGATAGCAGAAGTAGTGGAAGAGGAAAGAGGTTAGATTTATGCCGTGATTGAAAACCAAGGGCCGAATCGTCAATTCTCTGTCATCCATACTCCAGCTGAGTATAAGGGTAAGCCATTTAAGCTTTTTATTGATTCAGGCAGTACTCATTCATTTATTTATTCAGGCAGTACTCATTCAGGCAGTACTCATTCATTTATTTATTCAGGCAGTACTCATTCAGGCAGTACTCATTCATTTATTTCCCCAGGATACTTACGTAAGCTAGTTTTACAACAAAAATCAGGGAAACCTATGAAACTTGAATTGGCCAGTGGTAAGATTCTTTTCACTCACCATGAGACAGATTGTATTCAGTTTGATCTAGATGGGAATGTAACTGACTGCCAGTTCAAAGTCTTACCTTTGGGAGTTTTCAACAGAATCCTTGGAATGGATTGGCTCCACAAAAAAATCAAGCTGACATTCACTGTCACAATGGAACCATTTCCTTCCATGACCTTCATGGGAACAAAGTTCAAGGAACTGGAATTTTTGGATCCCCAGATCTGCAATTAGTAAAAGCTTCTAGGTTACTGAAAGAACTTAGAAAGAAGTAGCTCATTTATGTTGTCAAAATGAATCCGATAGACACAAAGTTAAAGCCTAAAGAACCAGAATGGTTAAGTGAGTATGATTATTTATTCCCAGCAGAGCTAATTGAGATGCCTCCGATTCGGGAAGTAGATCATGAGATAGAATTGACCCTCGGAGCTCAGCCACTAGCCCAGTGCACATACAAAATGCCGGTCCCCAAAGCCATTGAACTCAAGGAATAGCTTAGGCGCAGCTATTAGAATAAGGGTTTGTAAGACCCACTGTTTCACCTTGGGGAGTGCCAGTTCTCTTTCAGAAAAAGAAGGATGGAATGTTAAGACTCCGTATGGATTACAGAGGTCTTAATCAACTGTTGACAGTTCAGAATAAGTATCCTATCCCTAGAATTAATGAGCTTCTGAACAGGCTAAATGGAGCCCAGATCTTCACAAAGATAGATCTCAAATCAGGGTATTACCAAATCAGGATTAATGATCAAGATATCCCGAAGACAACCATCAACACTCGCTATGGGCACTATGAATTCACTATCATGCCGTTTGGATTGACAAATGCCCTAGCTACATTCAATTGCCTAATGCGGGACATTCTCAGAGAATACTTGGATGATTTTGTTCTTGTTTTCTTTGATGATATTTTGATTTACTCAAAGAATGCAACTGACCAATGAAGCTTATGTTCGTAAAGTTCTTGATATTCTAAGGAAGCACCAACTCTTTGCAAAAAAGAGCAAATGCACTTTCTCTGTCGATCAAGTTTGAATATTTGGGCTTTCTGGTATCCAAAGACGAAATTTCTCCAGATTCCGCAAAAGTCCAAGTAGTCATAGATTGGCTTGAACCAAAGACAGTGAAAGAAGTCAAGGGAATCTTGGGATTAAGTGGTTGGTATAGAATTTTTATACCTAAGTATGCTCTCATAGCTTCCTCCCTGACTAATCTTCTCAAGAAGAATACCCCGTTTCAATGGTCTGCTGGGTGTGTCAGAGCGCTTTTGATAAGCTGAATGTAAGATTCCTCCCCCACCCCCTTTTTGATGTCTAGTATCTTTCCCTGTAATCAATCCCTCTTCAGAAATATAAAGACCTTGTTTCTATCTGTTTTAGCCTAGAGAGAGAAAAATATTCTAGAGAGAGAATATTCAGATTTTGAATATTTTTGGATAGAAAAATATCTCTTCTAATTCAGATGAGTTCCCCTGAAACAGAAATTCAAAAATAATTTTCCAATGTGCAATTGGAATTAATTGAAAATAGCTATAAAGAACCTTAGCCTAAGGGTCTAGATTTTCAGAAATCTTTAGACTATGGTCCAATTAAGGTTCCTATGGACCAATAGCATCAATCCATGTGTAGGGAGGAGATAAATCCAACTTGTAAAAAGAAAATACCCAAAAATGAGTAAATGCTCACATGAGGTGAAGAGTTGAAAATGTACAAGGTTTATTAGTAAAAAAATTATGAGCAATATTAAAAGTATGACATATGTAAGGAAGGGGAGTTCTTTAAAGGAGGTGCATATTTCACATAAGATGAAGAGTTGAAAATGTACAAGGTTTATTAGTAAAAAAATTATGAGCAATATTAAAAGTATGACATATGTAAGGAAGGGGAGTTCTTTAAAAAGGAGGTGCATATTTCACATAAGATGAAGAGTTGAAAATGTACAAGGTTTATTAGTAAAAAACTATGAGCAATATTAAAAATATGACATATGTAAGGAAAGGGATTTCTTTAAAGGAGGTGCATATTTCACATGCTTGAATGAGTTTTAAACTCATAAAAATTGAGATATTTCATCTCTCCTCTCTCCTCATTTAAGTCTAGTTCCAAAAAGTTAGCTTAACTGACCTAAAAATGGTCAAATATTGACCAAACTGATTTAGAAAATTCTAGAATCAGTTTGTTTGGTTAGGAGCTCAATTTTTCCTATAAATAGAAGCCTCCCCCTTGTTGAAAAATATATAGTGTTTATGCATCGTTACTCTACTCCACCTAAGCCAGAAACTGTGAATTCATTTAATAATTCACTAGTTTTTGGAGCTTCCCTCTTTCTTCAATCCCCATTAGTGGCTCCATCAACATACTTAACCAATTGATTGGTTGGGGGCCTCTACCGTGAACAAAGAATCAAGCAAGTTGTAAGGTAATTAGTGAATATTCATCTTTCTATAATTTCTCAATGTTTCTCTCTTCTCAACCCCTCTCAAGCTTGAGAAGTTTAATTGGTATGGTTTTTTTTTAATGCTATTGAAGTTTGAATAGTAGTGAAGAGTTACATAATTTAATAAATGCTATTGAAGTTAATTTTCATTTATGTTTAAATTCTAATGATTCTTATGTAAATTCTCTCTCTCACTCAAGAAATGGTCATACTCATGACCCATTCTCAATCCAAATCAAGCTTTTCATAAAGCTTTTCCTTAACCCAAGATTAAGCTATGCTTGAGGCCAAATTAATGGCTTTTTCTTATGCTTTTAGTTTATGTATATTGATGATTCAATCCATTATGGATTAAGGATCCAATTAGAGAGTCATTTTAATTATTTTCTTAATGATAAGCTTTATCCCTTAGAAAAATTGAGATTTATCAGTCATAGCAGCAGAGCTATGGCAAAAATTTTATAAAAATTATGCATAAAAAATTTTCATTCAAAGCATAAAAAGAGGACTTCCTACCATATTCTAGGAATCATCATCCTAGATTAATTGAAAGAATTTCATTATAATCATGGAGAAATTGAATTTTAATGTATGCATAAAGAATAAATTTTTATATCAAAAGTGTTATTTTTACCATTTTTATTTTCATGCATAGAAGTATGCATAATGGATAAATTTTTATATCAAAAGTGTTACTTTTATCA
This sequence comes from Cibotium barometz, assembly GCF_041138505.1. NCBI lineage: Eukaryota > Viridiplantae > Streptophyta > Polypodiopsida > Cyatheales > Cibotiaceae > Cibotium > Cibotium barometz. The sequence goes on from NC_141066.1 coordinate 35,055,357, forward strand.
TTTTTATTTCATACATAAAAGTATGCATAAAAGAAAATTTTTATATCAAAAGTGTTACTTTTATCATTTTTAATTTTCATGCATAGAAGTATGCATAAAGGAAAATTTTTATATCAAAAGTGTTACTTTTATCATTTTTAATTTTCATGCATAGAAGTATGCATAAAGGAAAAATTTTTATATCAAAAGTGTTACTTTTATCATATTGGATTTCATGCATATAGGTATGCATAAAAGATATTCTTTTTATACTAAAAGTATGATTTTCCTCATAAATGGATTTTATGCTTAACTTAGATGCATAAGAGAAATTCTTTTATTCTAAAAGTATAATTCCCTACCAAATTGAAATCATGCATAAGAAGATGCATAAAAGATTGATTTTAATTTCGAAAGTGTTAGTCTCCTTAAATGGAATTTATGTATAAATAAATGTGTAGAGAAATCTTATATCAAATAAAAGAATTCTCTTTTTAAAAAAAAAGATATGAAATGTGATAAGATGTAATAAGAGGTGTATGAGATGTGATAAGAATTGATAAGATGCGTATGGAAAGTGATAGGATGTGATAAGAGGTGTGTTAAGAGGTGATAAGATGCTTATGAAATAAGTTAGGATGTGATAAGATGAATTAAGATGTGTATGGGGGGATGAGGTAAGAAGTGTATGTGATAGGATAAGATGTATATGGGTTGTGATAGGGCGAGAATGGATGTGATGTAAAAGATTAGATGTGAAGGTATATGGGGTTATATAAATGGGAATGTGAAAATGGATGTATGTATGTGGATGTGTGGATATGGAGATGGGAGTGTGGATGTATGAACATGAAAATGGATATATGCATGAAGATGTATATGCATAGATGTAAATGTGGATGTAGATGTGGATGTATAGATGTGAATGGATGTGGATGTATAGATGTGAATGGAAATGTGGATGTGGATGTATGTGAATGTGGATGTAGATGTGGATGTATAGATGTGAATGTGGAATGTGGATGTGGATGTATGTGAATGTGAATGTAGATGTGGATGTATAGATGTGAAGGTGGAATGTGGATGTGGATGTATGTATGTATGTGGATGTAGATGTGGATGTATAGATGTGGATGTATGGGAATGTGGATGTGGATGTATGTGAATGTGAATGTAGATGTGGATGTATAGATGTGAAGGTGGAATGTGGATGTGGATGTATGTATGTATGTGGATGTAGATGTGGATGTATGGATGTGTATGTATGAATGTGGATATGGGATGTGGATGTATAAATGAGGATGTGAAAATGGAGGTAAGCATGTAGATGTGGATGCATGTATGTGAATGTGAATGTAGATGTGAATGTGGAATGTGGATGTATAGATGTGGATGTATGGAAATGTGGATGTGGATGTATGTGAATGTGAATGTGAATGTAGATGTGGATGTATAGATGTGAATGTGGAATGTGGATGTGGATGTATGTATGTATGTGGATGTAGATGTGGATATATGGATGTGTATGTATGAATGTGGATATGGGATGTGGATGTATAAATGAGGATGTGAAAATGGAGATAAGCATGTAGATGTGGATGTATGGATGTGAATGTGGATGTGGATGTGGATGTATGGATGTGGATGTATGGATGTGGATATGGATGTGAATATATGATATGTGATGTGAAGGAATCTGAAGTGAAGAGATGGAAAAGGAGGTGATTGGATGAGTACACATATACATGGAATGTGGAATAAGTAATGTGGATTAATGAGGGATAATGTGGAAAAATGAGAGTTAATATAGAAACTGTATTTGTAAATGCTGTTTGTAAATGGCTGTTTTATGTCAAGAATGCTGGGGAAGCATTTTGACCGTCTTGTGATTAAGGTCGTGGAGACCTAACTGATAAAGTTGCAACTGCTGACGGAGAGTCAATGGAGGACGTCTCGCGTAGCAAGGTCGACCGAGGTCTTGACCAGCCTCGGTTCGATTAAAATGGTGAGCTTCCGGTACGGTGGATGAGGGACCAAGGAAGCGGCCTATGAGTGAAGCGCTAGGTCACCTGCGAAGGATCCTAGAGGGTGCTGACCATACGGTGCTCGGGCTCTGGGTCGCCTAGGATACCCACGCGTGCGTCGAGTGGATAAATTGGGAGATTGTGATCAGTGGTACTATGGTTTCATTAAAGGATTGTTTTAAAGTTAGCTGATGCTAAGAAAAAGGCAATTTTCATATTGGGTGTGTAAGTGGTGTGGCTAGTTTTATGTTTGCATGAAATTCCGGCTAGGGGGCCTTGGAACTCTTTTCCTTGGTACCCGGGACAAAACCTAACCAAATTCCAAATTGGATCCCATCACTACAGTGGTTGGGCGGTTGGCTAACCCATGGGATCGGATGGGGTTAGGCTGGACTGATGGATCCGTAAATCGAGACTCAACTTTTGTTAATACGATAGATAAAGTAAATCCCGGACAGAAATTGTTCTATGGATAGGAATCAACGGCTGTGCCTCTTGAATGGGGAAAAAAGCGTTGATCCCAATGATCCAAGTGCAAGTTTCTTCCTTGATCTGATCTAGTATCTTGAAGATACAATTGGATCAGCTTGATCAGAAATGATCTTGTCTTCGTTAGAGAAAAAAAATTATCCTGGTGGAATCGCCCGTGCTTTCCGGTAAGGGAAGTTTTTTCCGGGTTCGGTTTTGGAAAAACCGACGGATTAGTCTCTTGTCCGGATATCCGTGGACGAGGCCCCGAATGTGGGACCCCTGTCCCGCGCGAGAAGTGCTACTTCCGCTGCTAGTACCCGAATCCGTTGCTCGGTGGGAACAGGGGGACCTCACAGTTGGTATCAGAGCATTTGGCTAATAAAGATCAACTGAGAAACCAAATATGTCAAAAATTTATCAAGAAGCACAAAAAAGGTTGTAATTGTGTGATATAATTCATACAATTTGATATTCAAACTGAAATTCGTAAATTGGTAATTGGGTCTTCAGATGGAAGTACCGCAATTATATAGAATCCCTGACTTGCTTGAGGCCTAGACATGATGGTATTTACCTTATAATTCCAAGGGCCGTGACTACCGTATATACCGAGAGTATAACTGCAGCTCTTTACTGACAGTATATACGAGTAAATCTAAGACTTGAAATTATAAGCATTAATGCTATCCAGATGATGATTTCGAATGTGGTTGATATGATTTTTAGTTCTGTTTGGAAACCGATGAATTGATTTGGATTCTGATTGAAAAATGATGATCCCTGAAAATGGATTGAAATGTAATAAGCTGAGCGAAACCACAAGGTGGATGATTGGGACGAGTCCCTGTAATGATAAATGATGAAAATGATTCAGCAAATCACTATGAGATTAGTGGATTGTGCTGTCAAATTGCTACTGTTAACACTTGACCGTTAGATCAAGTTAAGGGATGACAAATTGAGAACTTACTTGACTGAAATTCCCGTGGAGGAATGCTCAGAAGGAAATTTTTCGGTCTAATGAACCTTTATCATGTTAAAGATATGAATGATATGATCTGAATGAATTGTTATTTAATGATGAGTTCTAAGGGATATTTATCCCAGTATTCTGTTGGGTTGACCAGAATATAAGGAACCCCAGAATAAAATTGGATCTTAAGAAAAAGAGTTGTCCTCTACTTTATGAGATGAGGACATCTCGCACTTTTCAAGTGGGGTAGAATGTAAGATTCTCCCCCAGCCTTAGAGGTATACAGGAGTAAGAATCTCCCTTTTTGATCTTATAATTATTCCCTCTCTAAAATAAAAGAAAGATTCTGTTTAAAAAAGGAAGAACCTTTTTCCTGAATACTTCTCAAGAGTCCCACCTGTTTTTAGGATTCAGAACAACGAGTTCAGAAGTGAGAATCGATGTTTTGGATATCAAGGTTTTGGTCTCGAGTACGACCCAAAAGAAGTTCTTTATCTCTTGGGAAGTATAAGAAGTTATCTCCCAGATATTGTGGACCAAAGAAAGTAGGTGATTTAACTTACGAACTTCTTTTATCTCCTCATCTCAAAGTTCTTAATGCCTTCTATAGAAAATTGTGCCAAACCCAAATCATGGAAAGACGGTAAAACTTCAGTGGCAAGCTACCGTTGGCTTCTAAGTTACGCTAGCTCCTTCCTTTATATAAGTCGTAACTTTTACTTGTCGCTCACAGTAATCTTACTCCCATCGATCTCCTTTCTTCCTAATCTCCTTCATGGCTTGGCAACAAGAATTAGTTTTATCCATAATGATTCCTCACCTTCAAGACGCAAGTGAGTCTGTGAAGAAGGATTTTATAGAACAGTATGAGCGCTCACTTTTCCCTCACTTGGGAACTTCTGTAGCGCAGACCAAATGGCGGACCTATCAAGACATAACTAGGGTAACACCCTGGGGTCAGCAACACTTTCGCAACAATGTCCGCTTAGCCATGGTTATTGAAGCCTTGGGTTTGGGTCCCCGATACTACTGCGTCATGAGATCAAGGCATCCTGGGTTTTCTGAGCGGGTCTTCTTATTGGCGTGTTTTCTTCCTCATGAGAAGATATGCCTTTACCCCGTTTTTGGCTTGCCTCTCAGAGGTCCTTTTGTTAGATCACCTCATACCACTGAGATAGGTGCGGCAATAACCAGCAGAATCATTCCCATAGATGAGTTACCCTATACTTGTGCAGCTTGTGAGTGCTGCTTTTGTGATCATATGATGGACGGGCTTATGGAAGTGTAAAGAGTTCTTCTATCTTTACTGTATAAGTTCCGAGAATGAATAAAGTTTAAATCTTGTTCTTATCTTGAATCTTGCTCTCTTTGAGACTTTTTCTTGGTGGTTAATCCTGATTTAAATTTTTCTCTAAGTCTCATAATTCGTGCATCTTGCGAAATTATCCCAGTTTGCGAGATGAGGACATCTCGCGTTTTTTAAGTGGGGTAGAATGTAAGATTCCTCCCCCACCCCCTTTTTGATGTCTAGTATCTTTCCCTGTAATCAATCCCTCTTCAGAAATATAAAGACCTTGTTTCTATCTGTTTTAGCCTAGAGAGAGAAAAATATTCTAGAGAGAGAATATTCAGATTTTGAATATTTTTGGATAGAAAAATATCTCTTCTAATTCAGATGAGTTCCCCTGAAACAGAAATTCAAAAAGAATTTTCCAATGTGCAATTGGAATTAATTGAAAATAGCTATAAAGAACCTTAGCCTAAGGGTCTAGATTTTCAGAAATCTTTAGACTATGGTCCAATTAAGGTTCCTATGGACCAATAGCATCAATCCATGTGTAGGGAGGAGATAAATCCAACTTGTAAAAAGAAAATACCCAAAAATGAGTAAATGCTCACATGAGGTGAAGAGTTGAAAATGTACAAGGTTTATTAGTAAAAAAATTATGAGCAATATTAAAAGTATGACATATGTAAGGAAGGGGAGTTCTTTAAAGGAGGTGCATATTTCACATAAGATGAAGAGTTGAAAATGTACAAGGTTTATTAGTAAAAAAATTATGAGCAATATTAAAAGTATGACATATGTAAGGAAGGGGAGTTCTTTAAAGGAGGTGCATATTTCACATAAGATGAAGAGTTGAAAATGTACAAGGTTTATTAGTAAAAAACTATGAGCAATATTAAAAATATGACATATGTAAGGAAAGGGATTTCTTTAAAGGAGGTGCATATTTCACATGCTTGAATGAGTTTTAAACTCATAAAAATTGAGATATTTCATCTCTCCTCTCTCCTCATTTAAGTCTAGTTTCAAAAAGTTAGCTTAACTGACCTAAAAATGGTCAAATATTGACCAAACTGATTTAGAAAATTCTAGAATCAGTTTGTTTGGTTAGGAGCTCAATTTTTCCTATAAATAGAAGCCTCCCCCTTGTTGAAAAATATATAGTGTTTATGCATCGTTACTCTACTCCACCTAAGCCAGAAACTGTGAATTCATTTAATAATTCACTAGTTTTTGGAGCTTCCCTCTTTCTTCAATCCCCATTAGTGGCTCCATCAACATACTTAACCAATTGATTGGTTGGGGGCCTCTACCGTGAACAAAGAATCAAGCAAGTTGTAAGGTAATTAGTGAATATTCATCTTTCTATAATTTCTCAATGTTTCTCTCTTCTCAACCCCTCTCAAGCTTGAGAAGTTTAATTGGTATGGTTTTTTTTTAATGCTATTGAAGTTTGAATAGTAGTGAAGAGTTACATAATTTAATAAATGCTATTGAAGTTAATTTTCATTTATGTTTAAATTCTAATGATTCTTATGTAAATTCTCTCTCTCACTCAAGAAATGGTCATACTCATGACCCATTCTCAATCCAAATCAAGCTTTTCATAAAGCTTTTCCTTAACCCAAGATTAAGCTATGCTTGAGGCCAAATTAATGGCTTTTTCTTATGCTTTTAGTTTATGTATATTGATGATTCAATCCATTATGGATTAAGGATCCAATTAGAGAGTCATTTTAATTATTTCCTTAATGATAAGCTTTATCCCTTAGAAAAATTGAGATTTATCAGTCATAGCAGCGGAGCTATGGCAAAAATTTTATAAAAATTATGCATAAAAAATTTTCATTCAAAGCATAAAAAGAGGACTTCCTACCATATTCTAGGAATCATCATCCTAGATTAATTGAAAGAATTTCATTATAATCATGGAAAAATTGAATTTTAATGTATGCATAAAGAATAAATTTTTATATCAAAAGTGTTATTTTTACCATTTTTATTTTCATGCATAGAAGTATGCATAATGGATAAATTTTTATATCAAAAGTGTTACTTTTATCATTTTTATTTCATACATAAAAGTATGCATAAAAGAAAATTTTTATATCAAAAGTGTTACTTTTATCATTTTTAATTTTCATGCATAGAAGTATGCATAAAGGAAAATTTTTATATCAAAAGTGTTACTTTTATCATTTTTAATTTTCATGCATAGAAGTATGCATAAAGGAAAAATTTTTATATCAAAAGTGTTACTTTTATCATATTGGATTTCATGCATATAGGTATGCATAAAAGATATTCTTTTTATACTAAAAGTATGATTTTCCTCATAAATGGATTTTATGCTTAACTTAGATGCATAAGAGAAATTCTTTTATTCTAAAAGTATAATTCCCTACCAAATTGAAATCATGCATAAGAAGATGCATAAAAGATTGATTTTAATTTCGAAAGTGTTAGTCTCCTTAAATGGAATTTATGTATAAATAAATGTGTAGAGAAATCTTATATCAAATAAAAGAATTCTCTTTTTAAAAAAAAAAAGATATGAAATGTGATAAGATGTAATAAGAGGTGTATGAGATGTGATAAGAATTGATAAGATGCGTATGGAAAGTGATAGGATGTGATAAGAGGTGTGTTAAGAGGTGATAAGATGCTTATGAAATAAGTTAGGATGTGATAAGATGAATTAAGATGTGTATGGGGGGATGAGGTAAGAAGTGTATGTGATAGGATAAGATGTATATGGGTTGTGATAGGGCGAGAATGGATGTGATGTAAAAGATTAGATGTGAAGGTATATGGGGTTATATAAATGGGAATGTGAAAATGGATGTATGTATGTGGATGTGTGGATATGGAGATGGGAGTGTGGATGTATGAACATGAAAATGGATATATGCATGAAGATGTATATGCATAGATGTAAATGTGGATGTAGATGTGGATGTATAGATGTGAATGGATGTGGATGTATAGATGTGAATGGAAATGTGGATGTGGATGTATGTGAATGTGGATGTAGATGTGGATGTATAGATGTGAATGTGGAATGTGGATGTGGATGTATGTGAATGTGAATGTAGATGTGGATGTATAGATGTGAAGGTGGAATGTGGATGTGGATGTATGTATGTATGTGGATGTAGATGTGGATGTATAGATGTGGATGTATGGGAATGTGGATGTGGATGTATGTGAATGTGAATGTAGATGTGGATGTATAGATGTGAAGGTGGAATGTGGATGTGGATGTATGTATGTATGTGGATGTAGATGTGGATGTATGGATGTGTATGTATGAATGTGGATATGGGATGTGGATGTATAAATGAGGATGTGAAAATGGAGGTAAGCATGTAGATGTGGATGCATGTATGTGAATGTGAATGTAGATGTGAATGTGGAATGTGGATGTATAGATGTGGATGTATGGAAATGTGGATGTGGATGTATGTGAATGTGAATGTGAATGTAGATGTGGATGTATAGATGTGAATGTGGAATGTGGATGTGGATGTATGTATGTATGTGGATGTAGATGTGGATATATGGATGTGTATGTATGAATGTGGATATGGGATGTGGATGTATAAATGAGGATGTGAAAATGGAGATAAGCATGTAGATGTGGATGTATGGATGTGAATGTGGATGTGGATGTGGATGTATGGATGTGGATGTATGGATGTGGATATGGATGTGAATATATGATATGTGATGTGAAGGAATCTGAAGTGAAGAGATGGAAAAGGAGGTGATTGGATGAGTACACATATACATGGAATGTGGAATAAGTAATGTGGATTAATGAGGGATAATGTGGAAAAATGAGAGTTAATATAGAAACTGTATTTGTAAACTGTTTGTAAATGCTGTTTGTAAATGGCTGTTTTATGTCAAGAATGCTGGGGAAGCATTTTGACCGTCTTGTGATTAAGGTCGTGGAGACCTAACTGATAAAGTTGCAACTGCTGACGGAGAGTCAATGGAGGACGTCTCGCGTAGCAAGGTCGACCGAGGTCTTGACCAGCCTCGGTTCGATTAAAATGGTGAGCTTCCGGTACGGTGGATGAGGGACCAAGGAAGCGGCCTATGAGTGAAGCGCTAGGTCACCTGCGAAGGATCCTAGAGGGTGCTGACCATACGGTGCTCGGGCTCTGGGTCGCCTAGGATACCCACGCGTGCGTCGAGGAAGATATTGGAACAAGGAGTAAGAGTTGTTTTGTGAAACCGGGCATGGATCTGGTTGACTGACCTTGCTGGTCCTCAACGGATGAGTCCATGGCTCTTTTATATGGATCTGTTGGTTGATCTTGCTGATCTTCAACGAGAGTCCATCTTGATAAATGATTATATTGCCGAGTATTATGGGCTAGGAACTATGGAAACGGCCTCTGTGTGGACAGGTGGTGAGCGTTCTAGTTGCCAATGATGCCATAGATACTCTGATGAAGGAATGATGGGAAATTATGAGTCAACTGGATAAATTGGGAGATTGTGATCAGTGGTACTATGGTTTCATTAAAGGATTGTTTTAAAGTTAGCTGATGCTAAGAAAAAGGCAATTTTCATATTGGGTGTGTAAGTGGTGTGGCTAGTTTTATGTTTGCATGAAATTCCGTCTAGGGGGCCTTGGAACTCTTTTCCTTGGTACCCGGGACAAAACCTAACCAAATTCCAAATTGGATCCCATCACTACAGTGGTTGGGCGGTTGGCTAACCCATGGGATCGGATGGGGTTAGGCTGGACTGATGGATCCGTAAATCGAGACTCAACTTTTGTTAATACGATAGATAAAGTAAATCCCGGACAGAAATTGTTCTATGGATAGGAATCAACGGCTGTGCCTCTTGAATGGGGAAAAAAGCGTTGATCCCAATGATCCAAGTGCAAGTTTCTTCCTTGATCTGATCTAGTATCTTGAAGATACAATTGGATCAGCTTGATCAGAAATGATCTTGTCTTCGTTAGAGAAAAAAAATTATCCTGGTGGAATCGCCCGTGCTTTCCGGTAAGGGAAGTTTTTTCCGGGTTCGGTTTTGGAAAAACCGACGGATTAGTCTCTTGTCCGGATATCCGTGGACGAGGCCCCGAATGTGGGACCCCTGTCCCGCGCGAGAAGTGCTACTTCCGCTGCTAGTACCCGAATCCGTTGCTCGGTGGGAACAGGGGGACCTTACACTGAAGACCGCCTTGGTAACCAATCCCATTCTGAAGTTGCCAAATTTCACTCTACCCTTTGAGGTAGTATAACTGATGCCAGTGGTTTTGCCCTGGGAGGTGCGCTCATGTAGGAAGGTCATGCAGTGGCCTATGAATCCCGAAAACTTAGAACGCATGAGAGAAATTATGTTGTCCACGACTTGGAGCTACTTTCCATAGTCTATGCCCTGAAGTTGTGGAGACATTACCTACTGGGTCAAAGATTCACTTTGATGTGATGACAGATCATCAGAGCTTAAAGTGGATCTTCACTCAGAAGGATCTCAACATGCACCAAAGAAGGTGGATGCAGACCCTGCACGAATTTGATTTTGAAATCAAGTACCGCTTAGGCAAAGAAAATGTGGTAGCAGATGCCCTCAGCAGAAATGCCTCCTTGCTTGCAATCAAAGTGGTGTCAAATCCATTGATTAATGAAGCAAGAGAGAAGATCATGCAGGATAGATTTTTTGGTCCCTATTGCTACCCTACTTATGCAGGAAAGCAAAACTTCTTAGGAGTTGAACCGAGTTCAAGGGTACAGCCTAGATGAAGAAATTATGTATTATAATAGCAGGCTATGCATTCCCAATGATGAGGGAACTAAGGGTCAAATTCTGAATGAAGCCCATGATAGCCTTATAGCAGGACATCCTGGTTTCATCAAGACCTACATGTCTGTAAAGAAAAGCTTCTTTTGGCCTGGACGAAAAAGGGATGTACTTAATCATGTACGTCAATGCACCTGATATGTCAGAAAGTCAAAGCCGAGAGAGTAAAAATGCCTGGGAAGTTACATCCATTAGACAACCCCCAGATGAAGTGGGAATGTATCAATATGGATTTTATTACTAGACTACCTTCACTGCAATCAGCTTACAACTCTATCTTCATAGTAGTTGAGAGACTAACCAAAGTTGTCCATCTGATTCCCGGTAAAAGAAACCTACACTATAGTGGATGTGGCCAGAGTGTTCCTCAAGGAAATCTTTAGATTGCATGGCCTACCCAGGAGAATAGTAAGTGATCAAGATCCCAAATTCATGTCAAGATTTTGGACTGCATTCTTCCAAGCAGTAGGAACTTTCTTGGATCTTAGCACATCTTATTACCTCGAGACCGATGGTTAAACAGAAAGGGTGAACCAAGTAATCAAAGATATACTTCGGTCATGCTGTGGTAGGGAACCCAAGAAGTGGCTAAGCTATCTGCACCTAGTCAAATTTGCCTACAATGCTTCTTATCACCGAAGTATCGGGATGAGCCCTTTCAAAGCTCTGTATGGACAAGACTACCTAACACCATTAACTTGGTCCGACCCATTAATTAGGATCGACATGTCTAGACAGATGCTTGACGACATGGAGCACCAGATGCAGTCAATCCGAACAAGGATATAAAAGCTGCCCAGGATAGACAAAAGTAGTATGTAGATAAGAAGAGGTCAGGCAGAAGATTCAAAGAAGTAGATATGGTCTTCATTCGAGTATGCCCCAAAAGAAGTTCTCTATCTCTTGGGAAGTATAAGAAGTTATCCCCTAATACTGTGGGCCATATATGATTACAAAGAAAGTAGGTGACTTAGCCTATGAACTTCTTTTGCCTCCTCATCTCAAAGTACATAATGTATTTCATGTCAGCCTACTTAAGAAGTATGTACCGAGCCCGAATCATGTGCTTAATGATGAACTCTTAACTTCTTCAACCCAAGGGCAGATGGAACTCCAACCTGAAGAAATCCTTGATGTTTGAGAGAAGGTTCTTAGGAACAAAATTTTGAGAGAATTATTAGTCAAATGGAAGTTCTATCCTTTTGAAGACGCCACGTGGGAGAAAGAAGCCGAACTCATGTGGGATTACCCTCAGTTTGCGAGATGAGGACATCTCACGTTTTTCAAGTGGGAGAGGATGTAAGATTCCTCCCCGGCCCCTCAAGATGTCCAGTTTCCTCCCTTGTAATCAATCCCCTTTTCAGAATAATAAAAGATCTTGTTTCTACCTGTTTTGGCATAGAGAGAGAAAATGTTCTAGAGAGGTAATTTAGTTTTTAGATATCTTTGGATGGAAAAATATCCCTTCTTATTAAAATAAATTCCCTCGAAACAGAAGTTTAAAAGGAAATTCCTAAGGTGCATTGAAATAAATTATAATGTGCACAAAAGATCTTAGCCTAAGGGCCCCTGTTTTCAGAAGATTTTGGATTAAGGTCCAAACAAAGGTTTGACAGGCCAATGAGATTAATCCAAATGTAGGGAGGAGATAAATTGAAGAATAAAAGAAAAACCTCCCAAAAATGAGTAAATGCTCACATAAGATGAAGAGTGGACTAAGGACCAAAGAAAAGAATTAAAAAATTGAATTTTGACACCTCAGAATGGGGATCTCCCCTCATGAAGTAGGCGGCTTTTTCTCATCATTACCCCCAATTTTTAATCATAAAATGAGTTATTTTCATCTCTCCTCTCTCTTGTTTCAAATTTAGATCCAAAAAGTAAGCTGAACTGACCCAAAAATGGTCAAAAATTGACCAAACTAGAATGAGTTTGCTTGGTTAGAGGCTTGCTTTTTCCTATAAATAGAAGCCTCCCCCTTTTGTAAAAGCTTAGTGGTGTTTTTGCACTGTTACTCTACTTTTGTCTTGAGCCATCTACATTGAATTTTTTAATAATTCAATTAATTTTAGCCTAATCCTCTCTAAAGTGAATTGGTGGCCACTATTGCTTCAAACAAGAGTAGAACCCTCAATCCCTCAAGCCAAAGGAGAGCTTACAAGCTCCATGTAAGTTAATTTTCTTACTTTGTTTACGAATTTTAATGAAAAATCTATGGTTTTCTTGATTTTTATGTTTTGCAAATGATTGATTTAAATTCAAATGCTATGCCTTTGATGAAAAGGCCACCCCTTCTCTTCTTTACTTCCAACATTTCTTAATCCTAGAAAGATTAACTAAGTGATTAATTAAACTCTTCTTATTATTTACTCTCTTGAATTTAGAAAATTAAGTAGATTGGACTTCTATAATTCTAAATTGGGTTAATTAAGTTAAGTGAAAAAAGATAAAAATGAGAAATGGTCAGCCATACAAAGGAGGTTATGGCAAAATTTTCCAAAATTTTGTGAAAAAGAAAGTTTGTTTTTATGTTATTCCAAAAGAGTAATTCACACCATTTTTTGCATCTAAAAGAAATATTCTAATTACTCCATGTACATATTCACCTATGAATATACATGGATATCATTGATATTAATTATTAAAGGATTTTTTTAATTATTAAAGTGTTATTCTTATTAAATTTGATTTTTATACATAGAAAGATGCATAAAGAAAATTTCGTATTACAAAAGTGTTATTCTTATTAAATTTGATTTTTATGCATAGAAAGATGCATAAAGGAAAATTTTTAGTTATAAAAGTGTTATTCTTATTAAATTTGATTTTTATACATAGAAAGATGTATAAAGGAATTTTTTTTAATTATAAAAGTTTTATTCTTATTAAATTTAATTTTTATACATAGAAAGATGCATAAAGGAATTTTTTTATTACAAAAGTGTTATTCTTATTAAATTTTATTTTTATGCATAGAAAGATGCATAAAGGAATTTTTTTTATTATAAAAGTGTTATTCTTATTAAATTTGATTTTTATACATAGAAAGATGTGTTATTTTTTTAAATTATAAAAGCGTTATTCTTATAAAAATTGATTTTTATGCATAAATAGATGCATAAAGAAATTCTTTTTATTTTAAAAGTGTTATTCCTATTAAATTTGATTTTATGCATAAATAGATGCATAAAAGGATTTTTTATTCCCATTGAAGTTGATTTTTATGCATAAATAGATGCATAAAGAATTAATCAAAATTAGAATTATCTTAAATTCTATGAGTATTTGATAAATGAATAATTAAATACTCTAAGAGAGAAATTTCTATCGTTTTATATTCACACGGATTGTAAAAAGAAAATTCAAGAAATCTATCAAGATCAAAATATTTAGATAAATGATTAATTTATTTCTCATTGGAATTCGTAACTAGTTTAGAAATCAGTTAAGTGAATATTCAAAGAAAGAAATGTAGTAAAATAGTAATTGAATTACCAAACCTTTTCGAGAAAGATAGTTTTGCAAAATCTTATCCGACTCGATCCTTGAATCAGACTATGGCCAAGACCAAACTCTTTTGTCAGTTTCGAGGAAAGAAGGTTTGACCAGTTTAGAAAAATACACTCAAAACTCCTACCAAATCTGAAACTAAGTTTGAGACCCTTCGAATTGATATGTGGATCAAGGTTATAGAATTCGAGGAATTCTGGTATGAAATTCAGAATTCCGATCAAGAAGTTTTGGGGATACTGATTCAAGAAATACTCCTTGTATTCAAAAGAAAATCAAATTGAAAACTTGCTTAGAAACCCTGTTTTCTTAAAGGATTGTCTTACGCGCCAGAATGCTAGAGGGAGCATTCGGTATATGTTTTTCTAAGGGAAGTTCGGTGGCAACAGCTGGTGGGGAGTGTTCAAAGGATGGCTCACACGGCAAAGCCTGCCCAAGTCTTGACCAGCCTCGGTATGGTTGAAAAATGGTGCACTTTCGGTACGATGGGCGAGGGCTGACGAAGTGGTCCCTGAGTGAAGTGTTATGACACCTAAGGAGGATCCTAGAGGGTTCTGACCAGGAGATGCATGGGCTCGCCGGTGCCTATGACACCCATGTGTATGTCATGGAAGATATGTATGATGGACGAAATGATTATTGTAATCTATTATACTGCTGACCAGTTGGTCTCAACGGAGAGTCCACAGTGATACTATTTTTTTTTAGAAACGAGGGACAGGATAGAATTTTTGAGTTATGACATCTATAATCAATAACTATTTGTCAATGGATTATTTTATATGTTAAAGTTTTAAAGAGGAGTGTGTGCGTATCTGTATTCGAAAGCAAAAGTTAAGAAAGGCATTCAATTATGGTTGGGTGAGTAATTGTCTGGTTCTACCGATTCCAGTGGTTGGTGGGTGGTGGCTAACCCATGGGCCGGATGGGGTAGACTGAAATTAGTGGGTTTTAATAATTAAATTGAAATAATAGGAATACGCTTATAATTTGAGTAGTTAAATAAAAACCTGAAGAATTTCTCAAATGAGTAGATCAATGGCTGTGCCTGATTTCGATTAGGAAAAAAGCGTTGATTTCCTCAAATGATTAGATCAACGGCTATGCCTGACTTCGGTTAGGAAAGAAGCGTTGATTTCTTCAAACTAAGATAGTGATAGTTTTCCTTCTATCTGGTTTAATCAAGTGAAGGATAGTAGTCTCTTGACCTCGTTAGAAAATTTGTTAAGAAAATCAAAAAGGTGGAATCGTCCCCGTTTTTCGGGCAAGGGAAATTTTCCCGGTTTTGGTTTCGATTTCGGAATGACCACCAGATTAGTCTTGTGTCCAGACATTCGAGGGTGAGGCCTCGAGTGGGAAACCCTGCCCCGCGCAAGAGGAAGCTACTTCCACTGCTAGCAACTGGGAATCCGCGATGCGCGGAGGGGGCAGAGGGGTCTCAGAGCTGGTATCAGAGCGCTATTGTAAACTTACGAAATAGCAATAGAAATTGCCTAAAATTTTAAAGTAAATCTGGGAAATAATGTTTTCACTTGTTAAGATTATGTTTGAAATGAACTTCATAAATTAAAAACTCATAAATTGAACTAGATTTTCAGATGGATACTCCAAATCTGCCTAGTATTCCTGGACTCTCCGAGAGTTAGGATATGATCGCCTTTACCTTTGAAAATCTCATCAACTCTGCTACAACCCGAGAAAGCAGAGTGAGACTCGCTCATCACTTTGAGGATCTATACTTTCCTGACCCAATAGAGCGACGTCAACATATGTGGTTCTCTAGAGGGCGAAGTATTCGCGTCAATACCAATCAATGACAGAGACTCAGACAGAATATCTCGCTAGCCATGATCTTGATAAGGCTAGGAGTTGCTCATTATGTTCAACTCTATAATCACTCACCCCAGAATTTTAGAATTTCTTGCCGTATTTTTAGACTTCTTAGCCGCTTTATTCCTAGGAGAAGAATTATAGCACCATTATCAGTGGATGAATCGTGTATATCATAGCATGTCTCCATCGCAGTATTGCCTTTTTATGCGTACGCGATTGAGGTGGTGACTTTTGGAGCCGAGATGCTCTATGTATATATCAAAAACTTTTGATAATAAATGATGTTTTGCAAAAGATTCCAAATTGTTTTCATGGTTGTGAATATTGGTTAGTAAAACTATCAGAGTGAATCTTGTTTTCAAGAATTATGATGGAATATTTTTTGTTTAAGAAATAAATCTCAAAAATTAAAGTCATAAATCTGATGACAAAGTTAAGTTGACAAAAATATCATTTTGTCAGAATCATGAGGCCCCGGGTCGTGGTAGGCAGCCGGATCCTCTTATCGATGATGAAGAGTTAGATCCAGATGTTCCTAAAGCCCTGCACCGATCCCAACTTGGTCCCTTCAAGGGTGAAGGGGAATAGTTAGAAGAAGTAGTGGAAAAATGGATCGAGGCAATGGAAGAGTATTTTGATGTAACCGATTATAACGAGAAGAGCAAGATGGCTCTCGCCAGATTGAAAATTGTGGAAACGGCCAAGGTCGCATGGAGGAACCATTGCGAGACAAACTGTCTTGACCGAAATACCCAGACTTGGTGAGATCTTAAAGCTTACCTCAGGAAGAGGTTATGTCCTCCGGGCTTATTGGAAACCAAAATGAATGAGTTCTTGGAACTGAAGCAGGATAGCCGGACGATTGAAGAATACCATCAGGCATTTGCTCTTCTCCTCAAATATTCTCCACTTTTGGATG
This sequence comes from Cibotium barometz, assembly GCF_041138505.1. Taxonomy (NCBI): domain Eukaryota; kingdom Viridiplantae; phylum Streptophyta; class Polypodiopsida; order Cyatheales; family Cibotiaceae; genus Cibotium; species Cibotium barometz. The sequence continues at coordinate 35,072,180 of NC_141066.1, forward strand.
AAGAGTAGATGATGGCCACATTTATTCGAGGGATGAACAAGCCATTGGACACTTTAGTGAAAAATGCCAAACCAGTCTTAATGGCAGAAGCTGTCAGAATGGCAAAGGACTTTGGCAAAGCATTTGTTGTTAGATCCCGCCGAAGCCTGCACCCTCAAACTTTAAAAGGTTCCAAACCCCGGGAAGTGCTTCAAACTTTCCACCTCCAAAGAGGGAGCAAGGCCCTATTTGGAATCAAGATGCTGGGAAATTCAGAAGTGAAGGAAGACCCTTCCCTCAGAACAATTTCTCAGGAGCCCCACCTCTTTCAAGGATTCAGAGGGATGAGCTTAGAAGTGAGAACAGGTGTTTTGGGTATCACGATTTCGGTCACCAACTTAAAGACTGCCCGACTCCTGCCATGTCAAGAGGACAGGGAAGTCACGGACCCAGAGTGCAGAGACCAACCCCTTCGTATGAGTCAAATTAGGGTCCGTCTCACCAAAATCAGGGCAATCCCAAGAGGACTCCAGCTCAACCATCTGCCTCTATTCAGAGTAATCTCAGAACTCCCTCCCAGAATTGGGGTAACCAAAGAGAAAGAGTTCCACCCCAATCTGCAACAGCTAGAGTAGTTACAATAACAAAAGTAGTGGAAGAGGAAAGAGGTCAGATTTATGCCGTGATTGAAAACCAAGGGGGCCAAATCGTCAATTCTCTGTCATCCATACTCCAGCTGAGTATAAGGGTTAGCCATTTAAGCTTTTGATTGATTCAAGCAATACCCATTCATTTATTTCCCCAGGATGCTTGCGTAAGCTAGTCTTAGAACAAAAATCAGGGAAACCTATGCAAGTTGAATTGGCCAGTGGGAAGATTCTTTTCACTCACCATGAGACAGATCCTATTCAGTTTATTCTAGAGATGGGAATGTAACTCACTGCCAGTTCAAAGTCTTACCTTTGGGAGTTTTTAACGGAATCCTTGGAATGGATTGGCTCCACAAAAATCAAGCTGACATTCACTGTCACAATGGAACCATTTCCTTCCGTGACCTTCATGGGAACAAAGTTCAAGGAACTAGAATTTTTGGATCCCCAGATCTGCAATTAGTAAAATCTTCTAGGTTACTAAAAGGACTTAGAAAGAAGCTGTGAGACCCCTCGGCCCCCTTAGCACACCGGATTCCTGGTTGCCAGTGGAAGTAGCTTCCTCTTACGCAGGGCAAGGTTTCCCACTCAGGGCATCACCCTCGAATGTCCGGACACATGAGACTAATCTGGTGATCATTCCGAAACGGAAACCAGGAAAATTTCCTTTGCCCAAAAAATGGGGACGATTCCACCTTTTTGATTTTCTTAACGAATTTTCTAACGGGTTCAAGAGATTAAACTATCCTTCACCTGATTAGACCAGATAGAAGGAAAACTATCACTCACTTAGTTTAAAGAAATCAACGCTTTTTTCCTTATCAAAACCAAGCAAGCACAGCTGTTGATCTAATCATTTGAGGAATTCAATGCTTTTTTCCTAACCGAAGTCAGGCAACAGCCATTGATCTACTCATTTGAGAACTTCTTCAGGTTTTTATTGAACTACTCGAATTCTAAGCGTATTCTTATTATTTTAAATTAATTATTAAAACTCCACTGATTCCAACCTAACCCCATTTGGCCCATGGGTTTTAGCCACCACCCAACCACTGGAATTAGTAGAACTAGACAATTACTCATCCACCCATAATTGAATGCCTTTCTTAACTGTTGCTTTCGAATACAGATACGCACACACTTCTCGTTAAAACTTTAACATATAAAATAATCCATTGACAAATAGTTATTGATTACAGATGTCATAACTCAAAAATTCCATCCAGTCCCTTGTTTCTCAAAATATAGTATCACTCTGGACTCTCCGTTGAGACCAACTGGTCAGCACACGAGATCCAGTAATAGATTACAATAATCATTTCGTCCATCATACATATCTTCCATGACATACGCATGGGTGTCCTAGGCACCGCGAGCCCATGCATCGCCTAGTCAGAACCCTCAAGGATCCTCCTTAGGTGTCCTGGCACTTCACTCAGGGACCTCTTCGTCAGCCCTCACCCATCATACCGGAAGCGTACCATTTTTCAACATTACCGAGGCTAGTCAAGACCTGGGTAAGCTTTGCCGCGTGAGCCGTCCTTTGAACACTCCCTGCCAGCTTGCAACCGAACTTCCCTTAGAAAAACATATACCAAATTCTCCCTCGAGCATTTTGGCGTAAGACAATCCTTTAAGAAAACGTGGTTTATAAGCAAGTTTTCAGTTTATTTTGTTTTGAATATACAAGGAGTATTTCTTGAGTCAGTATCCCCAAAACTTCTTGATCGGAATTCTGAATTTCATACCAGAATTCCTTGAATTCTATAACTTTGATCCACATATCAATTCGAAGGGTCTCAAACTTAGTTTCAGGTTTGGCGGGAGTTTTGAGTGTATTTTTCTAAACTAGTCACACTTTCTTTCTTCGAAATTGATGAAAGAGTTTGGTCTTGGTCATAGTCGGATTCAAGGTTCGAGTCGAATTTTCCTAAACTATCTTTCTCGAGAAGGTTTGATAATTCAGTTACTATTTTATTGAATTTCTTTCTTTGAATATTCACTTAACTGGTTTCTAGACTAGTTACGAATTCACTTAAGGAATAAATTAATCATTTATCTAAATATTTTGATCTCGATAGATTTCTTGATTTTTTTTTACAATCTGTGTGAATATAAAACAATAGAAATTTCTCTCTTAGAGTATTTAATTATTCATTTATCAAATACTCATAGAATTTAAGCATGGAATTTAAGAGAATTCTAATTTTGATATAAAAATTCTTTATGCATCTATTTATGCATAAAAATCAACTTTAATGGGAATAACACTTTATAAAAAAATCCTTTTATGCATCTATTTAGGGATAAAATCAAATTTAATAGGAATAACACTTTTAAAATAAAAAGAATTTCTTTATGCATCTATTTATGCATAAAATCAATTTTTATAAGAATAACGCTTTTATAATTAAAAAATTCCTTTATGCATCTTTCTATGCATAAAAATCAAATTTAATAAGAATAACACTTTTATAATAAAAAATTTTTCTTTATTCATTTTTCTATGCATAGAAATCAAATTTAATAAGAATAACACTTTTGCAATGAAAAAAATTCCTTTATGCATCTTTCTATGCATAGAAATCAAATTTAATAAGAATAACACTTTTATAATAAAAAATTCCTTTATGTATCTTTCTATGCATAGAAATCAAATTTAATAAATAATATCAGTGATATTCATGCATATTCATAGGTGAATATGTACGTGGAGTAATTAGAATATTTCTTTTAGATGCAAAAATGGTGGGAACTACTCTTTTTTTTTGGAATAACATAAAAACAAACTTTCTTTTTCACAAATTTTAGAAAATTTTACCATAACCTCCTTTGTATGGCTGACCATTTCTCATTTTTATCTTTCTTTATTTAACTTAATTAACCCAATTTAGAATTATAGAACTCTAATCTACACAATTTTCTATATTCAAGAGAGTAAACAATAAGAAGAGTTTAATTAATCACTTAGTTAATCTTTATAGGATTAAGAAAGGTTGGAATGTAAAGAAGAGAAGGAGGTGGCTTTTTCATCAAAGGCATAGCATTTGAATTTAATTCAATCATTTGCAAAACATAAAAATCAAGAAAACAATAAGAAGAGTTTAATTAATCACTTAGTTAATCTTTATAGGATTAAGAAAGGTTGGAATGTAAAGAAGAGAAGGAGGTGGCTTTTTCATCAAAGGCATAGCATTTGAATTTAATTCAATCATTTGCAAAACATAAAAATCAAGAAAACCATATATTTTTCATTGAAATTCATAAACAAAGTAAGAAAACTAGCTTACATGGAGCTTGTAAGCTCTCCTTTGGCTTGAGGGATTGAGGGTTCTACTCTTATTTGAAGCAATAGTGGCCACCAATTCACTTTGGAGAGGATTAGGCCAAAAACAATTGAATTATTAAAAAATTCAATGTAGATGACTCAAGACAGGAGTAGAGTAACAGTGCATAAACACCATTAAGCTTTTACAAAGGGGGAGGCTTCTATTTATAAGAAAAAGTGAGCCTCAAACCAAGCAAACTGATTCTAGAATTTTTTAGATCAGTTTGGTCAATCTTGACCTTTTTTGGGTCAGTTTAGCTTACTTTTAGGATCTAGTTTTGAAACAGGAGAGAGGAGAGATGAAAATATCTCATTTTATTGATTAATAATTGGGGTAATGATGAGAAAAATGTGCCTACTTCATGAGGGGAGATTCCCACTCTGAGGTGTCAAAATTCAATTTTTAAATTCTTTTCTTTGGTCCTTAGTCCACTCTTCATCTTATGTGAGCATTTACTCATTTTTGGGGGGTTTTTATTTTATTCTTCAATTTATCTCCTCCCTACATTTGGATTAATCTTATTGGTCCATAGGAATCTTAACTGGACCATAATCCAAAATTTTTAGAAAATCTTGACTCTTAGATAGGCAAGGTCTTTTGTGCACATTATAATTTCTTTCTAATACACCTTAGGAATTTCTTTTTAAACATCTGTTTTGGGAGAATTTATTTTAATAAGAAGGGATATTTTTCCATCTAAAGATATCTAAAAACTTAATTACCTCTCTCTAGAACATTTTCTCTCTTTAGGCCAAAATAGGTAGAAACAAGATCTTTTATTATTCTGAAAAGGGGATTGATTACAGGGGAAGAAACTGGACATCTTGAGGGGCTGGGAGGCATCTTACATCCTCTCCCACTTGAAAAACGCAAGATGTTATCGTCTCGCAAACTGGGGGTAATTCCGCATCAATTCGGCTTCTTTCTCCCAGGTGGCATCTTCAATAGGATAGAACTTCCATTTGACTAATAATTCTCTCATAATTTTATTCCTGAGAACCTTCTCTCAATCATCAAGGATTTCTTCAAGTTAGAGTTCCATCTGCCCTTGGGTTGAAGAAGTTAAGGGTCCATCATTAAGCTCATGATTCGGGCTCAGTACATACTTCTTAAGTAGGCTGACATGAAATACATTATGTACTTTGATATGAGAAGGCAGAAGAAGTTCATAGGCTAAGTCACCTTCTTTCTTTGTAATCAGATATGGCCCATAGTATCTGGGGGATAACTTCTTATACTTTCCAAGAGATAGAGAACTTCTTTTGGGGCATACTCGAATGAAGACCATTTCTACTTCTTTGAATTTTCTACCTAACTTCTTCTTATCTGCATATAGCTTCCGTCTATCCTGGGCAGCTTTTATATCCTTGCGGATTGACTGCATCTACTGCTCTCCATGTCATCAAAGCATCTGTCTAGACATCTCGACCCTAATCAATGGGTTGGACCAAGTTAATGGTGTTAGGCAGTCTTGTCCATATAGAGCTTTGAAAGGGATCATCCCGATACGAAGCATTGCAGGCAAATTTGACTAGGTGCAGATAGCTTAGCCACTTCTTGGGTTCCCTGCCAGCATGACCGAAGTATATCTTCGATTACTTGGTTCACCCGTTCTGTTTGACCCCATCGGCGTGGTGGTAAGCTGTGCTGAGATCCAAGAAAGTTCCTACTTCTTTGAAGAATGTAGTCCAAAATCTTCATGTGAATTTGCGATCTCGATCACTTACTATTCTCCTAGGTAGGCCATGCAATCTAAAGATTTCCTTGAGGGACACTCTGGCCTCATCCACTGCAGTGTAGGTTTCTTTTACTGGAATCAGATGGGCAACTTTGGTTAGTCTGCCAAAACTACCACGAAGATGGAGTTGTAACCTGATTGCACTGAAGGTAGTCCAGTAATAAAATCCATACTAATACATTCCGGGGGATGTCTAATGGATGTAACTTCCTAGGCACTTTTACTCTCTCGGCTTTGACTTTCTGACATATCAGGCATTGACGTACATGATTAAGTACATCCTTTTTTAATCTAGGCCAAAAGAAGCTTTTCTTTACAGACATGTAGGTCTTGATGAATCCTGGATGTCCTGCTATAAGGCTATCATGGGCTTCATTCAAAATTTAACCCTTAGTTCCCTCATCATTGGGAATGCATAGCCTCCTATTATAATACATAATTCCTTCATCCAAGCTGTACCCTTGAACTCATGATCTTCTCTCTTGCTTCATTAATCAATGGATTTGACCCACTGTGATTACAAGCAAGGAGGATTTTCTGCTGAGGGCATCTGCTACCACATTTTCTTTGCGTGGGCGGTACTTGATTTCAAAATCAAATTCCTACAGGGTCTGCATCCACCTTCTTTGACGCATGTTGAGATCCTTCTGAGTGAAGATCCACTTTAAGCTCTGATGATCTGTCATCAAAGTGAATCTTTGACCCAGTAGGTAACCCAGTAGATAATGTCTCCACAACTTCAGGACATAGGCTACTGAAAGTAGCTCCAGGTCGTGAACAGCATAATTTCTCTCATGTAATTTAAGTTTTTGGGATTCATAGGCCATTGCATGACCTTCCTGCATGAGCGCACCTCCCAGGGCAAAACCACTACCTCAAAGGGTAGAGAGAAATTTGGCAACTTTTCAAAACGGGATTGGTTTCCAAGGTGGTCTTCAGCTTATCAAAAGCACTCTGACACCTGGCAGACCCTTGAAACAGGGTATTCTTCTTGAGAAGATTAGTCAGGGGGGAAGCTATGAGAGAATATTAGGTATAAAAATTCTATACCAACCAATTAATCCCAAGAATCCCTTGACTTCTTTCACTGTCTTTGGTTCGGGCCCGAGACCGGTGAAGACCTGGGCAAGCTTTGCCGCATGAGCCATCCTTTGAACACTCCCCGCCAGCTGTTGCAACCGAGCTTCCCTTAGAAAAACATATATCGAATGCTCCCTCCAGCATTCTGGCGTACGACAGTCCTTTAAGAAAACAGGGTTTCTAAGAAAGTTTTTAGTTTGATTTTCTTTTGAATACAAGGAGTATTTCTTGAATCAGTATCCCCAAAACTTCTTGATCGGAATTCTGAATTTCATACTAGAATTTCTCGAATTCTATAACCTTGACCACAGATCAATTCGAAGGGTCTCAAACTTAGTTTCAGATTTGGCGGGAGTCTTAAGTGTATTTTTCTAAACTGGTCACACCTTCTTTCCTCGAAACTCACGAAAGAGTTTGGTCTTGGTCATAGTTTGATTCAAGGTTCAAGTCGGATAAGATTTTTCCTGAACTGTCTTTCTCAAAAAGGTTTGGTAATTCAGTTACTATTTTACTGAATTTCTTTCTTTGAATATTCACTTAACTAATTTCTAAATTAGTTACGAATTCCAATGTGGAATAAATTAATCATTTATCTAAATATTTCAATCTCGATAGATTTCTTGAATTTTCTTTTTACAATTTGTGTGAATACAAAACCATAGAAATTTCTCTCTTAGAGTATTTAATTATTCATTTATCAAATACTAATATAATTTAAATATAGAATTTAAGAGAATTCTAATTTTGATATAAAAATTCTTTATGCATCTATTTATGCATAAAAATCATCTTCAATGGGAATAGAAAATCCTTTTATGCATCTACTTATGCATAAAATCAAATTTAATGGGAATAACACTTTTAAAATAAAAAGAATTTCTTTATGCATCTATTTATGCATAAAAATCAATTTTTATAAGTTTAACGCTTTTATAATTAAAAAACTTTCCTTTATGCATCTTTCTATGTATAAAAATTAAATTTAATAAGAATAACACTTTCAAAATAAAAAAATTTCCTTTATGCATCTTTCTATGCATAAAAATCAAATTTAATAAGAATAACACTTTTAATAAAAAAATCCTTTATGCATCTTTCTATGCATAAAAATCAAATTTAATAAGAATAACACTTTTATAATAAAAAAATTCCTTTATGCATCTTTCTATGTATAAAAATCAAATTTAATAAGAATAACACTTTTATAATAAAATTTTTTCCTTTATGCATCTTTCTATGCATAAAAATCAAATTTAATAAGAATAACACTTTTGTAATAAGAAAATTTCCTTTATGCATCTTTCTATGTATAAAAATCAAATTTAATAAGAATAACACTTTTATAATTAAAAAAATTTCTTAATACATTGTACTGTGCATAGAAATCAAATTTAATAATTAGTATCAGTGATATCCATGCATATTCATAGGTGAATATGTACATGGAGTAATTAGAATATTTCTTTTAGATGCAAAAACGGTGGGAATTACTCTTTTGGAATAACATAAAAACAAACTTTCTTTTTTACAAAATTTTGCCATAACCTCCTTTGTGTGGCTAACCATTTCTCATTTTTATCTTTCTTCACTTTTTTAAATTAACCCAATTTAGAATTATAAAACTCTAATCTACTCAATTTTCTAAATTCAAGAGAGTAAACAATAAGAAGAGTTTAATTAATCACTTAGTTAATCTTTCTAGGATTAATAAAGGTTGGAAGTAAAGAAGAGAAGGGGGTGGCCTTTTCATCAAAGGCATAGCATTTGAATTTAATCTTTCTAGGATTAATAAAGGTTGGAAGTAAAGAAGAGAAGGGGGTGGCCTTTTCATTCAAAGGCATAGCATTTGAATTTAATTCAATCATTTACAAAACATAAAAATCAAGAAAACCTTATATTTTTCATTAAAATTCGTAACAAAGTAAGAAAATTAACTTACATGGAGCTTGTAAGCTCTCCTTGGCTTGAGGGATTGAGGGTTCTACTCTTGTTTGAAGCAATAGTGGCCACCAATTCACTTTGGAGAGGATCAGGCCAAAAACAATTGAATTATTAAAAAATTCCATGTAGATGGCTCAAGACAGGAGTAGAGTAACAATACAAAAACACCACTAAGCTTTTACAAAAGGGGGAGGCTTCTATTTATAGGAAAATGTGAGCCTCTAACCAAGCAAATTTATTTTAGAATTTTTCAGGATCAGTTTGGTCAAATTTTCACCATTTTTGGGTCAGTTTAGCTTACTTTTTGGATCTAGATTTGAAACAAGAGAGAGGAGAGATGAAAATATCTCATTTTATTGATTAAAAATTGGGGGTAATGATGAGAACTTCATGAGGGGAGATCCCCACACTGAGGTGTCAAAATTTAGTTTTTTAATTCTTTTCTTTGGTCCTTAGTAAACTCTTCATCTTATGTGAGCATTTACTCATTTTTGGGGAGTTTTTCTTTTATTTTTCAATTTATCTCCTCCCTACATTTAGATTAATCTCATTGGCCTGTCAAACCTTTGTTTAGACCTTAATCCAAAATTTTTTGAAAACAAGGGCCCTTAGGCTAAGGTCTTTTGTGCACATTATAATTAATTTCTAATGCACCTTAGGAATTTCTTTTTAAACTTCTATTTCGGGGAATTTATTTTAATAAGAAGGGATATTTTTTCATCCAAAGATATCTAAAAACTAAATTACCTCTCTCTAGAATATTTTCTCTCGCTACGCCAAAATAGGTAGAAACAAGATCTTTTATTATTCATAAAAGGGGGTTGATTAGAGGGGAAGAAACTGGACATCTTGAGGGGCTGGGGAGGAATCTTATATCCTTGCTTGCAATTATAGTGGTGTCAAATCCATTGATTAATGAAGTAAGGGAGAGAATCATGCAGGACAAATTCTTTGCCCCTATTGCTACCCTTCTGATGTAGGAAAGCAAGACTCCTCCAGAAATGAGTCGAGTTCTTGGGTACAAATTGGATGAAGGATGCATGTATTATGATAATCGGCTATGCATTCCCAATGATGAGGGAATAAAGGGAAGGATTCTGAGAGAAGCCCATGATAGCCTGATAGCTGGACATCCAGGGTTTATAAAAACCTATATGTCTATGAAGAAAAGCTTCTTCTAGCCAGGACTCAAAAAAGATGTACTTGATCATGTGCGGCAATGCTTAATGTGTCAGAGAATCAAGGCAAAGAGAGTCAAGATGCCAAGCAAACTGCAGCCTCTAGACATTCCACAAATGAAGTGGGAATGTATCAGTATGGATTTTGTCACTGGATTACCTTCAGTACAATCAGGTTACAACTCCATTTTTGTCACTGGATTACCTTCAGTACAATCAGGTTACAAATCCATTTTTGTGATAGTTGACAGACTAACCAAAGTTGCCCATCTAATTCCAATGAAAGAGACATACACTGTAGTGGATGTTGCCAGATTTTTCCCTAAAGAGATCTTTAGATTGCATGACTTACCCAAAAGGATAGTAAGTAACAGAGATCCCAAGTTCACATCAAAATTCTGGATTGCATTCTTTGAAGCAGTAGGAACTTTCTTGGATCTCAGTACAGCCTATCACCCCAAAACAGATGGCCAGACTGAAAGAGTGAATTAGGTAATAGAAGATATCCTTTGGTCATGCTACGGCAGGGAACCAAAGAAGTGGTTAAGCCATTTGCATCTAGTTGAATTTGCTTACAATGCTTCGTATCATCAAAGCATTGGGATGAGTCCTTTCAAAGATCTGTATGGACAAGACTACCTTACACCATTGACTTGGTCCGACCCATGGATTAGAGTCGAGATGTCCATACAAATGCTTGATGACATGGACCAGCAAATGCAATCAATCTGTAAAGATATTAAGGCAACCCAAGATAGGCAAAAGCAGTATGCAGATAAAAAGAGATGAGAGAGAGAGTTTGAAGAATCAGATATGGTCTTCATTCGAGTACGACACCAAAAAGAAGTTTCTTATCTTTAGGGAAGTACAAGAAGCTCTTTCCCAGATATTGTGGACCATATGTTGTTATAAAGAAAGGTGATCTAGCTTATAAACTTCTTTTGCCTCCCCATCTCAAGGTACATAATGTATTCCACGTCAGTTTGGTTAAGAAATATGTACCCACCAGTCTGAGTCACGTGCTTGATGATGAACAATTGATTTCTCCGACTCGAGGCCAGATGGTACTCCAACCTGAAGAAACCCTTGAAGTTCGGGACAGGGTTCTCAGGAGGAGTAGAGTCCTCAGAGAGTTTTTAGTCAATGGAAGTTCTTCCTTCTAGAAGACGCCACGTGGGAGAAAGAAGAAGAGTTGGCAAAAGATTACCCCCACTTTGCGAGATAAGGACATCTCGCATTTTTCAAGTGGGAGAGGATGTAAGATTCCTCCTCAGCTTGAATAATGAATAAGCTTTTATCTCAATCCCCTGTAATCATTCCCTATTTTTGAATATAAGAAATTATTATTTTTCCTTGTTTTTGCCTAGAGAGAAGAAAATTTATAGAGAGAGGTAATTCAATATTGAGATATTTTTAGATAAAAAAATTCTCCTAATATCTAAAATATATTTCCCTGAAACAAAAGTTCAAAATAAATTCTCCAATGTGCATTAGGAATCAATTAAAAATGATATAAGGGACCTTAGCCTAAGGGTCTAGATTTTCAAAAATTTCTAGATCATGGTCCAATTAAGGTTCCTATGGCCCAATAGAATTAATCCAACTGTTGGGATGAGATAAATCCAATGAATAAAAGAAAATACCCAAAAATGAGTAAATTCTCACATAAGATGAAGAGTTGACTAAGTACAAGGTTTATTAGTTAAAAATTAAGAGATATTACTAAAAAAAATTCTCACATAAGATGAAGAGTTGACTGAGTACAAGGTTTATTAGTTAAAAATTAAGAGATATTACTAAAAAAATGAGATATTTTAGAGAAATGATGAATTTTTGACACCTTGGTAAGGAGAGGGGGATCTTTGACATAGGCGCCTCCTTCACATGTGTGGGAGGGTTTTTAATTCAAAAAAATTGTGATATTTTTATCTCTCCTAGATCAAACTGGATCAAAAGGGGAGCCAAATCGGTCCAAATCTTGTCTAAATTCAGTCAAACTAAAGTTGGAAAATTCTAGAACCTAGTTGGACTTAGTTAGTGGCCTCCCTCACATATAAATAGAGCCTCATTCTTTTGTATTCTCATATGTGAGCTATACCATGCCAATATTATATTAAAATAATCATATTTTCTATTATCCCTTAAAAATCCTCTACTTTTGGGGAGCTTGGAGCTTCTCTCTCTCTTCAACAACTCTTGGAGCTTTGTCTCCACTTGCTAAACCAATTGATTGGTTGGGGGCTTTACCTCTAGAAAAAGAAGAAAGCTAATCCTTGAGGTAAGAATGAATTTTATGGTTTTTTGTTAATATTCTCAAATGACTTCTCTTCTCAACCCCTCTCAAGCTTGAGAAGTTTTCTAATTGGTTGTTTTAAATTCAAATCAAGCTTTTTCTAAGAATTTTAATGTGTAATGAAGAAAAAGTTAATCTTTATGCTTATTTAGAATGCTTTCTTATGTATATCTCTCTCTCCAAAAAGAATAGTCATTCCTATGGCTAATTCTTTAGCAAAAGAATGCTTCTCATTGATAAATTCTTAATTCAAAACCAAATTCTAAGCTTGTTAAACTAGAGAATAAGAAAATGGTATTTTTATGCTTTTATGTTAACAAATAATGATTAATTCTTTCAAATTATTTATAAGTAGTTAAAAACTACTTTAATTGATTCTAAATGGGAAAGAGATAATCCTATCAATTTGGGAAAAGAGGAATAATGGAAAAAGCTTAATCTAGGAGAATAATCATAATTCAATTTATGATTATGATTAAAATTATGATTCAAATTCATAGTTTAGATTTAAGTTTAAGAATAGATCTTCTATCATATTTGCATTACAATGTTTTATTCTTTTAAGAAAAATTAAAAATTGTTAGTAATAGCAACGAAGCTATGGAAAAATTCTCAAAAAAAAATACATATCTTATTTTTATTCATAATCCTAAAAGAGGACTTCCTACCATATTGTAGAATTGGACATCCTATGCAAAAAGAATGATTTTCATCATATTCATGGGAAATAAATTTTTAGTATTTATGCATAAATATTTAATTAAAAGAAAAGAGTAATTTTTGGTACATTTATTTTTATGCAAAAAGAGGAATTCCCATGATAATTGAGATCCAAGTAATTAAATAGTAAAAGAGGAATTTTTGGCATATTTAAAATAATAGATATTTTTATTTAATTTAAAAAAGATGAATTTTAGATTTAAAAAAATTATGCATAAAAAATTTTTAAATGAAAAAGATGAATTCCCATGACATTTGGAATTCAATCATTTAAATGCAAAAGAGGGATTTTAAGCATATTCAAAAAAATGTATATTTGTATTGAATTTAAATGAGAAGAGTACGACCATGTCTTCAGGTTGGTATGGCTGTGGCTTCTTGTTGGTACGGCTGTGGCTTCAGGTGATGGGAAGAGTACGACCGTGTCTTTAGGTTGGTACGGTCGTGCCTTCAGGTGCTGAAAAGAGTAGGGCCATGTCTTCAAGATGGAACAATTGTGGCTTCAGGTTGGTATAGCCATGGCTTCAGGTTCTGAGAAGAGTATGGCCATGTCGTTAGGTTGGTATGATTGTGGCTTCAGGTGCTGAGAAGGGTACAGTCGTGTCTTCAAGATGGAATGGTCGTGGATTCAGGTGTTGAGAAGAGTACGACTGTGTCTTCAAGATGGAATAGCCATGGCTTCAAGTTCTTACAAGAGTACGTCCATGTCTTCAAGATGGAACAACCGTGGCTTCACGTTGGTATGGCTGTGTCCTCATGGATTTTTTTTTTGGGCACCCTCCAAATAGGTTTTGTACCCTAAGGTTATGTAGCCAGCACCCCATTACGGGTTTTGTACTAACTCCTTGGCCAGTTTGCTAGAGTGAAAAGGCGACTCCAATTTGGTTTTAGCAAGGTTGGTAGCTCCATTGGAAGTGTGGACGCTTTTATGGAGGGAGAAGCTGGGATTGAAGATGCAAGTCGTTGAGTGGGATCATGCCAAGGGAGTCTGATGAAAAGGGGTGGGGGGTTGCCGACATTGAGGGCATATCACTGTCCACGGACAGTGGAATATGGTTGGATGGTCAAGAGAATGTCTTGAAGCTTTTCTTTCCCTTTGTCCTGTGCAGTAGTGGTGGTGGTAGGGGCGGAAGATATCTTGGTCTTCCATTGAAATGTGGGTAACTTTAAGATGCGTGGGATAGGAATATTGAACCTTGGTTGTCGGGGGACCCAAACTTGCCAATTGCCTTCATAGAAGTTCTGAGCTTGGAGTAAAGGCTTCGGGATCCACCTGTAAGTAGTTGTTGTGGGAAAGGCCAAGGCTCTGGTCAATGATGGGTCAGACTTGGGGAGCATTTTTGCCGGTGGTTTTCTTGTACCTTGTGGGCTTATGGTTGTCGAATTGGTGGCCATTGAGAGGTCCGAGGAGTTGGTTTTGCTGGTGTGTGAGTTTGGGAAGTGGATCGACGGGAGATCCACAAAGTTGTAGCACCTTCATAATGTCCTTGGGCTACAAGGAGCTTCTTGGGTACCCATGGGCGAGGGCTCCGGCCTTGTGTGCCTCGGAGCTGAATGTGTTCTTGGGGTAAGTTTGGCTTGTTAGTGGGATTAGTCCTATAAATAGGGTTAGCAGCAGGAGGGTGGCATTTTTGAGGCCGGTTTAGGGAGCTACCAAGTTGGGTGTTCATGAGGGTGTGAGAGGCAATTGGATATTCACAGAGGTGAGAGGCCTCTTATTAAGTGGCATTGTTTTATATTGGTTGAAGGGCGGAGTGATAGTGAGTAGAGGAGTGCGGTTATCAACTTGGGGTGTATTATCGGAGGGCAATGGTTCTTCATCTATCATTAGGACAGTAACTTGGCCGGAGGCCAATGCAAGGTGGTAGTCCTTGCATCCCAATCGATTTGGTAGAAGAAATTCTTCACTCATGGTTCCTACAGGCATCACATAAAACTTCCCTTCCAAGGGATTATTGTCAATGTGGAACAAAATTGTGATTGTGCCTAAACATTGAACCGATTGTGATGCCACTGGTGACCATGGCTGGAGTGTTTTGTAATGAGGGTCTCCTGAGGCAGAGCCATGTGTCGTAGGACATCAAGTTGTGATTAGCTCCTGTATCGACAAGAGCCAATTTTTGGGTGAAACTTGTCGTGGTGGTCATTCCTAACCACAACCAAGTGGGTTTCACTTCCCAATCTTCTTCTTCAAGGTCTACTACTTGGGCCATGTTAACCACTATGTTTTTACCCCAAATTTTTGTTTTCCGCTCGATGGCTTGCCATTGGCTATTTCTTTCATCTCTTCATGCTATTTTTTTTGTTGCTTTTGGCATGAATGGCCTTTAGTGTAGTTTCAGTGAGTGGGCCATAGTAGCGTTTCACTTTGCTACCATTAAAGTATCCCGCTATCTTGACATCATCGAGCATTTCTATGTGCACTGCACCTTGTGGGATTATCTCAATTACTAGGAAATGTCCTAAGCCTCTCAATTTGAGTTTCTTTTTATGGTTTTTTGTGATGTAGAGGAGGACCATGTCGCCCTTGTCCATTTTTTTATCCTTGAGTTGGTCATCAAACCATTGTTTTGCATCAGTGTTTCTACAATCATGTTGTATACAATGAGGAGGCATGTTTCATCAAGCTTTTCTAGCTCGAATAGGCGACAGCCACCAAGGAAACTACCTGTGAGTTTTTCCTCTACTATAATTCTCAAGCTGGGTACTAGGAACTCCAGAGGCATGACCGCTTTAGTACCATAGGCTAGATTGAAAGGTGTTTCATTTGTGGTTGCCCTATAGGATGTGTAATATGCCTAGAGTGCGGTAGGTAATTTCTATTCCTAATCATTTCGGCTGGCCTCAATGGTTTTGCTCAGGATAGCACAAAGGACTTTATTTTTACTCTCGACTTGGCCATTGTCTTGGGGGTAGTACAATGAATATTTTATGTGGGTGACTAGGAATTCTTGTAAGAATTATATCACTTGATTAACAAAGTGTGTGCCATTGTCACTCACAAATCTCAAGAGGGCATCCAAAGCAAGTGATTATTGATTCATGAAGAAACTTCGCAATGGACCTTGCATCCACCTTGCAGGTGGCCCTAGCTTTGACCCATTTAGTGCAATAGTCCGTGGTCATTATACAACAAGGTCAAGGGCATACAGTCCTCAAAGTGTGGGATTTCCACTCTTTGGCATTCATCGGTGTTTGACATATTTTGATGCGTCTTCCATCAAGGTGGACCACCATAACCCTACTTTAGGAGAAGTGATGTCTGTTTGCCAAGTGCCCTCCTACACAAGTAGTGTGGGCTTGTTCTAAGAGAAAGACTTGTTCGTGGACATAGCATCTTATAAATTTTTCCTTCCACTGCTTGTAGAGTTGTCCCGCAATCAATTGATAGGGGGATCCCTTTTAATGAGGAGCCTTGCTCAATCTTTGTTGAGTGGGTGAATGGGTAGGCCGTTGGCAAGGAAGTGTGCAACCTCCTCTCCCCATTCAGGAATTAAGCACATTGGAACAAAGCGGCATCTGGCAAGCATCATCAACTCCCACCGACAACTCTCCATTGGGGATGCGTGACATGTGGTCAGCCAAGACATGCTGTGGGAGCCCTTCTACACCGTGACAGTGAAGTCAAACTCAAGCAAGATTAGCAAACACTAAGCAAAATAGGTAACTAACGAGGGTTACCTAAAAAGATTCCTTGCCAAAATGTGTGAAATCTAAAAAATGGCTTTAAAACATAGTTTTTTGAAAACACATCCACAATTCCATGTATAAATTTAAAAATTACATGAATTTTGCTATTTTTTCAAGATTGAGAACACGTGTGCCTTCGTAGATTTATAAACTGTTATTGTTTGTGACATAAAAATAAACTTGACTTACAAAATGACATAGGAGTCTACATAACTTAAAGAAATATCAATCTTTTTCAAATAAAAATTTATTTTATAAATTTCATGAATGTAAGACACTTTTTTTAATGGATTTTCTTGGGACAAATTCTACCACTATGTATAAATATGCACATTATTTGATAAGCACTCAAAAAATATTAGAATACATAACAATAAAAGCTCCATAATTTATGAAAATTTTACAAAGATCCTTGAGTCTATTTCTAGACCCAAATAGCAAGCCTTTAGTATATACTTACCTTGACAGTTTGCATGACATAATTATTTGCTCTATTATTTATAAGTAGATAACCAATGCTAAGAGTTTAAAGAGGTCAACTTATATGTGTGCAAAGGTAGACTTCTATTCATTAGAAAATGGTAACTATGGAGGCTGTGAGTAAACCTAAGCATGTTAAAAGAGTAGAAAATTAAAATATTTTCTCAGCAAGATAATTTTAGAGGCAGACATCATATAGCATATGGGTGTAAATTTAAACCCACATAGGCATTTGTTTTTATGAAGAAAATTCTTGCTTTGCAATATGGATAAGGGTGGCGGGAAGAAATTGTAGCCTATATCATGTACGTATATGGTGGTGGCAAAAATTCATAGTATGCATGGATTGATGTTTGATCCAGATAGCCATTATCATGAACGTAGGTGATGGTATATCTAAGAGTAGTGTAGGAATGAGCTCTAGTTATAATTATTTAGAGTACATGTGAAGGATGTTGAGAGATGGTATGTCTAAGGGTAGTGTAGAATGAACTCTAGTTATAATTATTTGGAGGACATGCGAAGGATGCTGAGAGATGCAATCTTCGCTCGTGACATTGTCTTTGTGTACAAAGAGAAAAGAGAGGAGCTTAGGGCTTCTCAAATGGTGGTAGAGAAGAGGTTGGAGCTTTCACGCGGTGAATGACAGTAGATTCAAGGTCCCCTATGCTAGAGAGCATACTACTGCACATAGGCATGTGCACATAGGCATGTGCACATAGGCATGGCAAAGTCCAGGGTCACATGCACTCCCCTGCTCTCAACACAGACGGTGCCACCATGTGTATTTGCTTCTAGTTTTTCAACTTAAAAATTGAATTGCAGAAAGAAAAACAGGATTCGCAAATCAGTCGGCTCGTGGTTTTCCAAATCAATGGAGCCTTGCACATCTAGATTAAAACCAATGGATTACAAGTCATCATGGATTATCTCATCTAACTCTTCTGCTACTATCATGAATTTTTAGCATCTACTATGTAGCGATATTATTTATTATACAAAGGTTACATGGTTACATAGACAAGCATTTTTTTTTAATGACCTCATCTCAAACTTGTAGTAAAAGGTTTCGACCATATGTGTTTTTCAGGTCCTTAGCCCTAAACCTATGTTCTACCTATATCACCTTATCCTAGGCATATTTTTTCTTTAATTCTATGATTTATAAGATTTTTAAAAAATTTTAAGATTTTATTGGCTACTATCTCCTAGTTGGAATGAGCTTTTATAGATTTATTGGTGATAAAAATTTAAAAATTTATCATTAAAAATGTAAAAATATTTCAAAGTTAAGAAAAATAGCCCTCTAAAAGTTGATGTTTTACATCAAATTTGATGCAAAACATCAATTTTTAGGCTAAAAGTTGATGTTTTGCATCGAGTTGCAAAACATCAACTTTTCCACACAACTCGATGTTTTGCATCAAAGTTGATTCAAAACATCAACTCTACCACAAAACTTGATGTTTTGCATCAAGTTTCAAATTCTCCGAAGAAGAAAGTTAGAGAATCGGAGGGCAATTTTCACAAATGGCCTGTTTTAGTGATTCCGTTCACAAATGGCCTGTTTTGACATGCTCAGATGACCTATTCCACAAATTTTGAGTACCAACACGACTATGTTCTAATGCGATGTTCAGACGTCACAAAGCAATTTGCTGCATCAGTAAATCGCTTTGTGACGTCTACACATCGCATCGGAACATAGTCGTGTTGGTACCCAACATTTGTGGAATAGGTTGTCTAAGCATGCCATCTCACGGACGGAATCACTAAAACATGCCGTTTGTGAAAATTGACCTCTGATCCTCCAACTCCCTTTTCTCCTGAAGCATCTGAAACTTGATGCAAAACATTAAGTTTTATGGTATAGTTGATGTTTTGCATCAACTTTGATGCAAAACATCGAGCTGTGTGGAAAAGTTGATGTTTTGCATCAATTCGATGCAAAACATCAACTTTTAGCCTAAAAGTTGATGTTTTACATTGAGTTGATGCAAAACATCAACTTTTCCATAAAATTTAATGTTTTGCATCAAAGTTGATGAAAAACATCAAGTTTTATGAAAAAGTTGATGTTTTACATCGAGTTGATGCAAAACATCAACTATACAAAACATCAAGTGTTGATAAAAAGTTGATCTTTTGCATAGAAAGTTGATGTTTTCATATAAAGTTGATGTTTTACATCAACTTGATGCAAAATATCAAATTTTTATAAAAGTTGATGTTTTGTATCAAGTTGATTAAAAACATCAACACTTAGAGCTGAGAAGTTCTTACTCAGCATTAAGTTGGCCGCAAATGTTGTAGCTAAAACATCCTTAGCATGTGTAGTAACCAGTAGGATTCGAACCTAAGTCCCTGCCTGTGATATTTTACAAAAAAAGTATTTTAGAAAGTATAAACTTTTGTTTCTTAAAGTGAGCTTTTTCATGCTTTCTAAATTCATTTAATAAACTAAAATTAGCATTTAACCCCTTTTTGTCACATTAAGGACATATCTTCTTTAAAAATGAGTGTGTAATTATTTTTCAAAATTACACAACTTTTAAATAACTTATTCATAATATTTTAAAATTCATCTGTACTTAACGAACACTTTTTAAAAAAGTATATATTATCAATTAAGAAATTTTGATACTCAAGAGCTTCAAAATGTATTTTAATACTACTCTCATCAAGAGCCAAAATAGGGTATTATAATTAAGATAGTAACTGTATCAAGATAACGCTTTTGTAATATAATCATATAAATAATTTTTTATAGTTACATTCTATAGCACATCCTCAATCATGCTAACATGGTAGATGACCCAAGGAGTCTAAGTTTCAAGTGTATACATAGAAGCAAAAAAATATATATTTGTGGATAGTGAAGAAGAGGATGCCTCGTCTACCTTCTCAGGGAAAGGCACATCAACTAGTCATGGTGTAGCAATGATTATGAGGAATCATAACTATGCCATAAGCTATACGTTTAGAAAATAGCTTCTTTTTACAGTTGTATCATTTTTTAAATGGTTTGAAGATGGAAATTATAAACATTGTCTCTATTTTGGCATGTTTTTTGAAAACTTATTGTTAGATTTTCAATTATAATCTCAAAAAGTAAGCAAAACCAAGTCTTTTTTTTCATGTCAATTTTTTAAAGAAATGTGTAAAGTGTCCAAAATATTATCATTTTTTGGTAGTGTTGTACGCATGCATAGACCACTTTTTAAAAAGAGATAAAAAGCTAAACATTTTTTATGGAATCTTTGAAAGATGCCAAATGTTTCTCGTTTGCACGAAGTATTACCTATTTTGTCTGCAAAACAGTGTTTCTAAGCAACCATCTAGTGATTCTACCAATCGTGCAGGATTTGTTCATATACGATAAAAGAGAGCTTGACGGTCTACAAAGTAGATGAATTGAGTTTCTAGAAGGTAATGGCGAAATGTTTTGATTGTGTAAACCATTGCTAACCCTTTTCATAGTTGCGTTTTGTCTCGTTGAGTTGGCATGCGACTAGCAAAGCTAATAGGGAAATCCCAATTGAGCCAGCACACACCCAATTGCAAAGGTAGATGCATCAATGTGGATGTGAAATATGATGTCCCAGTTGGGGGACCTCAAGATGGGAACACTTGACAAGGCTTTCTTCAAGGTGTTATATGCCTGTTGGCATTTCTCTGTCTACTCAAAGATGATTACAAGTCCATAGAGGGGGCAAGAAATGTCAGCGTACATGAAAATGAAATGTCAATAGTACCCAACATGTCCTATGGTCTTGGAGCTGTGTGACCAACGCATTTGTCTGTCCACTCAAAGATGATTAGAAGTCCATAGAGGGGTCAAGCAATGTCAACGTACATGAAAATGAAATGTCGATAGTACCCAACATGTCCTGTGGTCTTCGAGAGCTGAACAAGGATACAAGTGGCTTGGACGATGGTGTTTTTGTTTGTGTTAATCTGTTTGTTACCAGTGTGGAGGTGAACTATGCTTTATGTGATAAAGATAGGTATGCAACTTGTGAACTTTATGATGTATAGGAGATTCAAGAGGTATGTTGTGATGATGATTTATATCTCAATGTGAGTCATGATCTAGTCCATGATGTAGATAAGGATGGTGATAGTGAGGCATGCAATAATGTGTGTGCAACCTTTGAAGATAACCACGTGGTGGATCATGTGGTGAACCTACGTGGTGATCCATCTTCTGAAGAGTTGCAGGAGAATATCTCTATGGTTTAGTGAATTCTATTAAGGATGTGAATGCTCTAGACAATAATGTCAGTTTGATGGTGGTAGATGGGATTCCTAGCCCATGTTTAGTGGTCCTTGTTTAAGTTTTTAGAGGTTTTATTGGTGAGAATTTGGCTGCTGAGGAGCCACACAGGCGTAGTGTTTGGTTGTTGTTTTGTTTTTGTTTTTGGTGATATTGAGGAGTGTCGAGATGTGAACTTGGTGTAGTCATCTACTCTTTCAATTGACAGGGTGGTTCATGAGCATTGTCAAAATCTTCCAGATATCGTGAATGTGGATACACAAGTTCTTAAGAAGTTTTTAAGTGCTCTTGGTTGCAAATGGGTACTATGGTTGTTGTGTTTAGATCTACCTCATGTTGGGTGAATTGTATTATTCTTGGCTATGGTGTTTGGTACCTTTGGTGTTATGTTTGCTGGTTGGGATCTCTTGTTGGAATAGCGGATGTCCATGTTTTTTCTTTGGATGTGTTTTCCTTACATGTGAATTATTTTGATAGTGTGGAGGGTTGCAGATGCACATGAAAACAAGGGGGATGGCATGCCTCTATATGCGATGCATCAAGTAGCAGAGTGATGTAGGTTTTGAGATTGCAAGAGGATGTGGTGCAACCGCGAGATGATCAACTTCTTCATGGTTCTAGGTGGTCTTCTAGAGGGCTATGACATATTTTTAATTTTTTATGCAGTGCTTGAGACTTGTGATGCCTTTATAAAAGAATTTATTGCCTACTTTGATGCAGAGATATGGTGATGATGCGTATGAGTTCTTGAATACAAAGAGGGATGCAATTTTTGCTTGTGAGAAGGAAATGTATTTGATGCTCATACTTAGATGTGGATCCAAAGAAGTATATGAGGGTGGGTGTAGGAGATGACACATTTTTTTTAATAATGCTGGCATGGCTTATTTCAAATGTTTTATGCTTTAGATTGACAACCTATTCTATTGTTCTAAGAGCTGTGATGATGCAAGAGGGAGAGTCTAGCAAACCTTTTGATCTTGGAGGTGCAATAGATATGTTTAGTGCTATCAGTATGAGTTGGATGTTTCTATTTATACTTTGGCCTTATAATCTAGGAGGACTTGTGGATCCTCTTATCCTACTATGTAGGCATGCATTAGAGCTTGTTCTTTGATAGAGGAGGGGCATTGATGTCATTTACTGATTAGCTTATTGCAATGACTAATGGATGGCATAAGACCCTTGTGGTTAGCATAAGGCATGAATGCATTACTTTCAAGGGGATGGCTAATATAATCGGGGATTTTTTTCTCTCTTTATGCACTTCTATAGGAGAGGAGTGCACACGGAGTGATTTTATGAACCATAGTATTTTTATTTCCATTTCATGGCCTAAAATTTTGGGCAAGGAAAAATGATTTTTTTTTATAGAACCATGGAGCTTGGATCCCTTGGAATTATCCCACATGCAAGAGACAGGAAGAAGTAGGGAGCCTTTATAAGGCTCTCTACACTCTCTTCATAACATCACAAAGAAAGGCTTGTGGCTTGTGGCTTTTAGGAGCTCTTGGCACACTTGGGTGCCTTTGTGGTGTGAATATTGCTTGTTTTTAGCCACTCCTTGGGTGTCCATTCCTCATGAAAAGGCACTTAGATCCAATTGTTGGCACCCATTTGGTCTTGTCCATGCTAACCAGCCTAATTTTGGCATTTGTGTGTGAAATGTTTGCTTTCTCTCTTCGCATCACCTCCCTCTAAAAAAATACATTTCTTTCCCTAAAAAGTGTCATTTTATAGTCTTTTTTGCAAAAAAGAAAAAGAAAAAGAAAAAGAAGAGCCACTTTTCGCCTAAAGAAGCATGATTGTTAACAAGAATAAGAATACATACTCCACTCTTTTAGCAAGCAAAGTAGAGGAAGAGAGAAAAAGGAGTAGTGTAAAGTTCAACTTTCCCACCCCAAGAACTCTATAAAAGCCATCATGTGCCTCAACAAGATGGGGAGAAAGGGAGAGTTTTTTTGTGTTGTTTTTTTCCCTCTTCATTGTGCTAGCCCAGCCATGGGGAAAATTTTTTCTCCTTCATCATGCTATTTTTTTCTCTTATTAGATTCCTATGCAAGGGGAGTTTCTACCCCACCATATGATTGTACGGGATTCCATTAGAGATGTAGTTGAATAATGATAGTAGTTTTTTTTCTCATGTTTCATGAGTTTTGTTCACCTTTGTCAACGTTATGGATCTTCATCTCTCTTCTCTTCTTTGCCTTAATCTAGAGGGAGAGGCTCAAGGTTTACTTTATGGATGTTAAGCAGTGTGGTGAGACTAGAGGGAGTGCTCTGCTCTTCCTCGAGAGGAGTGTCTTCTATAATGAGGGAGGAGTAGAGGGATACTATAGAGGAAGGTTTCCTTTGCTACTATCAATAGCAAAGATTAGTTGTTCAAATTCTACCAGTTTATTGGGATAGAGAATTGGATTGGTTAATGATAGATACCAAGGGACACAAATAACATGGTTATAAAGAGTAGCAATTCTCAATAGGCTCAAAGTGACAGTGAAGGGCATAACATGGTTCACCCAACTGAAGAAAAATTTTCACTCATTAACGTTTGTTGTCTTTGGATCTGGGTATGATTTTCATGATGATGACTTTGTTATGTACATTTGAGATATTTATAATTGATCATGATCCCTTGTTTCCTTTGTGTTTTTGTGTGAAAAAAGTGCCTAAAACAATAGAAATAAGATGATGGGATAAGAGTAAGCTTTTTCTATTATCACCTCCCTACCTGTTTTCTTATGCTCACTATTTATGGCCATTTTCTTTGGTATTATTAGCATTGCCAACCCCACAACTATTTCTACTTTTCCCATAATCATGTCAATCATGAGCACATCATTCAAGATCCAAGCTGGTTCTTGGTCCTGATCTTTTCTTTTCTGATATGAATGTCTGAATAGTCTTCCCAAAATCATTCCATGCTATGGCTTCACCTTATAACCATTTACTGGCTTTGTTAGTAGTCTTATGCCATCCGAATTTCCAATTCAAATTTTCATTTACCCATTTCTTGAAGATTGTGTATGGTCTAACCCATCTCCTTCTCAACTTTCCTAAGTGTGGTATCCTTGGAATTGAACAATAGGATTGCATCACCTTCCTTGAAAATTTTAAAAAGTTCCTATCTGCATAAATCTTTCTTCTCCTTTGAACTAGGTAGCTAGGCATTAAATAGCCTTTTTTAGGTGTTTCTCTATTCTATTTATCAAATTCCTCTGGATGTAGCCTTTTTTCTATAGCTACTCTAAGGCTTGGCACTAGGAACTCCATGGGCATAGCAACCTCTAACCATAAACCATGGAAAAATGGTGTAATACTTGTGGTGTTCTTATAAGCCGTTTTGAATGCCAACAGTGTAGAATGCATCATTATGTCCTAATCCATTTGGATTTCATTTATTATCTTGATTAGCATTCTCTTCAGGACCTGGTTTGCAAAACTACTTGACCATTGTCTTCCTTGTGGGGATAATACATAGTTGATGTCTTATACCCGGGGGATTCACGAGTCATATCTTATGGTATCACGTGAGTGTAAGGGAGGGGTTTTTTGAAAGGGGGGGGCTTAAGCTTATAAGTTAGGAGGTGAGGGGGATTTATGGTGGCTATACGGGGAGGAGGGGGGACAAGGGAGTAGGGAAGAATAAAAGTAGGGGTTTTGTTTCTTCTTGTAGTTTACAATATGTGATCCAGTGGTGTAGTTTGAAAACTTGATGAGTTTACTACTCTTTGAAGCTAACCACACATGGAAAAATTTTTGGAGAGTACATGTAGGTCTTTGTACTTCTAGCACTTACATCCATGCTACTTACATGGGCTGCAATAGCATCCAAATTTGCTACTTGATTTTTAAACCTTAAATAGGGAGTAATTGAATTTCATAATTGGGACTCATATGCTTAGAAAGGGGTATAGTTTATTTTTTACAGAAACTTAAATAAGGGGTTTTTATGAATTTTATGCCGCAAATAATGTCCCCTTTATATGGAAAGTGAATTCCTTAGGGTCTTATATATTACCATGGTGTTTCTCTGTCAATTTTTTTATTACTTCATTTGAGAAGGGTGTCCCTTGATCACTCACTAATTCAATTAGGCACCCGAATCTTAACATTATCACCTCATACAAGAATTTGGCCATGGTGCTACCCAAATCTTGACATTATATATCACCATGGTGCTGCTCTGTCAATTTTTTAATTACTTCATTTGAGAAGGGTGTCCCTTGATCACTCACTAATTCAATTAGGCATCTAAATCTTCACATTATCACCTCATACAAGAATTTGGCCACCACTGATGTTTTTTTCCAATTCCTCATTGCCTTTTCTTGAACCCACTTTGTGTAATAATTGATTGTGCCACCAGGATGTACTTATTGCCTATTCTTTGGGCTGTAGGTTTGAATGTTCTTATGAATTCAAGGCTCCATTTTTTAAAAGGCTCAAGAGGTAATATAGTTTTAATTTCATTCTATCTCTAATGCATTCAGTTGTTCCATCCTTTGGCACACATATTACACTCTTTTGTAAAAGTGTGAGCATCCTTGAGTGTTGTTGGCCACCATAGAATTGCTTTAAATACCTTCCTTCCTCTTGTCTCTCTGGTAGAGAGGTGTCCCCCACTAGTTGTTCGTGCTCTAGGATACACCTTTTGAATATTTGGTCAATGCCCACTTTGTTTCCCATCCACCACCATGAATGACTTACTCCTTTTTGTCAACTTATTTTTTTGGTCTCTTGACATATACTATGGAAAGGATAGGTCTAATAAGAATTGCAACATCTCTGTATATACCAATTTAACTTATCCCCATGTACTTCAAATAGTTATGCAAGGAAGTTGTCCCCTATTTGGGGCTTCTTCAGACTCTAATATGGATAAGAAATTAGCTTATTGTATGTTGATTATGTGGTGTGTGGTTGATGGTGAACTCCTAAAGTCACAACATCCATCGTGTGCCAACTTTCCTACAAGATTGGGTGTGTTCATGAGATACAAAAACGCCTTATGATCCACATGGAACTCAAACACAATCCCTAATAGTAGATAGTTCCTTGTGATCCATGTGGAACTGAAACACATTTCCTAATAGATAGTGCCTTGTGATCCACTTAGAACGCAAACATGTTTCCTAATATATAGTGCCTGAACTTTTTGATAGAGTAGATTATCCCCAATGACTCCTTTTCTATGGTGGAGTAGTTCCTCTCTGCTTTAGATATCCTCCTTCTTACATAGTACACTAATCAAATCCTTCCTTCTTTTTCTTCTTGCATTAGGGTGCTTGCATGGTACATTGGTCAAGAGCATCCCTCTCGTGCTTCTTGCATTAGGTCACTTTTTATGGCCACATTTAAACACACAACGAAGACATGGAAAATGAGGTCGTAGTTGGGTTGTTGTAGGATGGGTGTGAAAGCCATCATTTTCTTCAAATTCATGAATGCCTCTTGTTTGCACCCTTTGGTCTAGACATACTTCATAAGGGGCGTGGTCACATCTGCTTAAAAACCTCATAAAGCTACTATGTCATTTGGTCTGGCCTAACAATCCGGCCATTTTCTTTACATTTTTTGTACTTGTAGTTTGATCTCATTCTTGGTCGGATCCACTGCCAATCCATCTGCTGACTATGGGTCCTAGTAGGGACCCACTAGTAACTATAAAGCACACTTTGCTGGGTTTAGACTAAGCCTTATCTCTCTTCATTTTTCCAAGCATAGAGTGAGATTGTGTATGTGATCCACCTTCTTTCTAAACACATTGAATTCATTACAAAAACTCTCATGAGGGTGGTTAAATATTCATAGAATATCTCTTGGACCATCCTCAAGAAGGTTGTGGGTGCATTTTTCATTTCGAATATCATCACATTGGAAGAAAATTCTCCCCATTATGTTATGAAGGCTGTTTTTCTTTATCCTATCGGCCATCCGGATCTAGTTATACCCCCACTGAATCCATCAAGAAATGACTATATCTCATGGCTTGCATGTAACAAAGAGTATCTGAAAGAAGGGATAGGGAATTGTTGTTACGTTATGTTTTTTATAATCTATATAGACTCTTAGTTTTCCATTCTTCTTCAGGACAATAATTATTGTGGTGATAGCCACTTTGCTTTATCAACCTGATATATGAATCTAACATTCAACAACTTATTTGTTTCCTCCTCCTTAACTTGTCATGCATGGTTGAGGTTCATCCTATATTTTTATTGCATCCTCCTTCAACAACTTTGTATTTCCTCCTCCTTGACTTTCCATGCATTGTTTGGGTTCATCCTGTGTTTGACTTGTCTGATGGGTATTGCATCCTCCTTTAGAATAATCTTATGCTGGTAGAAGCTTGGGTTGATCCCTTTCATATCCGTGTAGCTCCATGTAAACACACCCTTATATGGGGTTAGCAATTCCTATGGCTCCTTTTTCAAATCTTGTCTTAGTCTGGCACTTACTCTCACCATGTGGGATTCTTTCTTATCACCCAAATTAACTTATGTGAGCTCATCCTCATGCACTCTAACAGTATGTTTTTTTGCCTATTCATTTAGATATTTGAGTGCAATTATCCTTTCCTCTATCGACTCTTCTTGCCATTTCTTACTATCTTCATTTGGTTCCTCTTTTCCCCCGATAAATAACTCCTCTTGTTGAACTATCAAGACTTCAAATAATATTTCAATATGATTCATTTCACATCTACTTCAAACAAGGAGAGAAAGTTTGGGTCTTCTTGCAAGATTAGCTCTTCTTCTTCATTCGCTACCTTCAAGGTTTTGCATGCAAAGGTCACAAGTGGCTAGTTTTATTTTTTCCTTGGCTGCTATGCTGACATCGTACCTTTGTTTTCTCCTTTTCTAATGGAAACTTAGTTGATTTCTTAGTTGTGCTTGATCCTCCTTATCTCCTAAGCCATGGTCCTTCCTAAAAGCATGGGATAGGCTTTTGATATTTCTACCATTTTAGGACAATAAATACCATAAGAAGTTTGTATCTTGCTATCAGACCCTCCTTTGATCCACCATTCTCTTTTGATCCACCATTCTCACTTTGAATGGAGTTGTATCTTGCTATCAGACCCTCCTTTGATCCACCATTCTCACTTTGAATGGAGTTGGTTGCATTATTATGATCCCCAACTTCTTTGCTAGGCTTTTGACATTATTTTCACAATAGACACTCCATCCAAGATTATTTGGGACTTGTCCTTATATATTAATAGTCATTTCAAGAACTAGTGTCACAATATTGTACTTTCTTTACATTCTTGTAGTTTGTGGTTGGTGCCTCTATATCAATGCTTGCTTCTTTGTTGGTACTATTTTCTACATTAGTTTTTGCTTGTAATTAGGCACCAGGTTCAAGACACTTTGGTCTCACTAATCTCTTTCTTGCTTTGCTCGCCTCTCTTTGGGTTTCTTCTTTCTTTTTTATCTAGGTTCCATTTTCTTCTTATCTTTGGTATCCACTACTTGGATTCCCTTGCAAGGAGGTTTCATCAATCCAACTTGCTCTGGCATCCTTTTGACTATCTTGCATTTTTCCATCTAATGCGTTCTAGCTACCTTGTGGCCTTTTACCTATGACTATTTCTTCTTTCTTCTCAACGACCAGAGGAGTAGTTTTCTCTAGATTTTATATAGATTTCCCTTTTTGGTGTGGGTTTTCTTTTATTAATCAGATCATTCTCTACGTACAAGCTTGGTGACATTGTTGTAGACTTTATTTTACCCCATCCGTTGTTATGTTTTTTACTATGGTTTTAAATAAACTATTTTCTCTACTATTTCTTTTCTAGATCCTTGTTATTCCTAGTATTGGAGTCGCTTTATTAGCCAGTGATGTCATTGGTCTTGCTATAGATTGTGCATATCTGAGCAAGGGGAGCTTGACACTCCTCAGTGTTCCCCTAATTTTTACACTTTCTATACACTAGACATCTATCCTTGGGTATGGATCCATTTTTTATGTTGTGTGTCCTCATCGGTAGTAAAAAAGCTTTGGCTAGGGCCACTACCTTTCTTCTTCTGTGGTTTTTGCTCTTCTTCAATATTTAAATCTAAATTATAGTATGTGTTAGAAGTGTCTTTATTATTAGATTCTTCTTCTTTATCCTTACCGCATTCGTTTCCTTCTTTTTTGGTTCTTTCTTATTTTTCCTCAAGATATTTTTGATCTTATGCTCCTACCACCACTTGTTCAAATGTTACAGTGTCTAGATCAAATGATGCTACTCCTATCTCTAGAGTTCTATATCTATAAACCATTGGGTTAGGGTAGATGCTACTAGCTTGTCAACTTGATTTAGTCTCATCAAGAGTGCTCTGAACTCAGTAACATAGTCTTTTATGGGTATTTTCTTTTGAGTGAGTCTTTACAGCTTTACCAACACTTATGTAGTCATCTTATCCTTTCAAAATCTCTTTAGGAAGGAACTCTTGAGCTCGTCAAACGTCTAGAAGTGAACCATACCATATTGTGCATTCCAACTAGTAGCCTGGTCTCTCAATGTAGTTGTAAAGAACTCTATTTTCTAGGCTACTTGAGCTCTTATGGCCATAAATGTGGTTTTGAATGAGAAGACATAGGCATCCGGATAATACATACATACATACATACATATATATATATATATATATATATATATATATATATATATATGTTGGTCCCAAAAAAAAAAGACGTAGGCATCCAGATCTTCATCACTCTTTTCCTTGAACTTTGAGTATTTTAGTGCAATTTCTATTGGTCAAAGTTATTTAGCTTCCCTTTGATCGTCCTACCCTCTATTATGTAGCTCTAATTTTTCCCCACCATTCCCCTATCCTTCTTGTACTTCTTGATTTTCTTGAATTCCTTGTTCTTGCCCTCTTGATCTTGGACTTCAACCTCCCTCGCAAATTCTTGTCGATGCTTCTCTTGTTTTGCAAGTCTTCTCCCTATAGCTAATTAGCATGTTGCAGCTCACCCCACCATTTTTTCTTAGTCACTTGCTACCCCTACCGATAATGCATTCCTCTCACATCCATGCATCTTCTATGTCCATAGCTTCTAAGAACCACTACATCTCTTATTTAGACAAAGTGATCCTACTCTCTTCACTCACTAAAGTTCAAGCTACTCGCTTCTATCATTCCATACCTCCTCGCTTCTAAAGTTATAACGGCTAATTTCTAGTAGTCATTGTAGTAGTTAACTTCTATTAGGCATCCTCTGAGCTAGCTAGTCCCCCAAGCCAGATAAAATTCCCCTAATAGGATTTCCAAAAGTGTCACAGTCCCAGTCAATACTCAACATTTTAGTGGTGCTAGACCACATTGTTGGTGTCACCGAGCCAAGCTATCCAACTTTTCCCAATGAGAAAGAGGGAAAAACATGGCCAACATTGATTGCATTTTAGAGGACCTTCTAGAATTTGATCCAAATAGCCAAATCATAGACATCCCTTCAAAAAGACCACTACTAGTAGAAAAAAGTGCATATAGACTTAGCTAAATGAACTAATAACATTTCATAGATATAATACACGTATACCATAATTGACCATTATATTGCATTTTAAATGCATGGCTCAAGGTGGTGGAAGTAACATGAATACATGAATATAATAGTACATAAGGCAATTCTTTGATGCCTATCTTAGAAGGCTCCTTCTACTCTCTAAATTATATCAAAAACCCCCACTTCCCTACCTAGTATTCCATCTTTTGCCTCCATGCTACCAGTTGTAAAATTTTCTACAGTTAAGATTCCCATCTTTGATTTAGTTTCTGGTCAATATAATACTTTGCCAACATTGCCATCAACAAAGCCATTAATATTGTGTTGAGGGAGGGTGTTAAAACATACATGAAAATATCCATGTAAATGACATTAGGACTAAGCGCGCATGTGGTTCTAAGGTCAAAATCATATCTTAAAAAGTTGTAATATGGCCATATCCCTATTCTTTAGCAAGATAAACTTGTGGAGGTCTAGTGGAGAGGAGATATTCTATGCACCCAAATCTAGGCAAAGGTGAACTTGTTACAAATCCTTAAGGGCAAGATGGTTGGGAGCCTAAAATGGTAATGACATCTAAGTGTTTCTAAATTTCTTGTGGTTAGCATTGCTACTATGAGGGCTTAAGTAGAAACTCTACTAATACCCAAGGAGTAAATATTCCCTTGTTGTTAAGGGCATTTGATTTAGATCATAATCCTTACTTTGATGATGTAGTGTGCATAAAAAAATTTCTTGCTCCATTGGCGCAGTGAGCTGCTCAAACAATAAAAGAAGGTAATTAGTTAAACCGATTAGTTAAACCAGGGATGTAATAGTGATAGTTATTTGTTATGTCCATCAATGAGAAGGACATGGATAGCCCCAAAACGTTTGGCATGGCGGAAACTATCATCCCGAAGATAGACTTTAAGAGGCTTGGGTAGTGGTGTGTAGTAAACAAACAAGCCAGCCATAGTTGAAGGTCATATGGTGGGTGGATCTAGTGTCAAATTTGCACCATTGATTGGTTACTTAACTTGCACCATTAACTTGCCCCATTAAAATTGCACCGTGTTTGGTGGGCTATTTTATGTTTTAATTGTGCCTCCCAGAGGAGGGCAAGATGTCCATCACCGTTGCAACAAGCTTGGAGCCATTACTACTTATAGTACACAAAGTACTTCCTCTTTGAGGATCTTGGCAAAACCTATGTTTGAAGTTATAGATATTCCACCACCACTAAGGATTGAGTGATTATAAATGCCCTCTAAAATGGAGGTAAGGCCACAAGGAGAAACGTAGACTATATTGGGTGGGTATGGCCAAACCAACAACAATGGTCTCATCTAGATGAGACTATCACTCATCTAGAAGAGACTGTCACTCATCCACAAACTAAGTAGTGTCCATCACCCATGGACAAGTTTATTAGTTGCTTGAATAAGGTGACTTGGTAAATAAGGTTTATGTGCTTAAAGGTTAAGCAAAGTAAATCCCATATGGCTTGTGAGGTTCCAAGTATCTGTACCATCTGAACCTAACGATTACCGAGATGAAGTATGATTTCCATCCCACTAGCCACATCTCTTTGATTTCACACACTGCTTGGGTAGTGGGATTGGTATTTCTTATAATAGGCCACAGATCAGCATGGAGTCATCATACTAAAGGAGGAGTTTCATGAAAACTTGTCAAGCTAAGAAGTTTGGTCAAGTTCTTATGAATGTGATAGCTCTAGCTAGTTGACACTGTATGAGCAGCCGATTGAGGAGGTGGGAGATTTTTTGTGGACCAACACGTGTAGGTCCTCTAGAGAAAATGTGAGCACTATACCCTATTAGTGTTGTGCTAACCATTGGGTGGTATAAGAGTGCAATGGTGCTAAGACAATGATAATAAGAGTGTGAAAAAAATAGGAATGACCAGCCGAGAGTTCTATGTGTGTGATACCATGTGAAACTTTAAGCTAAGGTCAAGAATAGAGTTGCACACAAATGAATGCCAAGAGAACTTAACTAGGTAAAATAACAAGACTATCATTTTATGAGTAAACTTATATATATATATATACAACCTATAAAATGATTAATACCATTGCCAATGCCCATTATAATAGAGTTTGTTTTTATTGCTACCTAGGTTAAGATAGACTCCATTTATAATGGATTTTGTTTTTATTACAAACCTAGGCTAAGTCTAACTTAAATCTAGTAATAACCTCATGGTCAACATAATCATTCCTAAATATGTCCCACCAATCCCATCCAAACCAAAAACAAAGATTAAATCTTACTCTAGAAAGTATAAACCTAAACAATCCTTAACATCAATATACCCCCTTCCCAAGGGTATAGCCTTTCTAACATCTTCTATCAAAACTACCATAGGTGATCAAGGAATGTCTTCCATGTCAGTAGTCTCCCCCATGATGAGGTGTCTACTCTAGGAACCCCTCTTTAATCAACCTCACCAAAGGATAAAAAAATTTATATCACTAAAAAACTTAATCATCACTAGCCTCTTTTAAAAAACTTAATCATCACTAGCCTCTTTTACAAACATCCCTAAGGTGGTGATGAATGATAGTTAACAAAGAAAAATCCATTGACTAACCTTGACATACACAATCCCTCTGTTTGCAAACCTAAACCTCATCATTAGGAATGCCACCTAAACCCACAAACACTACTTCTTCCTTGCAAGATCATGCTAAGAAGGGTACCCAAACCTTCAGATCCACCAAAGAAGCTAACTCCACCATGAAAATCATTGTCTAGATAAATACAAAGTATCTAAATATGGGTGCAAAAAAATAGCTCAAGGGTGGTAATCCAATCTTGCTACCTATTCACCTAAATGAGCATACTCCTTGCATGAGAGAGGAAGAAGAGAAGCGAAAAGAGACAATGCAAGGGTCGGTTCGAGAACATGCACTTAGCCAGCCCTAATGAGGGTTAACTCCTCGATGTGAATCCACTGGGGGCTCACTCCACCAACACTTGTGTCACCCAAGTGGATCTTTCAAAATGATCTAGGTAGAGAGAAATGAGTGAAGGAGATATGGAGAGCTCAACTCCTATCTCAATGCCTTGGTGTGTGCAAGAGTGAAAGAGAGAAAGAAAGAAGAAGGAGAAGAGACAAGCAAAGGGAGCATCACCTATACATACAACCAAGCAAGCAAGCATGCATACACACAAGCTCACCACCATATCACAAGAGACCAAGAGGGAGAGAGAGGAAGACTTAATTGTGATAATGGGATTGTATATCCTTTTCATATTTCATAAGTCACTTATATACATGAGCTCTATTTTTACAATGGCCAGCCATCCTATGTTAACCACAATGATTAACATTATTTTCCATTTTTATCGTGTTAAGCACTTCGTGTAGAAGATATATGGGATGATCAAGCTTATGACATGTGTAACACTAGCCCATGAGCAATAACCCTAGGTATACCTAGAGCTAGAGAACCAATTTTGGGCCCCCGATTGTTAAATGGGTGGCCGGCCAGTGTAAAAAAAGAGCTCATGTATATAAGTGACATAAAATATGAAAAGGATATACAATCCTATTATCACAATTGAGTCTTCCTCTCTCTCCCTCTTCCTCCCTTATGGCTATGGTGGTAAGCTTGTGTGTATGCATGCTTGGTTGTATGTGTGTGCTTGTAGGTGATGCTCCCTTTGCTTGTCTCTTCTCCTTCTTCTTGCTCTCTCTCTCTTTCACTCTTGCACACACCAAGGCATTGAGATAGGAGTTGAGCTCTCCATAGCTCCTTCTCTCATTTCTCTATACCTAGCTCAAAGAAAGCTCCACTTAGGTGACACAAGTGGTGGAGTGAGCCCCTAGCGGCTTCACATCGAGGAGTTAACCTTCATTAGGGTTGGCTAAGTGCGTGTTCCTGAACTAACCCTTGCATTTTCTCTTTTCTCTTCTCTTATTCCTCTTTCATGCAAGGAGTATGCTCATTTAGGTTACAACACAGAAATAATTTTCAAATACTTTTTCTTATTTTTGAATAATCTCCCTAGGTTTACATTTATTCTTCAAGAATATATAGTTTTTGAGCCAGATTTTCTTTTTATTTAGCATTTTCTTTGAACACATGTATGAGGGATCTTACATTTATAAGCAATTTTGACTCTTGGAGAGCAGATAACATTTTGGTGGACTTGTGCAAAGAACTGGGCACTCTATGAAAGTCTATGTAGAACATTATTCTCTTCAACTCGTGGAGCTAATGTACAACCACACACATAGAGAGAGACAAGGATCATGGAGCCCCTTTTCCTTGCCTCACTTAGTAGAACTACTAGACGATGGTAGAACTACTAGACATGGTAGAGAGAGACAAGGATCATGGAGCCCCTTTTCCTTGCCTCACTTAGTAGAACTACTAGACTATGGTAGATTTATCAGGTGAAAATCTATTTCTCTTTTTTTTTTAATGGGTTTGTATTTGGCGCACAATACTTTTGAGCCTTGCCTTTCATTATTGATCACGAGGACCCAAATGGTTCAATACACTGAAAATCAAGGAATATACTTGGAGAAGATGGTGAACACTTAAAAACAACACCAAGATCATAGTTAAAAAGTGTAAAGCATCAACAAATATAGAGGAAATCTACTCGTAGAAATCTCTCTCTCTCTCTCTCTCTCTCTCTCTCTCTCTCTCTCTCTCTCTCTCTCTCTCTCTCTCTCTCTCTCTCTCTCTCTCTCTCACACACACACACACACACACACACATTTCCTTTTTTCTTATCTATAGCAACCTCCTTTTCTATAACTTGTTGAAAACTATATGATTTTTTCTCTTCCCATTCAAACTATTTTATGATTGAAAATAAAATTTCCCTTTAGTACCTAGGAGTTTAGGCAACAAAAGGAGTCACTAATCAAATTAGCTTAAGATTCTTGAAGGTGACATTTCTCAACTCTTGGTTTAAAGGAGAATTTTTTAGGTTTTAAGCTATTTTAGGAATTTTTTAATAGGGTAGGTTGTAGGTTTGTAGGGTAGCATTTAAATGTTAATTGTTGAGATTGTTAATTAAAAACTACAGTACATTAGTATCAGTTATAGTAAAATAGAGCATAATTAGTAGTGTAGGTAGTCATGTAATAGAATTACAATTACTAGTGTAGGTAGTCATACAAGTTAAGATTTATAGTAAAATAGACCATACATAGTAGTGTAGGTAGTCATGCAAGTTAAGATTTATAGTAAAACAGAGCATAATTAATAGTGTAGGTAGCCATGCAAGTTAAGATTTATAGATACCACACAACAAAAATTACCATAAATTTTTGGCTAGATAATTCAACAGTAATATGAAATTGAGAATATTTAATAAAAATTTTTAAAAATATTATACAAACTAAAAAGTACTATAAATATAAAATAGTATCTATAAAAATAATTATAAGTTATAAAATGATAAAAATATAAGCATTATATTTTAACTTAATATTTAAAATAAGGATTTATTTAAAATTAAAATATAAGGATTATATTTTAATTTAATTTTAAAAATATCAAACTAATATCTACTACTACTTAAATGATTAAAAACAACTATATAGATTACACACAAAAGCATACAAAAAGTTCAACACAAATTATATATTTAATTATAGAAAAATAACACCAAGAAAATTTTAAAAATTGAGTGCAAGGTTAATAATTTCTTCTTTTCAACAACAAAGTTTGACGACTATCAATGACTCTTTCCTTTAGCATAGGTCTAGACTACAAGTACTAATATACTAATTTTAATAAAAAAATAAATATGAAGTAAGGTGGTAGCATATCTATGTATAGGTTTGGTTCAGTTTTAGACTAATGATGATATTGATATTGATAAGAGTCACCTTCTATATAGGTTTTTTTCAAAAAAAAACATGTCAAGTGGAATTTTTTCCATCAAGATTTCCATACCAGTACAACACTAATAGATCTTGATATTTTAGTGGAGCAAGATTTGAAACACCCTTTTATTAAAAAAAATATTTTGAGAACATATTCAGTGGTGGGTGATGCAAATATGATTAAAACTTCTGTGCTAAGGTGACTGCACTTGTCCCTTCTTTTGGCTTACGTTTTTCTCTTATGTAATTTTGTAGGTTTTTCTCCGTGTCAACAACATGTTCCCATATTTTACCAATGAACATACTCCCAATTGCATCAAACATTGACTTAATGTCTTCTTGATGAAAAACTTTCATTTCGCATCCACTCTCGTCAACTACAAGATTGATAAGTTTAAATAAAATGTATCAACTTATAATCAACCCAAAAAAAAAACATTTTTTCTCTTGTGAAAAAAGGTAGCTTTTATTATAGATAAAACACTAACTCTACCTTTCGATATTCTCCAACCAGACAAGTAATCTACAACACATGGGTAGCTTGGTTTTGGTGCCTTTTCGTGATTACATGCCTACACACAATGAAAAGAACACGCAATTAGAATGTTTTTATGCTGAATGCACACACATGCATGCATGCACACCAAAAAAAAAACAAGCAAACAACCCCCCGCCCCCCAAGAAAAAAAACTATAAAAATATTTACTCAAAAAGATTGCTATATAGCTACCTCATCAAACCCAAAGTTCTCAATAAATAAAAGTGATTTAGGAATATGATATACTAAGTGAGAATTCTCTATATACTGCCGAATTTCTTTTTTTTTTTGGACTTGGCTCGCTATTTGAAAGTACACTACTCGCACACACTAGATGCTATCACTTTCAGAGGGGGAGAGTTGAACCCATCACCTAGGGACTCTCTATATAGAGCTGAATTTCTCTATATAGAGCCGAGCTAAGTGATTGAATATATAGAGCCGAGCTAAGTGATTGAATATAAAAACTTACAACAGGGTTAAGCAAGGTGAGGAGATCAAGATGAATAGCCATATCTACACTAGAAAAAACAAAAACAAAAACAAAAAAAACAAATAATTTGGCCAAAGTATCAAAAACAAAAAAAACAAATAATTTGGCCAAAGTCTTACTTTTGTCACACAAAAGAAGCTATTATCAGCTTGTCTTTCCCACACCTTTGATGCTAAAACATACTCTCTCCTGCCAATTGGCGATGGATACTTCTTAATGGCATGCCAAGTCTCAATCCCTGTGTCAGTGTCCACATGTAACTGTGTAATAATTTCAAATGTCTTGTCCCATTGCAGCTTGTACTCATTATCAGTGAAGAAATCTCTCACTCTATCAGTGTCTGGAACATTCATGTACGTCGTTGTGCTGAGGTATTGTGTAGGCCCCTTTTGAAAGAAAAACAAAGAAGCCAATTAATCCAGTTTAGGCTTCTTCAAAGAGAAAAGCAGTGGTTCAATTTCTCAAACCATAATCATGTTGTCAAAATATATTGGAGTATTTTATCATCAATGGTAAAAGGAAGTAGTTGGAGAATAAAAATAGTGTAGTATTTTATCATCCAATTATAGTTAAAGGAAGTATGTGGAGATTAAAACATAACATGATTGAAACACTTAACCAAAAAGGGGGGTCACACCTTGGGATTATTTCGGCTCATTAATCTAAAGCTGAATCGTGGTGTGTTATCCTTAAAAACTTCATGCCACCCAGCTCTGGGATCTCCATCCTCATCCAGGCAACGCTCCAACTCTATACGGTCCTTGTCTGTTATGAGAGCGTTACTTTGTTGTGGTGTGTGGATTGCATCCATAGCTGTACTATTGCTGCTGTTGGGCGCCTCTTCAACACTAATTAATCCAATTTAATTCAAACTCCATTAATAAATCGCATTCACTTAATGGCTAGTGAGATAATCTCCAAAATGAAACCTCACAAAAGTCTGTTAAATTTGATTATTATTATCATTATTATTCAGATGGAGATCAATGAAAGCTAAATTCAGATGGGAAATAACATTGAGTCCTAGCAACGCGATGCTCAGATAATTAAAAACAAATAAAATTGTGGCAAAGTAATAGATTTTATATATATATATATATATATATATATATATATATATATATTGTGGCAAAGTAATGGATTTAT
The DNA here is from genome assembly GCF_041138505.1 of Cibotium barometz. Taxonomy (NCBI): domain Eukaryota; kingdom Viridiplantae; phylum Streptophyta; class Polypodiopsida; order Cyatheales; family Cibotiaceae; genus Cibotium; species Cibotium barometz. Next base: position 35,111,074 of record NC_141066.1, read on the forward strand.
ATATATATCTATATATAGAATATAAAATCACATTGTTAGTACTAATTCTATTTTTGAAGGTTGCTAAGCTAGCCTCCATAGAAGGGGGTGAAAAATACCATCTTACTAAAGAAGGGCACGTTAAAAAAAGGCACATTTTTCCACTTGTGTGTTGTCTAGTGGTAGAATGGTTGGGTCCCATTATGAGACCAGAGTTCAATGCCAATGAGCTACACGACAGAGTTCAATGCCAATGAGCTACACGACGGGAGTTGGTTGTGAGTCGATGAAGTAATTTTTAAAAAAAAGTACATTTAAAGGGGGTAATTGAAGCAAACCTCCATAGAAAGGACACTTGTAGTTTTATTTAAAAATATATATTATATATATAATATGATTTTCGTCATTTTTTAAAGTACATATGCTTGAAAATTATTGTTTCTCCTCCTAAATCTATGGTGAGTTCTTTTTCAAATCTTTTAAAAAAAATTGTAAAAATAACATTTGAAATATCATTAAAAGGTAAACATTTGCATGAGCTCATATATTGAAATGTAAATTAAAAACATTACCCCTCTTCCCAATAGACCTTTCTTAAAAAAACAATGGGCCTCACTTCCAAAAATTAAACCCTGATGATTCTAAGTTTATCAAGGTGTGAATAATTATTTACACGGTCAGCCTCCTCTCATTAGAGAAGAAAATGAGGTTGAGCGTGTAATTAACACCTGATTAACTTAGAATTAATACTAACAATGTGATTTTATATTTCCCTGAGAGAGATTGGTCTCCTTACGCGGAAGTCTCCTCGTAGTCGGAAAGAAAACTACGTCGAGGCGGCTCCGGCAGCGCCTTCGATCGATATCGTTTTGTAGCAGCAGCGACTCCAAACATCACCGCCAGGAAAGCTAAAGCCGCCGATGTTATCCACCATCGTTTACGACACCAGAATCGCATAAACCTGGATTTCAAACCAGAATTAGCTACTGCGTCCGCTGATATTTGTGATTCGGCCACCATAATCGCAGCAGATCATGAGGATTTAGGCATGGTGCTCTAGTCTGCCCTGAAATCATAAATAAACGATGCAAGCAATTGAAGGTCAGCCGAAAGCATATGATGAGAATGTAACGTAGAATCGATATCTGTGCGTACTGCTTGCCTTCCGTTCGACGTCGGGCATGGCGGCAGCAAGCGTAGAATCGATCGATATCTGTGGGTACCGCAGCTTGCCTTCCGTTCGACGTCGGGCATGGCGACAGCAAGCGTAGAATCGATCGATATCTGTGGGTTCTGCAGCTTGCCTTCCGTTCGACGTCTGTGCGTACTGGTTGCCTTCCGTTCGACGTCGGCCAATATATTATTAAGGCTACGCAAAGTAGCTTACACTTTACTTTTACTTTGCTTGCAATTTTTTTTTTCAAGGTACAGGAAATTTTAGAAACACATACCCAGCCTCCAGCCTCCCTGAGGTGGGGCGGTCCTGCCGGGATGAGGGCTGGCGAACCCATAGTACATGCTTATAAATCAACCCATCAAGGGTAGGTACCTATCGAGGCCCCCAAGACTTGAACACAAGACCTTGGGAATAGAGGCCAACGCTCTACCAAATAAGCTAGCACTCGTTGCTTGCATTTTAGTCAATACCAATTCAATGAGCGAAAAAATAAATTCTCTTCAATAATAATTATTTGTTGGGATCAATAGTAGTTGTTTCCTAGGATTGTAAGCATCTCGCTTTTTATACAAAGCAAGAGAAAACTATATAAGAGAAAATAGCAATGGGTGGTGGACACATGGGCATGGAATGTTTATGTAAAGCTCTCTTTCTTTTTATAATATATATATTATTGGTCCCAAAAAAATGAGCAATGGGTGGTGGATACACGGGCATCTCAAATTGCTAAAGTCACCTTAACCAAATCCTAGCCTTCAACCTTAATTAACCTCGACCTTTACCCTTTAATCACTTGGTATACACATGTCAATACTTACTATACTATTTTATATATATTATGTTATATATATGTCTTACACCAAAATGTTGAACTCTGTGTCTAGACATGACTACACCTTAAAGATAATGACTACACCTTAAAGATAATGACTACACCTTAAAGACAATGTCTAGACATGACTACACCTTAAAGACAATGACTACACCTTAAAGATAGAATTTTATTTTTTCAACCACTTTAAATATGAAAATCCAAGACGTAATTACAACTTGATGTTTGATTTTTAAAGATTTAAACATCAAGTTGATTACAACTTGGCGTTTGGTTTTAAAAAACAAAAATTGTTTTACTTGTAATATCAATTTCAACAAGTTTAAATATGCAAATCCAAGATGTTGTAAAATTACAACCTAAGCTACCTCATACCAACGACGATAGATGGTGCCAAAATCACATGGACACTCTTCCACAAAAGCTTGGGACAAGAACTTCATGATTGAATAGTGCCAAAATTGCATCCCTATTTGTGCTCAACACATTTGAAATAGGACCAACAGTGGAACTAACTCACCTTGAGTTCGAGTTTTCCCAAAAGACCACTTGGCTGCATGGCCCGCCTTGGTTGATACTGGTGGTTGAAACTGGGAAAATGTTTTGGCTTGGGAGATGTGGACCTCATTACACCACCCACCCCTCGCACCATCCACCTTCAACATCAAATGTAGCCTTCATGATTTTGGTGATGTGTGCATCTTCAAAATCGGGAGCAGTAACTTCATTATTATAGACAAGTTATTGCTCGAGGAGGTCAAGATGTTTTTGTTGCTCATACTGCTTGAAGAGTTGAACTTTCTCAGTAAATGTTGGTTGAAAAACTGGGAAATTGGAAAATCCACCATCTTGAACTCGATCATCTTGATTGCTAGGGTGTTGGTGTTGGCGTTGGTAGTTCCAATAGAGTCAATAGTGGATTCCATGGTGTGGGTTTAAGAAAAGTGAAGAAAAGTGGATTCCATGATGTGGCTTTGGAAATTTGTGTGGCACTTTTCTTGGATTTTTTTGTAACTTTTAGGTCTTGTAGGCTTAAGATAGGTTAAAAATGCTTTTGGGGCTAAAACATTTAGCAAATAATATCTAAAAGTTCAAGAAAAGATTTTTGAACTTGTGTGGAGCTCACAAAATTTTTTTAGCATGGTGTTGGCGGTTGGACAAGCGTAGGTGGTCAGCCACCTTACCGTCGAATCGGGTCAGAGCCGCTGGATGTCAAAGACGGCGGAATGTCAAAGACGCTGGAACGATGCACTTTAATATAGAGCCATCGTGCCAAAGTTAGGTGTGTGCACCTACCTTATATTCGGGGGGCATTTACATCATTGACGTTAGTTGTTAGTTGTTGAGTAGTTGCTGGGTAGAGAGTGTGTGTGATCTTGTACGATTCATTGACAATTATGGATTTTGGCTCAGAGCAACAATGGTGACTCTCTTGTTTTCTCTGTCTTTCTCCTATTTCTTTTGTTTTCTCTCATAGGGCAGAAATGCCGCTAACTCTTTGGGCAACCATGATATCAAGAACCTCCTTTTGGTGATGAAGGTGAGTGACGCATTGGTGCTACTATGAATGCTCACGACCCACGATGGCAGCAACCCTAGGATGAATACTATTTGTCTCTCTACCTCTCTAGTCTTCACTCAATATTGCCACTGCCCTTTGAGAGATGATGCACGATACATAAAGTAGGCACAGAGGTCTAGTAATGGGAACACGCACCCTGCGCTCACATCACGATGGCAACGTTGCCATAACCATCGCATTGCGCGTAAGGTATACGTGCTATCCGGCATTGAAGCCTGTGGGAGTGCAAGATCAAGCAAAAGCCCATAAGTGACCAACAGTTGCACCCTCGCCATTACCGAAAGCTGCCCGAGTCTTCTTGGTTTCAGCCCATGCTTCACCCTCATCATAGCCCAAAGCCTAGGTTTCACCTTCACACTTGTTATAGCTTGTGCGAAACCCTAGCCATGGTGGCCGAGACTGCAACCTTGCCTTCCAGTCCGAAATCAACCAGCTTCTGAGTCTCATCATCTATGATTTTAAGTAGATTTCGGGGTACCTCAATACATGGCACCCCATTTGACCGGGCCCACAGCCGGCGGTAGCCGGCCCCCGCCCCCGCAGGTATAGGTGCCTATGTATAGACATCGGGCTGTATACATGTGCAAACATGGGTTTGTCATGGTTGTGCCATAGTGAAGTTTGTGAGGCACATGCTTGGGATGAGGGAGGTACTAGGTTCAAATCCCACCTCCCACATGTCTATACACGTGACGTCTAAACATGTGCCTGTACATATATTCTCACTATTTTGCACGGACCAATGTTTGGACATCCAATGTTTGGACATGGCACTGGGACTTAGAAAAATTTATAAGTCCCAAAGCTGGATGACCGGCTACTGGGGTCAACGGGTGCCACGTATTGAGGCAACGGGTGGATGATCGGCTACTGGGGTCAACGGGTGCCACATATTGAGGCAATGTATTAAGTCCCAAAGCTGGATGACCGGCTACTGGGGTCAACGGGTGCCACGTATTGAGGCACCCCGAAATCTACCTAAAGCCATCATCCATACCTTCGCATACTTGATGTTCGATTCCACCTCCAGAGTCTAAACTTTCCATACCTTCGCATACTTGATGTTCGATTCCGCCTCCAGAGTCTAAACTTTCCGATAATCAAGTCTGGGGGTGGTGTGCAGCATAGGCAGGCACCCACACCCCACATCCACTGCCCAGGTGATCGTTATGCAAGACCTGGACTATCGTAGGCTGCAGCATTGTTTCCCCCGCGACCACACATTTTCTCATCCCAGAAGCGCAACCTCCGCCACAAAAAACCATAAAATTCATTCTTACCTCAAGGATTAGCTTGCTTCTTTTTCTAGAAGTGATAACATAAAGTAGCTTGAAAGATTCCTTGGCATTCAAGGTTTTTGAAATACTTAGCACATATGGCTTATCCATTATATGCATGAAAACTTTTTATAGAAAGTATTAAAAATATACAGAGGTTGATTACAAAACAAGCAAACTCTCTATTCCCAAATCAGAATATTTAAGGCTCAAGGAACAAAGGCACGGATGGTAATAAAAACATCTAAAACTCGTTAAAACAATACTTCCATGTAGAATGATCTCATATCATTCTTGTAACATGTTTGAGATACGTACCATGTTTGGAATAAGGGAATCAAAAGCACAATGAGGTAGACCAATCATTTGCCGCCCGAGGTAGCACATGCACAAGCTTCTAGACCAATGACATATTGAGGTAGTAAATGCACAAAACTAGGTTGACGCAACCGAGGCCTAAGAAAAAGCCACCAAAAAGTAAGCCTAGAAAGAGAGGGATAGAAGAGAGGTAGTAGAGAATCCTTTGAAGGACCTAAAGAGAGGACACTCAATCACATGCATAGAATGCTGAGTACCATGGTAAAACAACTAGAGGATTAGAGGGCTAAGAGTTTTCTTATTCTATACTTATAAGTGTCAATTGAAGCGATACTTGGATGGTCAATTGAAGCGATACTTGTTACATTATCATGGCAAGCATAGTAAGCTTCCGGATCAGCATCACCAGAAGCTTCAGAATCACTCTCTGGGATGCTACTATCCTCATCCTCGAGGTTGGCAATTGCATGCTTGACATCAGACAAGAAGTTTCTGGTTGCAATTACTATCCATGCCATATCCCAACAAGGAGTGTCTCCTCTTTGCGGGTGTTGGGAATGCCATTCCACGGCTCAGGAGGCAACATCTTTGAGAAACTACTTTAGCTCCTTTTCTTCAGAAGGTGGTCGGTATCACAGGTGTTCTTTTGCTTGAGCCATCGGTGTTGTACATCCTCAAACTACTCCAACAATGCATTTGGGCATACCCGAGAGTTGTGCCCTTGAATCCGCATTGGCCCCACATAGATGGTACAATCAATCATTGGTTTGATGGCCATGTTGGCCACACTGCCTGTAGGTCAGACAGACCGATGTTTCTTGCTGCCACAATGCTTGTATGCTGTCCGACTCATTACTGATGGCTACTCCGCTTTACAGCATATATTTTGTATGCGGATATGGTTGGATCCGGTTGTCTACTTTGGCTTGTAGTGTAGCCATGGGGACTGCTCCAGTCCGCTATGGGACTGCAAGCGAGATTTCAGTGACTGATTTTGGGGGACTCGGCTGGGTGTGGACACCAACATGATGAAGTGTTGTCCTACTGGCTGATCTAGCAGGTGGATGGTCTGATCCACCGCCGGGTCAAGGAAGCGGAAGTCTGATTCACTTCCAGGTTTGAGCGGAATATCGTTTGAATTTCCTTGGTAGCACGTTGGTTGATAGGTACAATAAATGTTGCTCCTTGCAAGTAAACTACAGGCGGAGAGATAGTTATGCCGAGGCCTGATACATGCCTTCTAGATTCTCGAAGCGGAAAAAAAATGAGCCGTCGTCTGGGTGAGAAAGCGGAGGAGTGGTCTGCTTATGGGTTCAGCACACGGGTATTACCGCCTTCCGGGATTATCGAGTGGACGTGGTGGAGTCAGCAAATTGATGCACGGAGCAGAATGCAGAGCGGGAGAGCAGAAGTATGAGTTGAATGCGGCATGCATATAATAACGTTGATTGCGGAATCGCCATCGTGGCGGAGATGGATCCGGAATTCGGTACAGCTGATCTGGGTTCCGGGTGGATGGTGGCTGGCAGAGTTAACGTTCGGGGTTGAGGCAGAGTTGGCAATCTGGGGCAGCGGGAGTGCGCAATGCGGAAGGTGGTGGTGGAAGTGTAGAAGTGGGAGTCCAGGGGATTTGAATTTGTTGCTACATTTAGCTTGTGGTAATCCACACATATTCTAATCTTCATATTCTTTTTGAGTACTACCACAATGGGAGATATCTAAGTGCCTTTTTCTACTGGTACGATGAAACCCACCCTCAATAATCTGTCAATTTCTTCTTTGACTTGCTTTGCATAGTTTGGGTTCATTTTGTACCTTTGCTATCTGACAAGAATGGCTCCCTCTTTTAAGCTGATGCTATGCTGGAAAAATTTAGGGTCAATGCCTTCCATGTCTTCATACGACCATGTAAAGACGTCTTGGTATTCCTTCAATAAGGATACCAGCTCCTGTTTGAATTTTTCTTCTAGCTCAAGACTGATTTTCACATGCTTTTCATCCTTTTCTTCCCCTAGATTGACCTCATGTAACTTGTCCGTGCTGACTTTTGCAACATCGTTTTCCTAGTTTTCCTTTTGCTTTTGTACTCATTCCCGGATTTCTTGGATCTCTTTTGCTTGCTCTAGATTCCGGGCCCACTTAATTTCTTCTGAGGCTTTCTCTTGCAATGTTTTACTTAGTTTTTATTTTTCTTTTTTCCCAAAATCTGTTTCTGTAATTTTTATTTGCTCATTACCACTTCTGCATCAAAGTCTTCTGACATGTTGAAAGTTTCAGCATGGACTAGACTCTGAGCAGGTTTCATTGGTTTCTTTGCATCTATGAAATCCACATGTATCTTCCGCTTTCCCCTTCTGATGGTGATTATGTTCCTTCTCCCCAGTCTTGTTTTACCTTTCTATGTCTCAGCCAGGGCCTTCCTAATAATACCTGGTAAGACCTAGTGTGGTTTTCTATGGTAATAACTACTAAGTTGACCTTGAAGTCAACCTATTTGATCCTTATAGAAACGTTATTTATGATTCCTTTTGGCACCACCACCTTGTTGTGAGCCATTCTTATGTTAAACTGGATGGGCTGCCACTTGAGGCCCAATCCTAATGCGGTTTCTTCAGTGATAGCATTCACTCCTCCAAACCCTCCATCCAACACTACATCATTAATGAGAACATTATTGAGTTGAATTATGACTTTGGCCACTTCATCATCTCTCGATGCTGATGGTTCTTCTGCTTGCATATTGCCACATTCCAGGGTTTCTTCCTCTACCGTGTGCTTCAGTTCTTTACCTAGTCCTTCAATGTCTACAATCAAAATTTTGGCCTTGAACCTTGGACGTAAATCCATTACTTGTTTTAGCCGAACCTATCTATCCAGCACCATTGACATCACATTTGTTTGCAACAAGTTAGCATTTTCCTGGTTTTCTTCCAGGCATTCCTTGTCAAAGTGCTCCATGTGCTTGCTTCCACTTGCCTTCGAAAAATCTTCAGTGACTTCTCTTGAGTTATCCTGCTTTTTCTTGTCTTGCCTTCTTTCTATTTTCTTTGCAGTTTGAATTCTTATCTTCTCTTGTTGTTCCCAGTCCATAGCTACCTTTTTACGGCATTTGGGTGAGCTTTGATCGCCAAGCGGAGTTATCAACACACCCAATTCACTTGCCTTATCCCTTGTCACTACTAGGATTTCATGAATTTCTAACTGCGTGTCCTTTGCTTGCATCATGTTAGCACTTGGCAGATTCTCCTTGAGCGGCATTAATTTCGCTTGTCTTTCTTGATCATGTTTTTTCTTCATGGCACATTCTACTTTAGTATGTCCAGGCTATTAACAATAGTAGCATGTGAAGTTGGCAATTCCTCTAGAACGTCCCTTGGCCTCTTCTCCCTGAAAAATTTCCACAACCTCTATTCCCGTACCTTCCCATTCCAAGGGGTCTTCTTTCTGCTCCCTCTATGTTGTTCACCATAGGTGCTCTATTCTTCATGTTGTATCTACAATTCCATGTACGTGGTTGTATATGTTATAAATAGAGCAAGTTGGAGGCACAGTGCATTCCTCCTTGAGGTGGCCTTCTTGTTTGCATTGGAAACAGAACCCTTTCTTTCAAAAATCTGCACCTTTGTCCTTTTTCATTTCTTGCACCATCTGCTTCATCTACTGCATCAGTTCTCCAGGTATCTTCCCAGATTTCTTCTTTTTGTATTTCTTTTTTGCCACCCACTGGAATGTCCTGCGTAAAGAGTTGCTCGAGTCAACTTCTTCAGTGATGACACTCTTTTTGGGCTTCCTTTTTTGTCTCCTTTCCCAACTTCTTTTTTCCACCCTTTTGGCTAGCTCCACCAATTCCTCAAATTCTTCATCAGTTTTCGCTTGCTTTATGCTAACTGTTGCGTGGATGTCCAACTTAAGCCCTTGGACAAACCATTTAGAAACTATTTGTATCGAGGGTTGTGTTTGTTCCACCACTCTCTGGTGCCTCAAGCTTAACAATTTTGTTGCATAAGCTTCCACATCCATGTCCTCTTGTCGGAGCTCTCTCATTTGATTATAGAGTTGAGTTGCAGACTTTATCTTATGGAATCTCCCCCGAGGAAGGTAATCATGACTTCTTCATAGGTCTGGAAATGGTTGTCTTGATATCTTGACACCCACTCCGTGGCTTTGTCCTTGAAGGTATTCATGAAGACATCTCTGCGCATTTCACTTAGCTCTGGTTCTTCTAAATCCCTAGGTCTGCTGGCCACGTTCTAGTATTGCTCAAACCTCCTCACATGCAGATTTGCATCCTGAGAACATCGAGAAATTGTTGGCTAATGACGCCATGTCTCCCTTGAACCGTTTCCGGGGGTTTCCTTGTGGTTGTTCTTCTTGGTTTGATTGCTCCACCCTTTCTAAATATTTTGAACCTGGATTGTGCACTTCTTCTCACTCTTGGCACTCTTTTCTTGATCCAAGTTGTACCTAAGTTTTGATGCTACCTCTTGCTTGTGCAGGTTAGCAGATGTTTCCGCATTGTCTTCTTGATTATGATGGTGCAAAGTACTCCCTGTGTGAGCTTCCTAGAGTGTCTCTTGGTAGGCATTACTTTTTACCCTCTTTAGATTCATGAACACACATGAAACATGCTTGAATCCGGTCGGGTCGTGTGGTGAAAAGCTCTTCATGTTGACTTTATCAAAAAAATTCCTTTCATGCTTTGATTTCATTGTGGTTTTGCTTGAAATGGATTTTCACTCTCCCTGGGTCACTGGTGTAGAATGCTACCCAGCAGAGCTTATTCCCAGCAGATGTTTTTTGTTCCCAAGAGGATTGCTAGGTGTTTCTTACTGTTTTTCCTAATAGCAAAATGCTAGGACAGCAGTCTGGTGTATTAAACTAGTCGGGCAATGCCGTGGGGGGAGACATGTAGACTTCTGCCCAGAGATTTTGGATTCAAAACACCAACCCTTACATGGTCATGAGGAACATTATAGACTCTGCTTAACTGGACACACTCATGCACAGAGTTTTACAAGTCTTATTCTGCATCACACTCACGCTCTCTCTTACATAACATGTACCATTAAGCAAAAACATAACACACACAAATATTCCAGATGAGAGAAGCAATGGCAAGTGTGTTCTTGATTACATTTCAGATGGATTAAAGAGTGACACAGAACTAGTACCTAGCACATATGAACACTCGCCAGATTCTACATGCTACAAGCTTCATGAAATAAGCATCAACTAACAATGAAGGTTTTACAAAGCTATACTTCATCACACCAACAGTGAGTCGACACACACTACTCTCAGCATTCCTCTACTCTTAGCATCATCTGCTCTGTAGTAGTTGGTCACCCTTTTTAAACAATGTCTTCTTGATCTTGGCAACGGCTCTATGGTGGCAGTTACAGTCCGCCACCTTCACACATGTGCTACCGAGGTGGTGGTTACATCATACGTCGTGGAATCTGTTCTACCTATTGCCACTGGTCCTTCTGCCCGCTCTGCACTGTCAGGCACAACAAGGACCATACACCTCGTCGTTGGTAGTTGGCGAGAACTCAAGCCAGCATGTCGCCCTCTCAAGCTCCATTACTTTATCCTCTTGCTCTTCGGAGCTATGTATGTCTACACGCTAGGGTGGACTTATTCACCGCACTAGCCTAGGCCCGTAAAACTAGGCACCATTCATAACACTCACCTACACTGGAGAGTCTCATCTTCCCAATGGTAGGAGGGATACCTTGGGCCGACAGACCCCGGGCCTCACTAACATCGTTGGCCAGCTACACAAGCACGGAAACAGGATTAGCATCAAGGCAATGAAAAGATATACCTGTACTTTAACTTAATCAAGATAACGTACAATTGCTTAACTAAACCATAGGATATGAGAAACAACATTGTCTTCTCGAGAAAGCAACAATTTCACAAGATTTTTGGTATTTCAAAGCAAAAAAAAAAAGCAGCACCTTCTTTGTTGCTTAATTAATGCTAACATTAAAAGTAAATCAAAAACCTCTCTCTTTAAACGATTATTAAGCTAACCTGGCCATTAGTTCCTTGTAGGATTCCCAAGGGGAGAGTTGGGGCCGCATCTGAGGCATTTCCTCTAGGGTCGTTATTATGCACGCTTCTCGATGCAGTATTTTGGCATCTTCAAGGAGGTGCCATCCTTTCCACCTTTTCGTAGCCCACGCTGTCAAGAAATCAATGCTTCAGTCGGATTGCAAATCAGAGTTCATTTGCTCACTTTAGGAGCATAAAACTCTTATGTGGCGACCACCACCTCTAAGAGCAAAAGTGTGCTTACTAAAGTCACCGCTAATGGGGGGAGGGAAGGTGTCCTTAAACTGGATTTTGGGGCATAAGCCTACACTTAGAGGGAGAGAAGGGGAGTTCTCCCTAAGTCTATTCACACTAGGGGAGGGGGGCAGCGAGAGGAGAGAAGCTAAGGACACCCTCTCCTCAACACAAGGATGCCGAGCCTGCTTGGAGATGGGTTGAAAAGGGCTTGCTGGGAGAGGGGGCTGCAGAGGGTTGTCGGGTATAGTCCCGCATAGAGTGTTGGGTATAGACTATCGGCGGTTGTAGTCTTTACACTGAGTGTCAGGTAGTACAGGTAGTGTAGGGTGTCGAGGTGTCATCCATGGGGGGAGCTGGGGGTTTATATAGGAGCTGGTATGGGTACGGGTACGGGTGCAAGGAAAGGGAGAGCAAAGCGGGGTGCAAAGAACAGTGTACGATGAAAGTACACCGGTTTGTGGCTACATGAGTCTAGGGAAAGGGATTGTGCCTATACGCGTGTACCTTCTTGATGAGTTATCACATGGGTGTCCATGTGGCGGCTGTTGAAATATGCAAGTGAATGGGTGTGTGCGGGAACAAGCCCTTAGAGCTAGAGATTGTAAAAGGGAGTCAGTAATTGAGTGGGTAGCAGTGAAAAGGTAAGAAGAATCTATTGGATGAGAGAATCAAGGGTAGCATGAGTGAATATAGGGGTGTGGAAAGATTCTAGGAAAAGGTACCCCCCAGATGTAGGAGAGGTCGCACAAATTAAGGAGAAATCAGTGGGAATGGGTGCTTGGCACCTTGTGGATGTAAAATCTATAAATTTAGGCATTGGCCTAATGGGAATTTGCTCATTTTTTAGTATCCATGCCTTTATTATACTATAATTGTGTACTAATCTTACCTTAATCATCACTTTCTAATTACTTGCTAATCATGTTGATTCTTGTATTTAATCCACCATAGCTCATCACATTGCTACAAATTCAACATGGTATTAGAGCCAGGTTAGGATTCAGCTAATTTTTAAGCCTAATCACTTTACTAATCATGAATTAGGAGTTCATATTTATTTTTAGTTATTTTCCAACTAATCTTCTGCACCCCCAGCTGGTGGAGTGGCTTGATCTCCCTCCAATCCTCAAATTAGCTAAAAATCTCTTAGCCACACCTAGGTAGCATCCCCACGCATTGGCTTGCCAGACAACTCTTCAAACCGCCGACGTATGCTCTTGATTTTTGCTAATTCATTGGCGCCTTTTTTCTTGAGAAATACTACAAATTCGTCCATCGCACCTTGGAATTGGAAGCATTGAGCTAGCCCAAGGGGTTTTTGGGTGTGCTGAACATGCTAGTGGCCTCAGAATCTTGAAATTTATCAAGGAGAAGCTACATCAAGCTCTAGATCAAATCTCCGTGACTTTGGTAAAACAGAGATTAAGCATTTAATAGTTGGTCAAATCTTATGTTTTTGGGCTTGATCTTCTACTAGACTAACTATTATTTATGCCCTTAAAAGGATTTGAGCTCATTTGAACTCTAAGGCACCAGATCTAGCCTCCCCGTACACTCTATTTTCTACACACAAAATAAGGAATTAATCTCACTAATTAGTGATTAATTAGTACTAATCACTATATTTTGGTGAAATTGATTGTTCAAACTTACCATTGGGTACCTGATATAGATCTCTATCACTTTAGATTGCAATTTGAAGTTGGTTTGATGTCCCAGCCATTCAGTACAAAACCAAATATCCTTGGCTTTATGCAAGTTTTGGTATATTCATACTTGTAAACTTGTTGTAATCATCATTAAACACCAAATTGGAGTTGTAAAAGGGTAGACACTACCCTTGAATCTTGAATTAGATCAAGAGGTAAGACCCCCTTCACATCATCACATGAGCATTGCATAAGAAGTAGCTAAATTCAACGGGGAGAAATTCCATACATGGCAAACAAAAACCATGTATCATGAGGAAGAATCTATGGGGGCTAGTTGAGGGAAGAGATGAATGTCCAGAGGAGAATGGGGAGAATGAGTGGAAGAGTAGAAATGAGAAAGCATTAGGACTCATTGCACTTAGCTTAAATGATGAAATCATTCACCACATTGCAGGGATACAACAAGCTAAAGATGCATGCGATGAACTTAATAAATTATTTGGCACTCAAGCAAAAAATTCAAAGATAAATCTTCTAATGCAATTCGTGACAAACTAGACATGAAGGAAAGTGAACCTCTAACCACACACTTGAACAAATACAAAAGCATCAAACAACAACTTGCAGCCATTGGGAAGAAAGTAGAAGATGATGAGGCACTAGTAATACTTCTAAAGAGTGTGGACAAGAGAAAGGATGAGAACATTGTGGCAACCTTAAAGAATGTACTAGATTTGAAGTTGCATGAGATAAAAGGAGCTCTACTAGAGCAAGAGAACAAGGTCAAAGAGAAAAAAGGATTGGACCCAAGAACTGGATAGGAGAAAGCACTCTACACCCGAGGAGGCCTTGCACAAGGACGAGAACGAGGAAGAGGCAAGGCAGGAGGAAGGACCTTCACTTGCCACAATTGTGGGAAGCCAGGACACATGGCTAGAGAAGACTGCTGTAGCAAACCAAATGAAAAAGGATCGGCATCGGCAAACTTCATGGAGACTCCTAAGGTAGAAGAGAGAGAATATCTTCTCTGAGAGTGAAAGAAAGAAACCCCACAACCCAATGTAACCTGCCCCAATAGAGTAAAACCACCTCTGAGCCATCGATGATGTAGGCCATGTGGTAGATGTATGTGTGAGCACTTTAGTCAAAGTTACAGGCGCTAGTAGCCTTGGAAAAATAGAGAGAGAGAGTGTCAAGGACTATGAGTTAGGGTCTTGAGACACTGGTCACGGGCTACCAAGTAAGAGGGAAACTTGGTATAGGGTTCAAGTGTGCTAGAATTATTCACTTGAGGGGAGATGTTGAAATATGCAAGTGAAAGGGTGTGTGCAGGAACAAGCCCTTAGATAGAGATTGTAAAAGGGAGTCAATAATTGAGTGGGTAGCAGTGAAAAGGTGAGAAGAATCTATTGGATGAGAGAATCAAGGGTAGCATGAGTGAATATAGGGGTGTGGAAAGATTCTAGGAAAAGGTACCCCCAAATGTAGGAGAGGTGGCACAAATCAAGGAGAAATCAGTGGAAATGGGTGCTTGGCACCTTGTGGATGTAAAAGCTATAAATTGAGGCATTGGCCTAATGGAAATTTGCTGGTTTTTTAGTATCCATGCCTACGTTATACTATTAGATTAATTGTGCATTAATCCTTCCTTAATTACTTTCTAATTACTTGCTAATCATGTTTATTCTTGCATTTGATCCACCATAGCTCATCACATTGCTACAAATTCAACAGCGGCGGCCAGTGGGAACCGTACGCTAGGGTGATCGGCCTTTGGTCCTTGCACACCCGTTGTACGGGTACCCGGGTATGTGTACGGCATCTTTTTAAGGCAGGGACCCTTTTTTAGGACGTCGGTCTTGATATGCATATCGGTGCGCCCGACGGTTGCAAAAAAAATTTTTGATGAAAGTGTCTGGGGTATTTCCTTGGTCGTAGGGGTGCAATCCTTTCATCAATCGGACACCCGAACATGCATTTATTAAGGTCGGAAGTTTATCGTACTTTAACTAAAAATCTTCGTTAGAGGCTTAATCCGATGTCCATTTTGAGTGTTGTAAAATCCTGTAGTACTAGGATAAAATTACGCGCAGATTCCAAATTTGGACTCACAATTTTAAAATTCCAAGTGGAAATAGCTCAATTATTAAAATTGATGATTTTTACACTATAAAAAAACCATAAATTCAACTATCAAATAGACATATATTATTATTGAAGATGGGCATGTTACATCATGATTGCATGCTATGTATGCATAGAGCATGCATACTCTTTGCGTGCCGCGAACGAGCATAGAGTATGTATGTATGTATAGAGTATGCATAGAGCATGTATAGAGTATACATGGCTCATATATTTTTCTTTGCATTACTCTCATGATTACCTTATTTTCTTGTATTGTAGGTATCTCATCTTTTTTGAGTCATTCACTCTCAACCACTCAAGGTAAGCCCTTACACACAAGCTCTTTTTCTATTTATGATTTTTTATGCACGAGTATGTTTTGTTTTGAGCCTTAATCCATCTTTTATTTTAGGACTTAATCCATGTTTTATTTTAAGCCTTAATCCATGTTTTGTTTTAAAGCAGCCACATCTAATGATCTGCGAGACTACATGCAGGATGAGATCCAAAATTTCTTCTAGATGTTCTCCCTTAAGTAGCATGAGATAGCTAGGTTACATCTTACCTCACCCGTTCCTAGCTCATCGAGTCCCCCCACCCCCAGTGCTCAAACTGATACTAGTGGGTGGATGTAGTAGTACTAGTGGCAAAGGTAGTGGGGCAGTGTTGGTGGTGGTGATAGTTGTGGTGCAGGTATATATGTGGAGGTGGTAGTGATGCTACTACTCCACCACATCATCCTCTTACACATTCTCTTAAGACTGCACTACTCGGGGTGTCACTTCTACAGTCACTCTGGGTTTCACCCCTAGAGCCACTCTAGATGTCACTCCCGATTTCATTCTAGCACAAGCACTCCTTTTGGTCGTACTCCATTTATTCTTTTCTCTCTTGCATGAGGTTGCCTTGTTTAACAAGATGAAGCAGGAAGTACACAAGCTCAATTGGGCCTACATCATCAACTATGTAAGTATATAATATCTTCAAACATTAATTTTTTCATATGTTAAACTTTATGCATAAATTATGTATAAATTTATTTCTCTTTTCTACATCTTTGTCCTTTTTTATATTAAATTATCCTAATAAAACTTATGGTTCTATTCATGCAGGGACCTCTGGAGGAGCCAAGGAAAGTGGGAGGAGGTGTTGATGATCACATGATGAGTAGCTCTTACATAGGCCTTTTGTTTATACATGCTCATATTTTTTTAAAGAGCTATGTTTGTTATTTTTGTAAGAGCACTAGCTCCCTCATTATTTTATTTGTAAGACAACTTTCAAAATTTTCAAAGTGTAAGATTCCTCCCTCCAGCTTTTGAGGTGTAAAGGTGTAAGAACCTCCCCTTCTGTTCTTGAAATTATTCCCCTCTCTAAAATAGGAGAAAGATCTTATTTTACCCTATTTTGGCCTAGCAGGAGAGATAATCTAAAATTTGGATATCTTTAGATATAAAAATCCTCCTAGTGTCTAAAATGGATTCCCTTGAAACAGAAGTTCAAAATGAACTTTCCAATGTGCATTAGGAATTAATTAAAAATGGTATAATAAGGGACCTTAGCCTAAGAGTCTACATTTTCAGAAATTTTTGGATTATGGTCCAATTAAGGTTCCATTGAGCCAATTGGATTAATCCAAGTGTTGGGATGAGATAAATCCAAAGAATAAAAGAAAATACCCAAAAATGATTAAATGCTTACATAAGATGAAGAGTTGACTGAGTACAAGGTTTATTAGTTAAAAATTATGAGATATTACTAAAAAAATGAGATATTTTGAAATAATGATGCATTTTTGACACCTTGGTATAAGGAGAGGGAGACTTTTGAGGTAGGCACCTATTTCACATGTGTGGAAAGGTTTTTAATTCAGAAAAATTGTGATATTTTTATCTCTCCTCTCTCCTGGATCAAACCAAATAAAAAAGGGAGCCAATCTAGTCCAAATTGAGTCATGGATCAAACCAAATAAAAAAGGGAGCCAATCTGGTCCAAATTGAGTCAAACTGAACCTGAAAAATTCTAGAATCCAGTTGGACTTGATTAGTGGCCTCTCTCACCTATAAATAGACTCTTAGTCTTTTGTAAAAAAATATTAGAGCTATACTATGCCAGTATTATATTAAAATAATCATATTTTCTATTATGCTTTAAATTTTTCTCTCTCTTGAGAGCTTGGAGCTCTCTCTCTCTACAACAACTCTTGGAGTTGCTCTTCTCCTCTTGGTGGACTAATTGATTGGTCGGGGGCTTCACTGCTAATAGAGAATCAAGCCAAACTTAGAGGTAAAATCAATTTTAATGGTTTTTTTCAATTTATCTCAATGACTTTCTTCTTCTCAATCCCTCTCAAGCTTGAGAAGCTTTCTAAATAATTATTTTAATTCAAATCAAGCTTTTCCTTAAAGTCTTAATGCTTAATTAAGAGAAAGTTAATCTTTATGCTTATTTGTAATGCTTTCTTTAAGTAAATCTCTCTCTCTAAAAGAATAGCCATCTTTATGGCTAAATCCCTTGAAAAAGGATGCTTCTTAATGATAGTCTCTTAATTCAAAGCTAAACTCTAGGCTTCTTAATAAGCTAGAGATTAAGAAAATGATATTTTAACTAGGCCAAGCAATTGGCAAAAACTTAGAAAAGTCCCATCGGTATCGAAAGTAGAAAACGGTACTAGATGTGAATGCAATGTGAATGCAATGTGAATGCAATGTGAATGCGATGTGAATAAATGTGAATGCTATGTGAATAAGATGTGAATGTGATGTGATAAGATGTGAGTGGATATGATGAGATGTGATGTGATGTGATGTAAATGGATGTGGATGTGGATGTGGATGTGGATGTGGATGCGGATGGGATGTGATGTGATGTAAATGGATGTGGATGTGAATGTGATGAGATGTGGATGAGATGAGATGTGATGTGATGTGATGTGATGTAAATAGATGTGGATGTGAATGTGATAAGATGTGATGATATGTGAAAGGATGTGATGTGATGTAAATGGATAAGAATAAGATGTGATGATATATGAAAGGATATAATGTGATCTAAATGGATGAGAATGAGATGTGATGATATGTGAAAGGATGTGATGTGATGTAAATGGATGAGAATGAGATATGATGTGATAAATATGCATTGTGATGAATGAATGGATGGATGTGGATAGATGTGCATGTGAATAAATGGATGGATGTGGATAGATGTATATGTGAATGAATGGATGGATGTGAATGTGAATGACTGGATGGATGTGGATAGATGTGAATGTGAATGAATGGATGGATGTAGATAGATGTGCATGTGAATGAATGGATGGATGTGGATAGATGTACATGTGAATGAATGGATGGATGTGGATAAATGTGATGAGATGTGAATGGATGTGATGAGATATGGATAGATGTGGATGTGATGTAATGTGGATGGAATGAATGAGAGATGATGTGGATAGATGTGGACGTGATGTAATGTGGATGGAATGATTGTGATGTGATATGGATGGAATGAATGTGATGTGATAAGGATAGATGTGGATGGAATACATGTGATGTGATGTGGATGGAATGAATGTGATGGATGTGAATGGGTGTGATGGATGTGAATGGGTGTGATGAGATGTGAATGGATGTGATGTGATGTGAATATGATATGATGAGATGTAAATGAATGTGAATGTGATGTGATGAGACGTGAATGAATGAGATGTGGATCTGAATGAATATAAATGGATGTGATGTAATGTGAATGGATGGATGAGATATAAGGTGGATGAATGTAATGTGATGTGGATCTAGGTAGATGTGAATGGATGAGATGTGATGTGAATGGATGTGATGTGGATCGGGGTAGATGTGAATGGATGAGATGTGATGTGAATGGATGAGATGTGATGTGAATGGATGTGATGTGGATGGATGTGATGTGGATATGGGTAGATGTGAATGGATGAGATATGATGTGAATGGATGTGATGTGGATCTAGGTAGATGTGAATGGATGAGATGTGATGTGATGGATGTGATGTGGATATGGGTAGATGTGAATGGATGAGATGTGATGAGGATAGATGTGGATAGATTTGATGAGATGTAATATAATGTGATTGGATGAGAATGGATGAAGATGATGGGAATACATATGAGTGGATGTGGAATAAGCAATGTGAGTTGATGTAGAAGAATATGGAATAACGAGATATGATGTGGAACAATGTGGAAAGATGAGAGTTTGTTAGAAAGTGTATTTATGAAACCTGTTTTTAAATGACTGTTTTATGTCAAGAATACTGGGAAAGCATTTTGACCATCTTGTGAATGAGGTCGTATGAAGACCTAAGTGATAAAGTTGCAATAGCTGATGGAGAGTCAATGGAGGACGCCTCGCGTAGCAAGGTCGCCGAGGTCTTGACCAGCCTCGGTTCGATTTAAATGGTGAGCTTTCGCTATGGTGGATGACGGACCAAGGAAGCGGCCTATGAGTGAAGCGCTAGGTGACCTGCGAAGGAGCCTAGAGGGTGCTGACCATACAATTCGGGCTCTGGGTCGTCGACGAAGATACCCACGTGTGTGTGGGGAAGAAAATGGAACAAGGTGTTAGAGTTGTTTTCTGAACGCGGGCATGGATCTGGTTGGTCCTCAACGGATGAGTCCATGGCTCTTTTATATGGATCTGTTGGTTGATCTTCAACGGAGAGTCCATCTGGATTTTTCTTATGTGATTATATTGCCGGGTACTATGAGCTAGGAACTATTGAAAAGGCCTCTAAGTGAACAGGTGGTGAGCATTCTGGTTGCCAATGATGCCATAAGTACACCGATGAAGGAATGATTGGAAATTAGAATTCAAGCTGGATATTTTGGAGGATTAAAATCAGTGATACTATGGTTTCATTAAAGGATTGTTTTAAAGACAGTTGAATCTGTGAAACTAGCAATTTCATATTGGGTGAAACTGGCAATATCATATTGGGTGAAACTGGCAGTTTCACAGTTGAATCTGTGAAACTGGCAATTTCATATTGGGTGTGTAAGTGGTGTGACTATCTTAAAGTTTGCTTGAAGCGTCAGCTAGGGGGCCTGGGAACTCTTTTCCCTGGTATCCGGGATAAAACATAACCAAATTTATAAATGGATCCTATCACTACAGTGGTTGGGCGGTTGGCTAACCCATGGGATTGGATGGGGTTAGGCTGGACTGATGGATCCCTAAAATGAGACTCAATTCTGCTAAGTGACGATAGTTGAAGTAAATCGCGGATAACCCTTGTTCTATGGAAAAGAATCAATGACTATGCCTCTTGATGAGGAAAAAAGCGTTGGACTCTATGATCCAAGTGCAAGTCTTTTCTTGATCTAACCATGAGACTTACGGGTTCAGTCGGATCAATTTGGTTAGTGATGACCTTGACTACATTAGAATAAAATTATCCTAGAGGAATGACCTATGTCTGCTAGGCGAGGGAAGTATTTTCGGGTTCGATTTTGGACGACGAACCAAGGGATTAGTCTCTTGTTCGGATATCCGTGGGGCGAGGCCTCGAGTGAGAGGCTCTGCCCTATGCAAGAAGTGCTACTTCTACTGCTAGCACCCCTGAATTCGTTGCATGGAGGGTGCAGGGATCTTTCACAAAGTATCAATTCCTAACAGGGTGTTTGGAGTTTTATACTACTTCTGAGTGTTTTAATGTTAATGAGTTACCACATCTTAAATATGAATATCTATGCACTTTTAAGTTTTTCAAATTTTACACAAAAGTTTGATTATCTTTTCTCCATCTTTGTCTTTAATGTATTTATATTTAAAGTGTATGGCTAGGTACTATGGGTAGAATGGGACAAGTTGGGGCAAACTATCCCAATGTGTCCCATTCTACCCAAAAAAAATACTAATGTCGGTATGTATGTCAATATAAAAGCTGATATGGATGTCAATAAAACCCTCAATACATATACCGATGTTCTGTTCAGAGATAGCATCAGTATACTAGCTGGTAAAGATACTGGTGTGAGTGATGAATATACCAATGATCTTGTACCAACAAACATTTCAGCAGTGATACAAACATTGTGGATAGTTTTAGGCAAAAAAAAACTAAGTCTAAATCGTCAATATATATGATGGTATTAGGTTGATCTCTTGTAGTGCTTGCAAACTTGATTACAAAAAAACTAAGTCTAAATATTTTGGTATATACAATGGTATTAGACTGATCTCCTGTAGTGCTTGCTAACTTGATTACCAAACCTAATGGTATCCACCCACTCGTGTGCTTTGAGTAAGGAGCTTTCATTAGGGGAAGGTTGAGGTCTATAGGGGCCCTTTAAGATGCCATGTAATTAAAAGGTTATTAAGGAAAAGGGCCAATCATGTGATGCCATGTATACAAAAATGTTGGGTGATTAAAGGTAGTCAAAAGATTCTCTAGAAGATACCTTTTTGTACTTTTCATTCCCAAAAAGTGGGGGGAAAGTTTTTGAAATTTTGGACATCCATAACTTCTACATATGAGCTCAAAATTTGTCGGAGATTAGAGATCCAGAATCTACTCGCTGAGCTCTTTCCATAGATATGTCACATGATATGGTTTTGCCCACTCAATTTTAAATTCAATTTTGGCGGGAAACTTTGAAATTAAAACTTCTAGCCATTTGAAGAATAAGAAGGTATCTAAAGTCAAAGAAACTTAACATTTTAGCAAAAAGTCATTAAAATCATAATATGGCAGCTTAAAGGGCCCCTATAGACCTCAACCTTCTCCTAATGGATGGTGATCTTAATAGACTATGGATAGAGGATGTCTTGCTTACAAGAGTGCTTAAGTACAATGAACTTGATGATAAACTAAGGCTACTAAACTAGTCTATATATAGTACCCAGTTTTAGCATGGACATAGGTCAACCACATTTGACCAACCTAAGACTTGGTCCAAGATGACCACAGACTTGGTCCAAGATGACCAACTGACCACATCATCCAAGTGGGACCATAAAATGCGCCCTATAACCGGAGAACAATGTGTCCTTGGTTCCTTTTCATAATATTCGGTCACATATCCCACACAAGCATGCATCCTACTTGGCAAAGTGCCAAGACCGATCCAAAACCCTTTACCCATGATCCTTGCCTTGTACTTATCTGATATACCATCAGACTTATACTTGGTCTTCCAAACCCACATGAGGTGCCAATAACCTTCCGTCTTACAAGATGATCAACAAGATCCCAACAAGTGTGGTTCAAAATTAAGTCATACTCTAACTCCAAGCCCTCTCTCAAGTTTGGATCTACTAATTCTTCCTCCAAGCTGGCTAACTTCTATACTTTCATTATCTCAACCATCAAGGCCATATTGATAATGTGAGTGGAGACCCTCTTCTTCTTCTCTATTCTCTTAGATCTATGAACACCTGCTGCTGTTGGCTCTTCTGTGATTATCAATGGAGATTTCCCATCCAAATGCTGCTTCACCCATTTAAGATATGCCCCCCTCTGTGGTGTTGTAGGCTTCTCTTCTTCATCATTTGATAAATCCACATAGTACTATCACTAATGGTTGTGTTTGCTTTGAGCTACTTCTTTGTTGAAGGATAGTGTGGATGGATCCTTCGCCTGATGAGGCTTCTCCTCCACTTGATAAGGTTTTTCCTTGAACACCACATCACAACTGACTAACAAGTGGAGGCTTCTCCTCCACTTGATAAGGTTTTTCCTTGAACACCACATCACAACTGACTAATATCTTCTTTGCCTTTGGGTCGTATAGTTGGTAAGCCTTTGACTCCATACTGACCCCAAGAAGATACACTTCTTGCTCTTTGTGAAGACTGTTGGTCTTCACCCAAGCTCTTCTCTTCTATAATCAGTATAGACACCAAATCTGTAAAATTGGGAATGTTTTCTCGAGTTTGAATAGACGTCTTGAACGCCTTGTATTGTGGCCCGAGACCACGTAGACAGACTTCCACCTTATCATCACATCATCTACTGAAACACCAATAGATGCAAGGGATTCCACAATACCCTTTATCTTCAATGCATAGTCATTCATAGACATACTCTTTTTCTCCACAGTATGAAGTTCATTCTTCAATAGTATCTTTCGTGCCTTGGTATTCATTTCATAGAGTTTTACTAAGGTGTCCCACGCCTCCTTGGGGGACTTGGCATCCTGTATGTGCCCAATCATGGTGTCCTGTATACTGATAGAGAGCCAATACATATAACTTTTCTAGCTCCTTGGTTCCAATCCTTGAACTCTTTCACATCTGCAGCAGTCAGATTGATCTCCAGTATCTCTGGTGCCTCTTCATGCTCACCTTCTATATAGTCCCAGTAACCCTTTTCCATCAAGAAATTCGTCAACCTGAACCTCCAAGCATGGAAGTTGTTCTTATCAAGCTTCTCAGCAACAATCTAGTTTATGCCATTATTTGATATCTTGCCAGACACACAAATTTACCAGAAACAACACTCTTGTTTGTCCTGCACAAACTACTATATTTCTGCAGCAGTACTGTAGTACACTCAAATGTCACAACCAGTGACCTCAATGTGCATACATACACCCAATGGCAATTATTGACCTCCTTGCAACACACAGTGTCTACACAACCAATCTGTCTTCTTGCAGTTCTTAAAACATAGTCTTGTAGAGAATCGATGACTTACCTGCAGTGCTCGAAATCGCCTGCTTTCTGAAAAATGGAGGTCATGACGCGCCCGAAATGCATTTACGGGCCAAAAAACTCTGTCCGATCAGTCCAATAGGACACTATCCGATAGGACAGTATAGTTGCCCTATAGCTTTACTCCCGCAAAGAAAGCTCCTCAATCAGAGATCGTTTGCCGATGCCTCCCATAGAGCTCCCGACAAGGGTGTAGTCGCCAACGCAAATAGGGAAGAGTAGTTGAAGCTCTTACCCTCGTACCGCTTCCTGTGGTTCTCTTGCTTGTAGCTCAACCCTTAGCATAAACCAGGCTCTGATACCATGAAAAGATGCAAGGGAGAGAAGAGAGCTTGAGCTCTTGCAAGCACACACACACTCACAAAACCCTAATAGAGGCTGAAAATCTTCTTCTTCTTCATTCAACACTCAACACACCATATATAAAGATAAGAGTACACACATATGAAAAGGTACTCAACCAAATACATACTAGGGTTCTCTATAGTGTGAACCCAACTAAATGAGCTATAACTATGCCAATCTCTAGAATGGCTGTCACACAGCCTGTCATCCCACTGACCGCATATCACCCATGATCTCACCAACCATGCCAGTGGTGTAAGTGTGGGACCTATCCCCCAGACGGGTCATCAGTGTCCACTGCCTCACTAGATGAGCTCAATATCTCAACAGGGAAGAGAGAGAGAGAGAGAGAGAGAGAGGTCATTTTCAAAAATGCTATACTTTACTTAGTTGATGTCATTTAATCTTACACGTTCCAAAATTAGTCAATTGATCTTCTTCTAGTGACTTTGATAGTCATTTATGCTGTAAAGATGGGTAATACGTGGTGGTCTTACATGTGCAAATGAAGTCTAGGGTGCCAAAAAATCCCAAAGCTTTGATAGTACAATATAGTAAATGCTTTTAATTTCATGCTTATTAGGCTTAGTAAATCAATTTTGTTTATGGATTGAAGAGCCATTTATGAGATGGGTAGAAGTTGGTAACTTGTATGCACAGATGACTTGCAAGTTCCTTGAGATGTGTTGACATTGATGCGAGAACTTCTTGAGTAGCAAGCCTTTCCTTAGGTATTGGGCTTTTGAAAATGGATTCTTAGTAGGCATTGAAGAACTTGTAGAGACTTCATGGAACCGGAGGCTTTGTCAAAGTCTTCTTTTCATAAGGGACATTCTTGGTTTGGATTAAGTTTTGTTGCAACTAGGCCTCCTGGGGTTTTTTAATAAAGGGTTGGTGATTGAGAACTAGTGGAAAGGCTTTAGGGACCCACTTAAGGGTAGGTTGTGGCTTTCTTTGTTGATGCCCTACTAGGAGTTGTTTCTATATGGAGGTAGATGCAGACGTGGTGCTTGAAGATGAAGAACTATCTGGCGATGAACTGGCTTTCGATGGTGGGGAGGTAACGACATTGGATTGTGTCGATGTTGAGACTTTATTATTATGGCATTCAAATGCTTGTTGTTGGTCCAACACATTTGATGTGGAGGCAATGTTCATGGAGTATAAAAGTGTAGGGTTAGGATTTTTTTCCATGGAGACACTCCTTATGACCCTATCAATTTTGCATTGGACCGCTATCATCTAGGTCCATCCAAGAATGACATGTTCTTTTAAATTTCCTATGTGCATAGCTAAAAAGAGACCAACCAAGTGATCGTTATCATAGTTTTAAGCAAACCAAGTACTTTGGTATTTCTAGCACTTATACCATCTATTCTCATGTTAGACTTTTCAAGTTGAGGTTTACCCAACTAATTCCATGTAGTAAAGGAGAGTATATTATGACTAGCACCCGTGTCAAGCATAGCATTATAGAACACTTTATCATAGGAGCTAGGCAATTCAATGGGTGTTCTAAGAGTTGGGATGTGATCCTCCATGTTATCGATTACCTCTCCAATATAAGCTTGTATAGTAGGTCCAATGTTTCCTTTCCGATATGTTGTTGAAGTTTTGTATGTCCTTCCCTTGCCTCCTGTTGGGCTTGGATCTTCTTTTGAGTGGCTCTTTCCATGGTAACTTTATTCTCATGAGAAGCATGTAAGGATTCTTTGGTAAGAGGTCCGTAGTATTTTTTAAACTTACTACCATTAAGGAAACTGATAATTCCAACTCTGTCAATCATGTCAACACATATAGTACCTTGTGGAGTAACTTCACAAACCCTAAATGGTCCCTTTCTAGTATATTTGAGCTTTTTCTTTTCACTACGGACCCCATACATAAATACAAGATCTCCTACCTCAAACTCCTTGTTCTTGAGATTTTAGTCAAACCACTTCTTTCTTCGGTCCTTTTACGCCAGCATGTTTTGCACTGCAATTTGTCTTTCCACTATAAGTTGTTCTAAAACAAACAACTAGTCAGCCAATTCATTACCACTGTAAGTTGTTTTGCACTGCAATTTGTCTTTCCACTGTAAGTTGTTCTAAAACAAACAACTAGTCAGCCAATTCATTACCATCAAGCTTTTCATTTATAAATACCCTTAAGCTTTTCATTTATAGATACCCTTAAGGTATGGATCATAAACTCCCAAGGCATTGTTGCCTCAAGTCCATACACCATCTTAAATGGTGTGTAACCAATTGTAACTTTATATGATGTGCAATAGGCCCATATAGCTACTATGAGCTTAGACTCCCAATCAGTGCATCGAGCCTCAACAGTCTTTTTCAATATTGAAATAAGAAACTTGTTAATGATCTTTGCCATTTGCATGTGGGTGTGCAATCATGAATGTGCTAGTGAGATTTTTGATAACATTGTTGGTGAAATGCTTACCTTGATCACTCACTAGCTCAAATGGACATCTAAAGCGGGTAATGATGTTCTTGTGTACAGAAGCTTAGAAGTCACCCCATAGCATTCGCTTTTCATGAAACTCTTGCTTCAGCCCCTTTGATTACATAATCTAGCAACAATGATGAAGCATGCTTGTGTGCCACGTGCTACAGGACTAATTGCACATGACCTTTGCCCCACATTCATTAACCCATACACATTATTCTCACATACATATGACCATACATAACCTCCCATCCTAAGGTTGCTACCCCACACATAAATCAAGATAATGCTTATTGGTAATTATCTTTCCTTAATCAACCATGAAGATAATGCTTATTGGTAATCCTCCCTAGCTCTTAGAAAGAAATGAAGCAGATATATGTTATTGTTTGTATAGTTTTTGTCTTTTTATCTTCATTAATACTTCATTCCCATGCAAGAGCATGGCCATTTGTAAGGCCAATGTGTAAGGTTTCATGAGTGTAGAAATTCCAAACATGGGTGCAATTATGGTTGTGGATATACTAAAGCATTCTTACAAACAAATAGATTTGCCTACTCATTTGGTGCTTACAACATATGAATTGATTAGGTTAGGGTAGTGGTTGGTACCTCCTTTGTTACTCAGTGATGTTGCTTGCTTGAGATCTCCTTCCTTTTGCTTGATGAAGATCCCTTGTTGCTTCCTTTGCTCTCGGTCTTTTTCTCTTGGCTTTGACTCTAGCCTTTGACTGCTTGTCCTTATCTTCATGTCCACCTTTTGGCATTGTCTTCTTCATTGTGCCTTTGGTGTAGACTTTAGCTTTGTTTCCTCTTATGCTTGTTGTTTTTGCTTTTACTTATGTTCGATGCTTTCATTCTTCTTCCTTAAGTAACATTTGTGCTTTATATATGGGTGTCATGCTTTGTAATGTGGTCACCTCATGGTTATGTGCTTTTGACATGCTTAGGAAAGTATTTTGTGCATCTTTGATTAACTTATACACATGTGTACCCATTAATAATAGTGAGGTGCTTTGACCAGGTGTATGTACCTTCCCTAATAAACTTCTCAACTCATGAAATGTCTGTGGATGTCATTTGCAAAGGTCTTACCAATTGAGCTTTGGAGCTTCAATATGGCAATGGCTAGTTGCTTACAATTTGGTAGAGTGAAAATGTGGTGAAATATGCTCAACTAATTCCCACCTATAACCCAAATGGAAAATGATGAATTTTGATGCTCATACAAGGTTAATATGACCCAAGGAACCCAATTTTAACCTTCAATTAGACCAATGTTTGCTAATGACTCCTTAATGACCATGTTTAAGGTTATAAAATAGTGATTAGTAATATCAAAACTTGAAGGATCCAATTGGGCTTGTAGATGTAAGAATTGAAGGGGCGTTTAGTATACCTTACTCACCCTTGATGGATTGAAAGGATTTAAGCCCAAAAAACTAGCTCTAATTTCTTGAAAAACACGAAATCAGGTTAAGAATCATGATTGGTCTTTTTGCTCTAATGTCGCACTACATGTACCAAATGCTACAAGATTTGGTTTGTGGGGTCTTCAAGTAGTAGTAAGGAAGACTCCTCTAAGAGGGTTTAACTTAATGTGAAGCAGAGGAGGTGAATGGTCCAAAAGACCAATCGTGAGGGCAGCGTCAAATTTGTGCTGCAACATTTTTCACCCGAGATCTTTAAGTTGTGGGGTCATCTAGAGGAGAGGAAGGAGTGCCTAAGAAGGCTTAAGCAATGGTGCTCTATGTGAGGAGAATGAGCAGTTACAAATTTAGTCCACAAGAAGAGTGTGACGAGCGATAAGGTTGAGATTAGCGAGTTAATTAGCACTAATGAGCATGAGTTAAGCTAATAAATTCGAGAGGGATGAAGTAAGCTTATAATGGAGAGGCTCATGATGAGGAGAGGGGAGCCTCTGATACCATGTTGAGAAACATGAGTACCATGTACACAACACTGGTGATGGAGGTGAGCTGTGCTAATCCTACACTAATCTAATGTGATTAGAGTGAACTAATCCTAAGCTAATCTAATGTGATTAGAGTGAACTATTCTTAGGTAGGTGTAACCTAAGTTTACTCATTATGATGAATAGACTAAACTAATTAAGCTTAGAATCAAGCACAATTAGGTTAAAAGATTAAGAATTGTACTCATAAAGAGGCTTGAGATCTTGCTTCATCTTTCATTGCTTGAACGACCCCATTTTATATGGGTTGGTACAACATTGGCTTTGCTAGCTCATGTGGGATAATTCCACCTTTGCTCATGTAGCTATTTTCTAGGCTTGTACTTCATTTGGATTACTCATACTCACTCCCTACCAACTCTTATACTCAATGGCACCACATTTCTCAATAATGTGTGTGTGGGGGGGTGTTGAAGACTAGAAAAAATCCTTTAAAAATGGTATTTAAATGATAAACAATATAAGACCTGATAACTTATTTTTCCACTTTATATCCAAGAAATAAACAATATAGACATGGAAATTTATTATCATATGTTAGAGAATGAGGTAGGAATCTACATATTGATTAATTGATAGCTTTAGTTATCTTAGGCTCCAACCATCATTGCTCAAATGTAGCTATAAAATATAACAATTTATGAAAACTAAAAGCATGGTGATAAAGTTACTATGGGGAGGCTCTTGTACCGTATTAGAATTATTAATATGTTAACCACTATTTCATGGTTACGTATTATTACACAATAAGGGACATAATACTTTTATCTAGATGATAAGTATACATTTATAAAGAAAATACCCACACCACATGATCATCACATATACCAATTGATCTTGCAGACATGTAACATACACATAAGTACTCAAAGTTGGATGTTGTAATATTAATTATTTAGCTGCTAGTGGCATAATGAAAATTTGAGAAGATGCCTAAAAGGAAGACCCACTTTATACAACATCTTTGGCAATATTATTCCAACATATGTAAGGAATTCCCAATGAATTCATCCTTAATGTATGATGATGCAATAGACGATGATGTAGCACTTGACTCGATGGTATACATAGTATTCCTAGAATATTCCCTAGGATACCTAACTTCATTATTAGTGGACGGTGGATGGTTGGTCACGTTCTTGATACGCGGGCAGTGACCATGTCCATACCGCATCACCATTCGCGTTATATATGTATCTACTACCACACCACCTACAGTAGTAGTATATATGGACACAATTATCACACAAGCTAAGGTATCAAATGCTTGTGAGTATTCACACCCTCCACACTTAGTACTTTCTCCATCCAAAGTCTATCTAGATTGTCATCTAAGCTCTACTTGAGAGCGCATGGGTGGACAGCACCATCACATTGTACTTGTATCAAAATTTTAAAATTCTCTATCTATTGCATTATTATTGCACTTTGTTTTACTATCTATCTTTTCTATGTACTATATTCTTATATGGTATCAGAGCTTAGGTGCTCTTAGCAAAACTACTGCATAAAGTTTAGTCATTCTTTGCATAAAATACTAGGAGTGATGGCTTCTACCTTTGCTATTGTTGTTCTCTAGAAATTAAAAATCAATGCATTTGTCCATGAGCCTTCACAAAAGGCAAGCTTGATGGGACAAACTACACTCTCTAAAAATTCAAAATCAATGTCGTTTCTAGAGTCTTATGAGATTCTAGAAACCATTCTGGGAATGAATGCAGAACTAGTGGGGGCCCTTGACCCCAATAATAACAGGAACACACTTCCACCAGATGCTACACTTCTTCGGGCATGGAAGAGGTGCAATGCTGATTCACTTTATGCCATCATCACCAGTGTAAGTGATTTTGTTCTTACTTTGATTCAACATATAACTAAGGCATCAAAGGCTTGGACCATACTGAGGGATCAGTATGAGACTTGGAATTAGACCACGCTTTAGAATATGGAGAATCAACTTACTGTTGAGAAGTTTGTTGAAGGAGAAGCTCCTGAATCATTTATCACGCGGATAAAAATTTTACAAGATCAAATGGTTGCTGTACAAAGACGGGTGAAGAACTAGCTTGGAGGTGCATCCGAATTCTTCCACAAAAGGATGATAGCTTGGCTACAACATTAAACCTCCATTAAACACTCAGGTGAGAGTTCCACCTCTATTATTTGAAGAATTTAGTGCTATGTTGCTCGAGGAGTAGATCGTCGGTTGAAGACCCGCGATGGCGGTGATGCTGCATTTTCTGCCAATGCTAAAGGCAAAGGTGCGGCATCTTCTGATAACAAGAAGAAGAAGCCAAAGAAGAAGAAGTTTCAAGGGAGCTATTACTACTATGAGAAATTTCAAGGGAGCTATTACTACTATGAGAAGAAGGGTCACGATGTCAAAGACTGTAGAAAGAAGCAAGCTGATGAAAAGAAAGGCACCTTGGAGTCTTCATGGAAGGGAAAGGAGTCAGTTACCAACACTAAGACCAAGCTTGAACTTTGGGTTACCTTTAAAAAGGTATGCTCATGTGCTCAAGCTCTAGTTTTTGTTGATGATTCATGGACTTTGGATAGTGGAGCATCCTGACACATGACCAGTAAAAAGGGCTAGTATAGTTATTGGAAGCCTCCAAAGAAACCCATCAGTGTTGTTGTTGGGAATAATGCTAAATGTCTAGCCAAAGGGTCTAGAACCATATCTTTTGTGGAAGCCTACATGTGAAGAGAAGAAGCTATCAAATGTGCTCTATGTACCTCAAATCCAGAGGAATATGTTGTCAGTTGCTGTGTTGGACAGATTGTGGACTTGAAGAAGCAGGCTTCAAGAAAGCTGAAGCAGAAATCCTAGATGATGCTGGCAAGGTAGTCGGCAAAGGAGTACGGCGCAACAATCTGTAGCTGAGTGCCCTTACAACGATTGCAGATAAGAGCACGATCAGGTTATGGCACGAGTGATTTGGTCGAATTGAATTTGTAGTGCTGTGAACGAGATGTAGAAAAAGGGAATGGTATCCAATTTGCCTGCATTTTAATTTTTCATAATTGCATGAACCATCTGAAGCTTGTATGATGGGCAAGCAACAATGCAAGGCATTTCCATAGGAGAGCAGTAGGATAAAGACTCGCCGATACATGTTGATCTTTGTGGTAAGATGTCTACTATTGTATTGGGGGGATCTTCTTACTTTATGCTGTTAGTTTGACGATTACAGTAAGAAGATGTGGGTTTATTTCCTTCGAGGATAAGGCTGAAGCTTTTGGCAAGTTTAAACAGTGGCATAAGCTTATGGAGAATGAGACATGAAAGAAGGTGAAAAAGTTTCATACAGATAGAGGAGGAGAATTTCTTTCAGAGAAATTTGATGGCTACTACAAGGAGAATGGCATCAAGCACCAACTTATAACTGCTCATACACCTCAACAAAATGGTGTTGTAGAACGTGGTAATCGGACCATCATGGAGATGACTCGATGCATGCTAAAAGGGAAAGGGTTACAAGACACTTTCTGAGCTGAAGTAGTAAGCACAACAGTTTACATCCTCAATTAAAGCTACACAAAGGCGCTTAAGGATATCACACTGCAGGAGGCCTACTCTAGTAAGAAACCTTCAATGTCTCATTTCAAAAACTATGAATGTTATGTGCGTATGCCAAATGCATCCAAGAAGAAGCCTGATGCCAAAAGCAAGAAGTGTATATTTCTTGGATACAGTCAAGAGTTAAAGGCTTATTGACTTTATGATCCAGAGGTGAAGAAGATAATCACCAGCTGAGATGTGGTATTTATGGAGTAGCCACACTTAGTGGAGGAGACAAGTCCATCCACTACATCAATCAGAGAAATAATCCACCATAAGCCCAATCCACCAGCTAGATTTCCTCTCAAGGAGGAGGAGTTTCAGAGGATGAAGTCTCTTACACATCACACCTACCTGCTGCTACACCATATGAAAAGACACTTTCAAAGTGGGCACAATAGCTCTTTGATGAGCACAATCGATTTAGTAGATTGATGACGCAGATCACAGAAGAGCATCTGATCTCATTATCAACATGGCCTTGATGGTGGCTGAGATAATGGGAACACTGAAGAAGCTAGGCACCTTGGACAAAGCCTTGGCACATCCAAAGTGCAACGCTATGAAGCAATCAGAGTATGACAGCATCATAAAGAACAACACCTAGGAGCTAGTTGAATGACCACCAAATAGAAAGGTAATTCGTACTAAATGGGTTTGGAAAGCTAAGTATAAGGTTGATGGCTCACTTGAAAAATACAAATCTAGGTTGCTTGCACAAGGATTTTCACAAGTGGAGGGTTTTGACTTTGTTAAACCTTTGCTCTCACAGCTTGCATGACAACTATTAGGGTGGTACTTGAATTGGCTGCTCATAAACAGTGGTGAGTTTTCCACACAGATGTCAAATCAGCATTTCTAAATGGACATCTTGGAGGTATATGTAACTCAGTCTCACCAGGTTTTGAGTGGTGTTTCTCTTGGACTAGCAAGAAACAACCTACAATGGCACTCTCTTCTACAGAGGCTGAGTATAAAGCAACTTGTTTTGCTGCTTGTGAAGCAGTGGGCTGAGAAGGATTTTAGTGGACATGGGAGTTTATATTAGTGGGGCTACAATCTTACAATGTAACAACCAGAGTTGCATGGCTATTGCCTATGTTTCATGCGCGAACAAAGCACATTGAGATTCTATATCATTATGTACGACGAGAGTTGATTAAGGATGAGATAGTGGAGCTAGAGTACTATTCTATGGACCAGAACTTTGTCGACATCTTCACCAAGGCTCTTGGGAAAGATTAGCTCACTTGTCATTTCCATTGACTTGGCATTGGGCCAAGAACATAATCTGTCTTCGGGGGCAGACATTGAGGTGGGGTGTTAGTATACACTCTATGCCTGCTTCTGAGCATGTATCTCACATTTATGTTTGGTGCACATTTATAAAGGCCCCCATTATGAAGAGAAGGCATTGGTGCACGTATCTTTAGTGGGAACCCCGACTTAGACACCAATGGGGTTGTTATTGTGACCATTGATGGTTTAGGAGATGGTGAGAGGAGTAGGCTTCTGGAAGGTTCCAGGGGGGGCAATGGCCCCCTTGGTGGGGGCGGGGGGCATGAGCCCTTGGCTCGTCGACGGTATAGAGAATATTCCCTAGGATACCTAAGTTCATTATCAATGGTGGGGTGGTGGACAGTTAGCCGCATTCTTAATATGCGGGCGGTGACCGCGTCCATACCGTCCATGTTCTATATGCGTCTACCACACCACCACCAGCACTATATATGGACACAATTATCACAAGCTAAGGTATCTCTCCCTCCCTCCCTCCCCCCCCCCTCTCTCTCTTTCTCTCTCATTCATTTTCTCTCTTCTCTTTCTCTTCTAGTGGCATTCCACAAGCTTGGTAGATCCTCAAGCAAAAATGCTTAAAGGTTGACCTTTCCACCAACTCACTTGTATTAAGTTCCACTTGTCTCAAAAAGCTACACATGCTAAAAAAATGATTTAAGGTTGGTATTTCCATTAACTCACTCGCAATAAGCTCCACATGTCTCACAAAGTGTGAGACACAAAGCCAAAGTTTTGGTTCTCTTAATTTGATGCCATGCTCTTTGGCCATATAACACACTAATTCTTGATAGTGTGGCACAAAGTAACTACCTAGTGAAGTAATTATATGGTTTTGATGGGCATATGATGTCAAAAAACTTAGCCAACACACAATTAGGAACTGTAAGACGGATGTTCGATTTTTGCAGTGAGGCAGAAAAGAGGATTCGAGATTTTTTGCAGTGAGGCACAAAAGAGGATTCGAGATTTTGTATGGCATGCTGTGCTGAGGGAGAAAGGGCAAAAGAATGCATGGCCTAATGATTATTGTCGAA
Organism: Cibotium barometz; assembly: GCF_041138505.1. Classification (NCBI taxonomy): domain Eukaryota; kingdom Viridiplantae; phylum Streptophyta; class Polypodiopsida; order Cyatheales; family Cibotiaceae; genus Cibotium; species Cibotium barometz. The sequence goes on from NC_141066.1 coordinate 35,145,675, forward strand.
ATTACCAAAATAGGGAGATCATTGAAGCTACTTAACCTAAAAAAAAGAATATTCTCCCTTTATTAATAGGGGAAAGAAAACAGTTGGGGGACTATATATTGCCAAGATTTAATTTGGTCACTGAATAAGAAAAATCAAACTAAACCTTAAACTTTTTTTTTTAGTGACGACATGTCTATCTACTTTTTTTATTAAACACAACTTACTCCCTCTCCACGTGGCCAAACGAGAGGGAGAAAAGAGGCTAGAAAAAAGAAAGATTTTTGGCTTTTTGAAATTTAAAATGAAAGTATAATATTTTTCAAGCTTAGGTCACGCTTAGAAAAGTACTGTATTGCATGTTCATCACTGACTGACCATTTATAGAGAACCTAGATTTGGCCCTAGAACTTAGAGGTGGTATCTTAAGGAAAAACATGTTGATCACACTTTTGTTACTCAGTGGGAACCAAACCCACATTGAAGATATGGTCCAAGAAGGGGGGAAAGTTGGAAAAAACAATCCCCTAGAGGTTGCACTACTGAAGCAATGATGGAGGCATGTATCTTGTTGGGTTATCAGATATCTTGGGAGCACTGTAGCTTCTTGATGGAAGAGGAGAGATGGGATTTTCTTTGTAAGATTTTAAATGAAGTGAAAAATGATAAGTAGAGGACTTAGGGAAGTACACATTTTTACTTGTTTCTTAGTATCTCTGGACCTCTTTTTAAGTTTATATATATAACTATTATTATTGATAAAAAAAAGAAAAGAAAAGAAAAGAAAAGTATTGTATTGCGCTTGTCCACTTTAATTTGAGGATGGCCATAGCAGAAAGTTTCGGGCGGGGTGCGGCTGTATGAAAGTGTGGAACGTCATGCGGGCGGTAACCTCACTGTCCGCCCATGTACCCCCCACGCCAACCAGTACTGCGGGGTGCTTTGTAGCGAAACTCGGCCAGAGCCTCTGTCCAAAAGGAACTTCAAAACAAGGAATTATTGCAGGGCGATGAAGATGATTAAGCTGTTGACAAGCTTTGGTTCCTCAACAGAATTTCTCTTTGCCTATGTGTTAAGCTTTGCTAAGATTTGGGACCTCTTCTCTGTCTACGAAAGAAACAGGAGGTTAGTTTTGACCTACAGATCTAACCTAAATAGGTTCATACAGCTGCCATTGAAATTTTGAACTGATTTTTGGGCAGGCTTTTTCAAAGACTTTTATCTGTGAGGCCTGCTGAGACAAATGACTGTTGGACATTTTCAAAGCTGAGCTCCAACATCTTCGCCAGGTTTCTGTACACACCACTAATCCTCTTTATTTTAAATTTTTTTTTTGAATAACGTAATAAATAAATTGCTAAAATAAACTCCTTCTGGGTTTTATCAACAAACATCTCTTCCAAATTCTCAAAATCCTGTATGTGCGTTCAAAGAGTAAAACCCCTTACTTGTGAACTGCAGTGCCCAGACAGTGCATGTGCTACATGGGTTGGGGCTCTTACATGTTTCCCACCCCTCTCCCCCACAACTTGCACAAGCCTTAAGCATGTCAGACAAATCTTGTTTTGGTAACGAAACAAATGGGTGCACGTATGCAGTATAGAAACTTGCCCGCCCTTTTTAATGTCGGGATGACAATAGAGAGACTCGCTGGACATATTGGAGCCTTGCACAAATTGTGTGGCGATGATGTACGGCTGAATGAAGCACTTCACGCAGCGGTTCTTATGGATGAACAAGTGACACCCATTTCCTGGGACATAATCCATAGTCTTTTGCAGGCTTGCATCCAAAAGAAGGATCTAGAAACCATCAGACAAGTTCATTTGCTATTGATCAGCAGCGGACTTGGCTCCATTGCATGCTTGGGGGACCACCTCATCCGTTTGTTCACTTCATGCGAGAGTCTGTTAGAAGCACAAAGAGTGTTTTGCAAGGTTGTACAGCCAACTGTTTACACTTGGCATGCAATCATTTCAGCCCATACGAAGCTTGGAGAGAGTAACCAAGCACTTGATTTATATCTCAAAATGCAGGAGGAGGGCTTAAAGCCCAATAAGTTTATTTTCTTGTGTGTTCTCAAAGCGTGCAGCAACGTGAAAGGTGTAGGTGAGGGCAGAAACATACATGATGAAATCATTAGATCTGGACTTGAATCAGATCTGATCACTAGGAACACCCTTGTGGATATGTATTCGAAATGTGGGAGCTTAGAAGAGGCATGCCATGTTTTTGAGAGGTTACATAAGAGAGACATGGCATCATGGGGTGCAATGATCGCAGGATACGCTGCACATGGTCTTGGTATTCAAGCTCTTGAAATCTTCAAAAAGATGCAACAAGAGGGCTTTACACCGAACGCAGTTATTTTTTTGTGCACCTTACGGGCATGTAGCAGTATAGAAGCATTGGAACAAGGAAGGCTTCTACACGACCAGATAATTTGCAGTGGACTTCAGTTGGATGAGTTAGTTGGTAGTGCCCTTATTGACATGTATTCAAAGTGTGGGAGTCTAGAGGAGGCTGACAAAGTGTTTGAGAAGTTGCCGAATCGAGATGTGGTGTCATGGGGAGCAATGATTGCCGGATATGCAGAGCAAGGGCAAGGTGTGGTTGCTCTTACATTTTATGAGGAAATGCAATCAGAGGGTATAAAGCCAAGCAAAGTGACATTTTTGGGTGTACTGAAGGCGTGTGGGATAATGGGGGCTTTAGGGCAGGGGAGATTGATACATAAGCAAGTTATCATGGACAACCTTGGGTCTAACTTAGTGGTTGGAAATGCTCTTGTTGATATGTATGCAAAATGTGGAAGCCTAGAAGAGGCACGTAAAGTGTTTGACGATATGCCATGCAGGGATGGGATATCATGGAATTCAATTATTCAAGGATATGTCCAGGATGATCTTGGTGTTTCTGCTCTTGAGCTTTATTTAGAAATGCAAAACAAAGGTATAAAGCCTAACAAAGTCACATTTCCAACCATTTTAAGAGCTTGCTGCAGCTTACGGGCAGTAGTAGAGGGCAGGCAGATACATGACTCGATCATTAGAAGAGGATTTGAATTGGATGTGACAGTTGAGAGTGCTCTTGTTGACATGTATGCAAAGTGTGGTGGCATGGAGGAAGCACGCAAAGTGTTTGATGCAATGCAAAACCGTGATGTTGTATCTTGGGGTACAATCCTTGCAGGATATGCTCAATGTGGAGACTGGGGGTTGGCAAGGCAGTGCTTTGCAAACATGCAAAGCCAGGGTTTTAAGCCAGATGGCTGGATTTTCAGTAGTATTCTAACGGCCTGCAGTCATGCAGGTGAAGTGGAAGAAGGTCGATGGTACTTCATATCCATGATACATGATTATGGCATTAAACCTACTGTGGATCATTTCAATTGCATGATTGACCTTCTAGGTCGTTCAGGGTGCTTGGAGGAGGCAAGAGATATAGTCCAAAGCATACCGGCACAGGTTGATGTCAATGGATGGACATCTTTACTCACCAGTTGCAGAATGTATGGTAACAGGGAGCTCGGAAATGAATGCTTTGCTGAAGCTACACGGTTGGACTCAGACAGTGCTGCTGGCTTTGTGCTCATGTCAAATATTTATGCTGATTCCCACATGATGTCTGATGTTTTAAAAGTAAAAGAGCTGCAAAAGTGTGCTGGTGTGTGGAAAAAGCCTGGGAAGGCCTCAATCGAGCTAAATGATCATATGCAAGAGTTTATTATGGGGGATGACAGACATTCACAGAGTGGTTACATGGATGCAAAATCGAGGAGGTTGAGAAAGCAAATGGAGGAGCTAGGATATGTGCCCCAGTTTGAAGTTGTGCTGAACCTACTGTCAGGTGTACAGGAAAAAGCTCTTTATAAAAAACTTGAGAGTAGTGGACATCAGCACGTCAAGTGGACAGGAAAAAGCTCTTTATAAAAAACTTGAGAGTAGCGGACATCAGCACGTCAAGTGGACAGGAAAAAGCTCTTTATTTGTTGAATTTCTGTAGTACCAAGGCTGAACATCAACGCTTGTCCACCCTGTACACACCTGCTGCCCAGCTTGTTTGTACACCTACTTGCTGTGATATACCCAAACTTCTTGACCTTTCTGCCCCACCCCAGCCTCTTGAGACAGCAGATTTTAAACTTTTATAAACCATGCTTGTTTTCTGATCTTCCTTTACCCAAGACTTGTGATAGTTCGCCAAAGCTTACGAAAAACCAAAAGCATACCGATTTATAAGAGAATGGACCAGATTTAGAACCCCTTATCATGAGAAATTGTATGCAGTGCCACGAGGTAATTGCCTCCTAAGTCTCCATGAGAGAACTGCATAGCTCATCCACTCCTCAGTTTGACTTTAGAGTACATTGTCATGCAAAAGGCTTATTGTGCCTCTCAAAGTTGAGACTGTGTGAATGCTAATTTCCTGGGAAGTGCTGGGTGTGTTTGCCTTGCCACAGAAAAGTGAAGGTATGCACTAATGCTCTCACCAATCAGCATGTGTTGGTGTCCACCACGGCGATTCAACAAATATCTGAAATCCATGTACTCTCAAGTTTTTTATAAAGAGCTTTTTCCTGCCCACGTGTGCTGGTGAGTAAATCATGTTATGAGCAGCTTGATCAGCTCTATGCAGCGGACTTCCAAATGTGGGCCTATAAAAAGCCTTTATTAGCCCCCATTCTTCAACTGAATGTTGTTGAGCGTGAAATTTTTCTTGTTCAGCCTTCCCACAGCCCTTGTTGCCAACACAATTGGCAGGTGGTGTTCATGTGTAAACAAATGTTTCAGAAGACTTGGGTTGTAAGTCAGGTTGTAGTTTGCTCACACGCAGCTTGGGCCTGTTGCTGCTGGCATTCCTGCTGCTACAGGGCCGCCTGAGAGTTGTCTGCCCGTCAGGTTGCCTGCCACTAAAGCCTGGCTAGGCTTGCTCTATGTAGCGTGTTGCTTGGGCTGTGGTCTCTGAGTGGGCTTGGCTGCCCGTGCGCAAGGCCCATTGGCCTACTGGCCACCTCCTTTCAAGGGCTCCAGGCATACGAACTCTTTACTGCTAAGCAATCACTCCAATCCTCTTTGATCTCCACCTGTTGGAGCTCCTAGCCAAGACTGCCTGCTCTCCTCCCCATGCAAGGCAAGAAGAGCATGCAGTTTTCATACTGAACAGCCTCCCACCCATAGCAGATAAAAACTCCAAGCTTTACAATCAATGTATCCAACCAGTTTGAAATAAAGAAGCTATATTTGAACAAAAGGCTCAAACGCAGAAAATTAGAGCAGCAGACCCCAATCAACATCATATTGAAAAGAACATTGCATCGAGAGAATTCTCTTTTGCTCTGATTACACCCGACTGTCATCTCTCTGAAAACGTCCTCATCTGGAAAGCCCTTCGTACATGCAAGGAGTCTCTCCTCCTCCTTAATGCATGAGCCAATGAGCATGTAATAACTACCACTGCTTTCTCCTAGGTGTGCATGTATCTACCTGGGCACCACCACCTATTTCCGGCTCTTAAGCGCTACAAATATTAAACCCATTACTACCCTTCATGCCTGAGATATGATTCCCATGCTCTACCCCTAAACATGTATATGGGCTCCAATGGTCAAGCCACTTGGCGCATTCAAACTGTGCCAATACTCAGCATGCTAAAAAGGTGGAGTGTCCTCCATTAGCATCAAGATTTAAGCCATTTGTAGTGCCTGACCGTCCAAGAGGACGACATCCTGCATATCTATTTTGCCTCTCACATCCTCCCTCCCTTGAGGCGAAAGTGCATTGTGGTGGAGCTTCTGATAGATGTGAGAACCGACGTCTTTCCTCTCTTGCCATACTTGGAATTGTCTCCTCTTGGTCAACATTAGGTCATCTAATGCTTGCATTGCCACTATATAAAGTCTCTAAGCTTGCACAAACACTAGCGTAAACCTCCAAATCAGCACCAAAGCTTTGTGAAGTCCTATAACTAGCACATATCGTGGCTAAATTATCCAATGCCTCATCAAGTTCTTCATCTGGCCCCAACTCCACGGTGTCAAAAATTGTCTCCACAAGGGCATCTTCCTGTTCCTTGCTTACCCGTCTGTGTGAGATCCTTGTGAGGCTCTCTCTCTTTCTCTCTCTAGCACACAAAGGCGTCATGTCCTCCAATACCCCATCCGACTAATCCTCCGATGACCAAGTCCTAGTATCCCCAACTCCAAGGCTATCTTCTCAAGCAGTCATAAGGCTTTCCCTGGCCCTGTCCTGCATAGGACTCCTTGTCGAGTAGGAAACTCCACACCTGTGTTGCGCTCCTGGTCGTCAACTCCACTTGGCCTAATGAAATCCAAATCTGGAACCAAGTCTGCCTAGCTTTCCTCTTCTTCACTTGAGCCCTTTTCACTTTCTACCTCATGCTGCCTTCCATAAACACACTGCATCACCATCTTCCTCAAAGAAATCAGCTCCCTACAACTCTGAAAAATGTACAAGGATGGCCCTCTATAGCCTCATTGCAGCATGCTCTGTAGATATGCCAGGTTGCTATGTTGTTGATGAACTTCCAATGTAATTCATGGAGTGAGTGGGATCTACAGAACGGTGGTGGTGACAGCCTTAGCTACCTACTTGTGCAATTCTCCAGGTTCAAGCCACCTTTGCCAGAGTAGTACGACTGTATGTAACCAAGGACGTTATTACATGCACTGAGCTTGATCGTGATAACGCACAACAGGGCCTTCTTTATACCTTTATGTGGTGAGAATCTGTAGCAGCCAATTTAGAGAGTAGAGAGAGAGAAGAGAATGAGAATGTAGAAGACGACACTGTTGAGAGATGTAATCGTGGTGTTGTGTGTATGTGAGAAAGCACCCTAGAGGTGCAAGATATTGTGTGTATGTGTGTATGTGGGAAAGCACCTTAGAAGTGCAAGATATTGTGGTGAGATGGAATGCCACATGTAATATTGTATGGTGTGTGAGTGTTGACCAAAAGAAGTGGAAAAGGAGTTGCCACATAGATGATGATGTGTAAAGTGGGATAAGGCTAGAGAGCCTATATCATTGTATGGTTCATTGTGATATGCAATACAAGAGAATAGTGTTGAGTGTGCAATCTCTCTCTCTCTAGTTATGGAGTTTTTAGTGTGGTTTAATCCACCTTAATTATGTTGCTTAATCTATGTTTATCACCATGATCAATTCCATTTCTAGAATCTTAACATGGTATCAGAGCCAACTGGGCTCTTGGTCATGGGTGATTATTATGTATATTAGCTTGTTTGTGTGTTTGTTTGATTAAGCATTATTTTCAGTTATTATGAGAAAAAAATTATGCACACTCATATTATCATTTGGATTTGCATTTGTGATGAGGATTTGAGAGAGAGATTGCATACTCAACACTATTCTCTTGTATTGCATATCACAATGAACCATACAATGATATAGGCTCTCTAGCCTTATCCCACTTTACACATCATCATCTATGTGGCAACTCCTTTTCCACTTCTTTTGGTCAACACTCACACACCATACAATATTACATGTGGCATTCCATCTCACCACAATATCTTGCACTTCTAAGGTGCTTTCCCACATACACACATACACACAATATCTTGCACCTCTAGGGTGCTTTCTCACATACACACAACACCACGATTACATCTCTCAACACCCCCTCTTAATCGAGGTGTTCCACAACTCACCCATCATCCATCACCCATATCAATGTAGCATTGCACAACCGCAATCGCTACCTCTCAACAGACACAGTATTGGGTCCCCAATACCTAGTGAAGCCTCCCATTAGCATCAAGATTTAAGCCATTTGTAGTGCCTGACCGTCCAAGAGGATGACATCCTGCATATCTATTTTGCCTCTCACATCCTCCCTCCCTTGAGGCGAAAGTGCATTGTGGTGGAGCTTATGGTACATGTGAGAACCGACGTCTTTCCTTTCTTGCCATACTTGGAATTGTCTCCTCTTGGTCAACATTAGGTCATCTAATGCTTGCATTGCCACTATATAAAGTCTCTAAGCTTGCACAAACACTAGCGTAAACCTCCAAATCAGCACCAAAGCTTTGTGAAGTCCTATAACTAGCACATATCGTGGCTAAATTATCCAATGCCTCATCAAGTTCTTCATCTGGCCCCAACTCCACGGTGTCAAAAATCGTCTCCACAAGGGCATCTTCCTGTTCCTTGCTTACCCATCTGTGTGAGATCCTTGTGAGGCTCTCTCTCTTTCTCTCTCTAGCACACAAAGGCGTCATGTCCTCCAATACCCCATCCGACTAATCCTCCGATGACCAAGTCCTAGTATCCCCAACTCCAAGGCTATCTTCTCAAGCAGTCATAAGGCTTTCCCTGGCCCTGTCCTGCATAGGACTCCTTGTCGAGTAGGAAACTCCACACCTGTGTTGCGCTCCTGGTCGTCAACTCCACTTGGCTTATTGAAATCCAAATCTGGAACCAAGTTTGCCTAGCTTTCCTCTTCTTCACTTGAGCCCTTTTCACTTTCTACCTCATGCTGCCTTCCATAAACACACTGCATCACCATCTTCCTCAAAGAAATCAGCTCCCTACAACTCTGAAAAATGTACAAGGATGGCCCTCTATAGCCTCATTGTAGCATGCTCTGTAGATATGCCAGGTTGCTATGTTGTTGATGAACTTCCAATGTAATTCATGGAGTGAGTGGGATCTGTGGAGGTGGAGATGGAGCCATTAAAGGCCACTTGGAGTAAGTATGGTTGCACATTGTTATGTGGTGGGTGGTCAGATATACGCAAGAAGAATGTGTACAATATTTTGGTGTCCTCTTGCAAGGGCACTATGTTTTTGCGTGCCATTGATGCATCTGTGCGCCTGGGACAGGAGAGTTTATATGGTCATACCTCTGTTAGGCTATCATGGAGATAGGCCCAGAAAACATAGTGCAGGTGGTTAGTGACAATGGTAGCAACTGTCTCTATGGGACGGATGCTAGAGGATGAGTTCCCGCAGATTGTATGGACTCCATGTCCATCCCATAGTCTAGACTTGCTCATTGAAGATCTTGCCAAGATTCGCTGAATTGCTGACATCTTTGACACTGCGCGTAGCTTGTTACCAAGAGGCCCAAGGTCTCGGCAATGTTTCATGCCAATAGTGACCTTGAGCTTTTGAAGCCCTCACAAACTAGGTTTGCATATATGTTCATTGTGGTTGAGAGGGTAGTGAGAGTCCGACAGGGACTAATGCGCACAGTGGTCTGTCGAGAGTGGATGAGCTGGGAGGACCATGAGCACCCGCCGAAGGCAGTTGCTTTTGCACGCAGAGTGATGCAAGAAGGTTGGTGGAAGGAGGTAGAGGCTTTGTTGAGCGCTCTTCAACCAATCTATAGTGTTCTTCGCATCACTGACATGGAGGATAACACTCTTGGACTCTTGTACGAGTTCATGGACCGGATTGGAGAGGCTCTTAACCGATGCACTCTCGTGACAGATGAAAGCTACTAAACTTCCAACTAGTTGCCTTCTTGTTGTAACTTGTATCGTAGGCTTTAGCTAAGAGCTTTGATCATTTATGGCTAATTTTTAGGGTTGAGGACATTCGATGGGTTTGGAACGTTCGGTGGGATTGGTTCCATAGACCAATCCACGCGGTTGCCCACATATTGCACCCTCTTTGGCATAGTGAGGCACAGTATGTTAATGAAGAGTTGGAAGATGGATGTCAAGATTACATTGAGAAATGGACTGGAGGAGATGTGGAGCTCATGAGACGCTTAGAGGATGAGCGGCTAGTGTATCGGAATGCTAGCCACGCAAGTGACGTTGATTCTACCGAGGAGGCTACTGATGAGGACATCGAGGATGTTGAGGATTGAGTGCCGAGACTCCAGATTGAGGATTCTAGTCTTTGGGGCTATCAAGGTCCTCTAGTTTACTATCTGTCATTCATGATTGCATCTATCAGCATGCTTTACTTTGTGCATTTTCAGACTTCAGTTTTCTTTTTTTGTATCAGCTCAGGATTCAGACTTTTTGTAATCACTTTGAGTGCCATTATTGAGTAGTTGCCATTATTGATGATGGAATCCAGATCTTGATTCTTGATTTTGCCAGTTTATTTATGCCAATTGGTCAGTTGGGTGCCCACTGTAACTGGGCCACCCAGATTCTTTAGTTTTAGCTTGTAAACAAGTTTTAATGTGTAAATGATGCATGTTTAATATTGTTTTGCAGGGAAGGCAACATATTTTTAACATATTATAAACTTGTATATAAATTTTGGGGCTTGTATCCCTGCTTTTTGTATGGAACGTTTTTGAAACTTCTGGGAAATGAAAGAAACATTTATGAAACACATTTCATGAAATGCCTGGCAACTATGCGAGTACCCAACCTTATATTCCATCTTACGGAGTGCCCTCGCCAGGTCCTACACTTGTGTCTGGTATTAGTGGATTTTTTGAGTTTCTCCTCAACCTTTACATTCTGGATATGGGTACCAGCCATCCTGGACACCCCCACCTCCATTCTTTCATGTCTCTATGTCCAGAAATGCTTTCACAGAAAAGACTCATTTCAATGGGTCTAATTACATCACCTGGGCTAATCTTATGGAACAAGTTTTCACTTCTCAAGGTTCCTGGAACCTGGTGAAGGGACCAAAACCCCACCCCTCACTAGCACCTCCTGAAGTTTTCACTTCTCAAGGTTCCTGGAACCTGGTGAAGGGACCAAAACCCCACCCCTCACTAGCACCTCCTGAAGTTATCCACTATTGGGAGGCTAGGAATGCCACTGCCATAGTGGAGCTTATGCAAGGTCTTCTGCCGAAGTTTCATTCACAACTCTAGCAGTTCCCTTATGTCTCTGATAGATGGACACACCTTGCAGAGAGATATGTAGCACGTGATCGCACACATCCCATTGATCTCAAGCATCAAATCCAAGTTTTCTCTATAAAAGAGAGTGATGACCTGACCGTCAAGGTTGCTGAATACCGACGCCTTAACGCGGAGTATGTCACCACTGGCTCCGCCAAGTCTCAGGAAGACCAGGTTATCACTTTACTGAACAAGTTGTCTCCTAGTTTCTTTTGTTTTGTCACGCAGACCATTAGTCTAGAACCTATGCCTAACCTATATGAGTGTGAGTGCCAACTCCTGCGCTTCGCTCGGTTGCATGCCCAATTTCATCCCAAGAAGTCTTCCTCCTCTACTCAAGAGGGAGCCCTTGTGTCCAATACCACCTCTACTCAAAAAGGCCAGCAAGGGAAGGGGAACAGCAACTCAGGTAATCAAGGCAAATCTCAAGGCAACAATACTGATCCCAAAAATCTTGCCTCAACACCCACTCCCTAACTGGTGCAGAATATTCCCAAAAAGAATAGATTCTGCACTCATTGCCAAATGCCTGGACATGTTGATGATGAGTGTGGCATTGAAGCCAAGGAAAATAGCGCTAACAACCCCACCACCTCGAATCGCCAAAACAACCAAGGTGGTAGTAATGTCCCTAATTGGCGGTCAAGAGGGGGTAATAATCCAACACCTACTCTGTATTGTTCCCCACCAAGGAACTAGCAACAAGGCAATGGTATGAATTGGTCTAGATCATCTCCGTGGTGACCCACTAGTCACGTCGCTCAAGCCCCCCCCCCCCCCCCATTCAGTTTCCTTTGCCACCCTGGAAGAGATGTTTGATTGGTCATCTCTTACACCACATCCCGACCCCTTGGCCAATGTTGCTCAGGTCACATTTGAGGTTGATTTTGGCCACTCTTCCGGAAGGAAGAAGAAACAACGTACTAGACGAGGCAATCAACGTGTGGAAGCATCCGCCCTCGTTCAGATTTGTTAGTTACCTGATGATCTTTCTGTGCCCATCATTGAAGCCCACCCAACACTTTCCTGTGGCCATCTGGTCACTTGGGTAGTTGACAGTGGAGCTACACACCATATGGCACGCAATGTTGACATTTTCATCTCTCAGCGACCTGCTAAGGGTGAAGTTCGATGTGGCAACAATACATTGATGCCCATCAAATCTGTTGGCACCGTTTTATTTGACACCAACATAGGCCCCAATAGGCAACATTGGACATTGTCTATCTTGTTCCTAACTTGGGACTCAATTTACTTTCTGTATCCCAGCTGACCCAACTTGATCGTGGAGTTTACTTCAACAAGCGAGTTGTAGAGGTGATTGATGAGACTACCGGTCTCGTTGTTGCCCGGGGTCAAGCACAAGAGGATGGCATATACCGGATGTCTACTTTTTTTATCTGAGTCATCTTCCGAGGGTTTTGAGTTTCATCGGGTTTGTGCCTATGTGACCAGAGCTCCTTTAGACACTGAACGACTATGGCACTTTCGCTATGGTCACCTACCATATGACACTCTCTATGAGTTGTCTAGAGACCGGTTGGTTGAAGGCATACCAAGCCTCAAACTGATAAAGGATGTCTGCCAGCCATGTCAAATGGGTAAGCAATATTGTTCACCATTCCCACATCATGCTACTCATCGTGCTCAGGGTATCCTCAAGTTGATTCACTTCGACTTGAGTGGGCAATTCCCAACTCCCTCCTTGAATGGGTCTCTCTACTACATGCTAATTCTAGATGATTATTCAGGGTACATGTGGGTGTATTTCCTGAAGCATAAATCAGATGCCTTACAATACTTTTCCACGTGGGATTGGTTAGTCACTAATCAAATGGCCGTCTCGATTGGGAGTGCTCACAATGACAATGGTGCGAGTTTATATCCCATCAATTTACTGAGTTCTTACAAGAACAGGGCATTCAACGCCAACTCACGTCCACCAACTCTCCCTCACAAAATGGAGTGGTCAAGCGCAAGGACTGAACTGCGATGGATATGGAACACTCCATGCTCTTTGCAGCTGAGCTGCCTGAACGCCTTTGGTCAGAATCGGTCAACAATGCAGTGTACCTTCTGAACCGTTGTCCCACGGTCGTTGTTTCTCACAGGACCCCGTTTGAGGCATTTTATGGCGAAAAACCGACTGTTGCCCATTTCCATTTCTTTGGGTGTTGTGTGTACTCTCACTCCGAATGACACGAGGGGCAAGCTTGAGCCAAGGAGTGAGTTGCTCATTTTTGTGGGCTACTCTTCTGAATCAAAGGCTTACAAAGTTTTTGATCCAAGATCGAACAAAGTCTTCGTTCGTCGAGACATTGTCTTTGATGAGCGGGGTTTACTTCGCCTTCCACTGCCCATACCATCCGAACACGAAACTCCGACTGTGCCACATGAACCCAATCAGTCAACTATTACTCCGCCTTTTGAGGAGCCTTCCTCCTCCTGACAGCCACCTAGGACCCTTTACCTCGCTGGCACCAACAAACCATGCGTGATTCTGGCATGCTTCCCCATGATACCCCTTTGGATTGTCCTCATCGGTCCACCAGGCTCACTCCTCATGCCTCATTTGCCTTTGTTTTCTCTGCAGACTATGTGGCGCATGATGAGTCAACATCGTGGAAAGATGCTATCCAACAGCCAGCCTGGAAACATGCTATGGAACAAGAACTCGAAAGCATTGATCGTAATGGCACGTGGTCCCTTGTGGATTGCCCTCGTCATTAGAAGGTCATTGGAACCAAATGGATCTTTCGCACCAAATTTAAAGCCGATGGTACCTTGGACAAATACAAAGCCCAGCTTGTGGTGCAAGGTTTTCACCAAAAAGAAGACATTGACTTCGATGAGACCTTCGCACCTACTGCTCGAATGATGACAGTTTGTCTCTTACTCAATCTGGCCGCACCACACATGGCCAGTCTATCAAATGGATGTCAAGAGTGCCTTCCTAAATGGCATTTTCGCGAAAGAGGTCTATGTTGACCAACCTCTGGGTTTCCCACTCCATGGATATGAGGACAAAGTCTTCCGCTTGCATTAAGCTCTCTATGGGCTTAAGCAAGCCCCTTGAGCGTGGCATTATTGCATTGACAAAGTTTTACGCAGCCAAGGTTTTCAACCATCTCACTGTGATCCCAACATCTATATCCACACAGATCAGGGGATGGTTTGCTATCTAGTGCTATATGTCGATGATCTCATCATCTTTGGATCACATCACGCCAAAGTGGTTGATATCATGTGTCACGTGCATGCCGCACTTGGATGCCACGTAGACATATCTATACAGAAGGTGCAGGACTTGGGATGGTGAACTGGTCCCATGTGAGCCCCCCCAGTCCGGGACGAGTCAGCCAGGGATCCATCTCAGTCGTCCGAGGTTAGGTGTGCATTGTCCTGCACATAAGTCCAAGGTCAGGTGTGCACAGTCCTGCACATGAAACAGTGCCAGTCCGCGCTGTAAGTCTCCCTCTGAAACGATGTCAGTGATTCTGTGTATCTAGTATGGTACCGGATGCCAGATTACTGAGTAGTTAGTTAGGGTTTGCTTTTAGACAAGGGGCCAGCCCATAGAGCTACCCCGGGTCTTTGTGTGGGCATGGGGATAGTGTGAAACCATCCTCATGAGGGCCAGGAAGGCCCTGGCTGAACCCACCAGCCATGGAGGGGCTGTAGGACAGCCCAAGGGGCAGGCTAAGGGCAAACACTCAGGAGATACAGTCTTTGTATGGCTGTAGGGCAGGTATGGGGCAGCCCATACAGGCTGTCCAGCCCCCTTACTGTTTGCAAAACAATGTCCAGCCCATCCAGAATCAAGCGCATGATGCCCAGCCATCTAGGAAATGATGCGCAGCATTTTATGTGATTTTTCCAGCATTTAATGCTGATTATCAGTCGTGGAACAAAACAGGGCTGGCCGACTGGATTCATAGCTGGCTGACTGCTCTAGGTGGAGTAGTATTAATAGGAGAGCCCACAATCCCATTAGTTCATCTCATTTCTCACCAAGAGCTCAAGCATAAAGGGGCTAGACAAGCCAAGAAGGTGCTAAGCAAAGGGGTGAAGGACTGCAGGTCAAGGGCAGGGAATTCCCAGCCAAGAAAGGTCAAGGTTTTCTGTATTTTGTTTTCAGATTCACATCATTCTAATAAAGCAAATACACCATCCGTGGTGGGGGCCCTACAGAGGGTATTTGGGACCCAATACTGTGTCCTCTCCATCTCTCCCTCTCTCTCTCTCTATTTTCTGCACATCTTCATTCAATTTTTGTGCGTTAATTCCGTCGCGAAAAGAGTGCCGATTTCTGAGCATTGAAGTTA
The DNA here is from genome assembly GCF_041138505.1 of Cibotium barometz. Lineage (NCBI taxonomy): Eukaryota > Viridiplantae > Streptophyta > Polypodiopsida > Cyatheales > Cibotiaceae > Cibotium > Cibotium barometz. Next base: position 35,160,844 of record NC_141066.1, read on the forward strand.
ACGATCTTCTCCGAAGCTTCCGCATGTTACAATGGTATCAGAGCCTACTTCAAGTGCAAAGATTCAGCAAAGAAACCAGAGTTTTTTCTCGCTTGTGTGGTTGGTTTTCAGATGTCGGTGGACTACCCTTTTTGGAGTGACTCTCCTGTCCCTCGAAGGACGGTTGGTTTTCAGCCTCCGGAAGCCTCCGGACGTCTCCCACACAGATAGTGGATGGTCAGATTGCGTTCTGGAAAGGAAGTGCATTTTTCTGCTATGGCGAGCTTCGACAATGAGAGAGGCCAAGAACCATGGGACCAGAGTGCGCCAGGCAGCCCAGCTAGGGCACCAGGCTTGAGTGTTACAGATATGTTCCAGCAGATAATGCGAGCAATTCGCAGACCAGACAACCAAGTTGGACAAGCAGAAGGCGCAGATCTTGGCTCTGGAAGAGCGTACCCGTTCTCCAGCGTCGCGTTTTTCATTTCCTCCTCCCTCTCCTTCCGTATCCCAGATTCCAGATCCTGGACACAGGGACCCTTTTGCGGGGTCACGACCGCAGTCGAGCTGTTTGCTTGAGTTGCAGATGCGTGCATTGGAGATCCGACAACGTGAAGACGAAGCCATGCGACGCGTGGAGCACGAGCGTTACTTAGCAGCTTTGGACGCCAGATTGACACTGGCGGCGCCCTCGAATCATTTCTCCAAGAAAATGAACTTCAGTAAGTATAATGGTAAACTCGACTCCACAACTCTCTATTCATGGTTGCATCAGTTTGAAGCTTACTTTGCCGCAGTTAGAAAAACAGATACTGACAGAGTGATCTTAGCCAGTTGGTACTGGGAAGGTGAGGCCATTCCTTGGTGGACTCAGTGGGCTCATGCCCACACCAGATTAGGTATGGCAGCTTATGTGTGGGACGAGTTTGTCCGCGACCTTAAGCATCGGTTTCTACCGCCCCACTACCTTGAGCGACTCGAAGACGAGTTCAAAGGTGCGCGTCAGAAAGCGCAACCAGTCCTTCAGTTTGCCAATAGAATTTCGACCTTATGTTTGCAATTAGGCTTATTCGATTCGGACAAGAAAGGGTAGTTTTTGTATGGCCTTGACATGCAAATCCAATGGGAGGTGCGTATGGCCTTGACATGCAAATCCAATGGGAGGTGTGTATGTTTAGGCTAGCCACCTTTGAAGATGCACTCTCGCTTGCGCAGAGTGCAGAAATGAAACATAATGGTGGTAAGCCCAAGACTTCCCAGCCGGCTTCTCCCAGGGCTACCGCCTCGGGGGGCAAAGGCCAGAATCAGACGGGGTCTTCCCCAGGACAGAGCCCGGGAGCCTCTAGCTCCAAGAACTCGAACAATGCGTCTAAGCTTACTCTAGACCAGAAAGCAGAGGCAGGTAAGACATGTGGCAAGTTGAGTGCTGAGGAGCTTTCTCAGTACAAGGAGGGTCGATGTTTCTTTTGTCATACAAAAGGACATACTTCTCGGGATTGTCCTAAGAAGCCTCCAAAGCCCACCACTGCTGCCTCCACAGCTTCCGTGGTGAGCTCAGCTCCTCCCACACAGACCCCAGCGGCGGCTACCCCTAGTTCTTCAAACCCCGGTGCTTCAGTTGGAGCAAATATTAGTCGGGAGCTTGAAGATAAGCAGAAGGGCGCCCCTGACCAGGAGTATGAGCGCAACGAGTTGCTCAAGTCCTTTGGCTACATAGGTGGCTAGAGAGTCGTCGTCTTGTTTGACAGCGGCAACACGGAGGATGTGGTCACGGAACAGGCCGCTAGGCGTGCCCGTTTCGACCTGACTTCAGTGGACAAACAGGTTGAGGGTTTTAGCACAGGCATGACAACGAGCGTCAAGTATGAAGCTCTAGGTGCTAAGTTAGTTATTTAGGGCATAGAATTTGTGCGTGATTTTATGGTTGCCCCTCTTGTAGGGGCAGACATAATTTTGGGCATTCAGTGGTTTCACAAGTTTCTTCCTGATGTCAAGTGGGATAAGCACACGTTCCAGATCAATCGGAATGTGTCAAACGCCCCAGTGACCATTAAGTGTGAGCCAGGAACTCTGAACTTTCCGCTCATAAGCCACTTGCAGGCTAAGCGAATAGTCAGGAAAGGTGCACAGTGTGCGATGATTTACATTCAGACAACCGAGACGGTGGCCAGTGCTTCCGAGAAGTACTTGGCTCTCCATGAAAAGTTCCAGAAGATTTTTCTTCGGGACAGCCTCCCTCCCGAGCTCCCCCCGTCCAGACCGGAGGACCACAAGATTGACCTCCTTCCAGGCTCGGAACCCCCGAGCAAGTTTCCGTATCGCCTTCCCAAGGCAATGGAATCGGAGTTGGACAACCAACTCCAAGAATTGTTGCAATCTGGCTTCATCTGCCCTAGCGTGTCGCCATTTGTAGCACCGATCTTATTTGTCAAGAAGAAAGATGGGTCTTCTCGTTTATGTGTCGATTATCGTGCACTCAACAAGCTGACTATCAAGAGCAGATTCGCGATGCCTCGAATTGATTATATTCTCGAGAGGCTGAATGGAGCAAAGGTGTTCTCGAAACTTGATTTAAAGAGTGGGTACCACCAGGTGCGGATTGTGGAGGGGGACATCCCCAAGACTGCCTTTCGTACGTGGAAACGTTTCAACACTGAGTGGACTGTCGATCTGCTCCTGCTTCTCGCCGTCGCGCATCCCCCTCTCCCCCCCCGCCTGTCCCCCGCCATCTCCTCCGCCTCTCTCCCCCGCCTCCTTCCTCGCTTCCTCCCCCGCCATCTCTCCCCCCCGCCTCCTTCCTCGCTTCCTCCCCCGCCATCTCTCCCTCCCCTCCTCCTTCCTCGCTTCCTCCCCCGCCATCTCTCTCCCCCGCCATCTCTCCCCCCCCGCCTTCTCCTCCGCTTCGCGGCTCTTCCCCTCGCCTTCTCCCTCTCCTCCCCTTCCGTCTCGCCCCTCCTCCCACCACTAGCTCCCCCCTCCCTCCCCCCCCCCCCCCCCCCGCTCCGCCCCCGCTATCCTCTCTCCTTCCGCCTCTCCGTTTCCTAGTAGGGCTGTGTCCCTCCCGTTGGTGACCCCGGTCTCTGGCCTTTTCCCTCTGGAGGACTCCATGGAAGCCGCTCCGACTACCCCTGCCGATTCTAGTCTCCGTCTGGAGTTCACAGATGCAGATCATCAGTTGTTTGTTTCCACAGTATCCGCTCTTGAGGCCGCCTCCTTGGTCTGCAAGATAGTGGGTAGCCGTCCGATGCGGAGAGAGCTTCGCGACCTTCTGCAAGGCAGCCTTGTTAGCGTGCCTGCCAAGATCGTCAGCGTCGATTTTTTGGGATGTGGCTACTACCAGGTGGATTTCGAGTCTCCCCAGGCAGCTCAGACGGTGCTGGCTCGGAGCCCCATTGCCCTCCGCTCATCCCGGGCGTTCCTGGCGCGATGGACTCACTGTTTCGACCCCGCTTCTGACCCGCTAGAGCAGGCGCGACAGGTTTCCCCATCACTATCTGCTTTCTTGGACTCCGCAGGGAGTACTTGCCCCTCTTGTCATCCATTGGCAAGGCGTTCGGGCAAGTGGTGGAGACGCCTCAGACAACGGCTTCAGTGATAGCTCGGGCAGCAGGACTCCCGGCCATTCGTGTTGTGGTTCCGTCACCGGAGTCCCTCCCGAAGACAATCCTCCTCCCTTGTCTTTCTGGAGGACATCTGATACAGCGCGTGGAGTATTCGGGCCTCCTCGGCCAGTGCTACATCTGTCAAGAGATGGGCCACCTCGCACGCGCCTGTCCCCGCAAGGGGGTTCATCCTTCACGCTCTGCCGCCTCTGGACCCCCTTCAGGAGGCCCGAGGGGTGGCCATCCACCTCAGAGACCGGACATCCCTGGCTCGTCTCAGCAGGCGCCATCATCTGACGAGCAGGCCCCGGCAGAGGATGCCGCGCAGACCCAGGAGGCTGGCGGATGGCAGGAGGTTCGCCGGCGGAAACGCCCGCCCCGCAGGGACCGTCGCAGACGCCAGCAAGCAGCACAGGCTGGCGGACGGGTGACTCCGGCTGGCGTCGAGGCACCTACGCGCACTTATGCTCCAGTCAGGGATAGGCGGCCAGCAGGTCCCACCCCGATGGATGAGGATTCAGTCTCAGTGCCCGTTGAGGCCGCCGGTGGAGCCCCCCACGTGGAGACCCCGCTCCCGCCTCCCCCCTCGGGGGGCCCTGCCCCCTCCATGGAGCAGATTCCTGAGGATCCCGGGCCGCACTCTGCGACCCCCGGCCCCTCTTCCCCTCACTCGGAGTGCACCCCCCCCACCCTCCCCTCTCCCCCCCCAGCCCCCCCCCTCCCGCCTCCCCCGGCGGCCCCCCCTGACACCTCTCCTTTGGCAGATGCCTCTCCATCCTCTCCTTGCTCTCCCCCCTTCTCTCCGCGAGCCACCATCCCTCCCTCGGCCTCTCCAGGATACTCCTCCAGACCACCCACTGCCCCGGGGCAGCGCAGCTGGGTAGGCCAGAGTTCAGTTCAGCGGCTCTTCCACCGCCACTTTGGGCCGGTGGAGATGGCGATCCTAGCTTCGCCCGCCACAGAGTTCTCTCCAGCCTCCCCTGGGGGGCCCCCGCGAGTGATGGGGCTCCCAGTGGATTACGGTTTTTTCAGGTGTCTCCAGCTGGATGCTGGCCCGTTCGAGACACTGGTCGCGCCCTTGCGAGTTTGCGTGGTGTGCCATCCCTCTCGTTCTCCTTCAGTGGTGAGCAGCATGGTGGCCTTCTCCTTTCCTCTCAGTGTTGCCCCAAACACAGCATGGGATTGCAACTCTGTAGAGGAAGTTTTGCGTGACCAGATACTAGAGTTTTCTCACCACTTCAGTGACTTGGGGCTCATGGACCTATTGCAGACCCGATTACACTCAGCCCGCATGAGCTTGTTTGGTATAGGAGATTGGCGGGCGGATCCGGTCCACACCTCAGTTGAGGCGGTGCTACTGATTCTCCTCCACGCCGCCCCGAGGATGCAGCCTACCTTTAGATACATATATGCAGAGGATTGGTCTCACGCCTATGCCCTGGACAGGGCGAAGGTGGAGTGGGGCTGGACACAGAGACAGGTCACCCTCTTTTTGGAGAGACTCCGCACCCGGACAGACAGTGACTATTCTCCCTCCAAGCCGGCGCCCAAGACTCACAGAGTGGAGGGCAGCTCATCTGGGCCGACTGAGAGGGGTGAGCCAGTGGCGGCTGCTTCACTTGCCATAGCTCATCCATGAGGATCCTCTCATGGAACATCCAGGGTCTTGGTGGACCTCGCTGCTACATTGGTCGGGGCAGACTTCGCCAGGAGATCCAGAGGGCTCTCGTTGGAGGACCCATAGATATCCTTTTCATCCAGGAGCACCACCTTTCTGTCGGGCGTACCCGTACCTGCGGGAAGATCTTGCCAGGCAAGAGTCACACTTTTTGGTCACCGGCATATGGCTTCCAGGGGAACCAGGGTGGAGTATGCATCTCAGTCAACGAGCAGCTTCTATCCGAGGTTGTGGATTCTGGCACTCTGGTCCAGGGTCGAGCGCAGTGGATCATCCTTCGGGTTGGGGAAGACCGCATTGGCTTCCTCAACTTCTACGCCCCTAATGGGGCGACCGGGAGAGCTGAGTTCTGGAGCACCATTAGGCAGTCCCTCCCCATGGCAGACCACTGGTGCCTAGGGGGGGATTGCAACATGCTGGAGGATACAGAGGACAGGATGGGGAGCAGCCAGGAGACCATTCATGGGCCGGAGCTCGCTGCCTGGGAGGAACTAGTGCTGCAGGTGAGAGGCCAGGATCCGTGGACTCTCTTGGAGTTTGGCAGGTTGCAGGGGAGTTTATCTTTCTCGCGCTCGGATAGACGGGCCACAGGAGTTAACCTTTCCCGCATTGACAGGTTTTACATTGATGAGTGGGCTTGCGATAGAGGTGGCACTGTGGGTATACTTGCAGGCTCCTCGTTTTCAGACCACTTTCCAGTGCTTCTCCAGATCGAGGACCCTACGAGAGGAGAGTGAGGCCAGAGCTTCCGGATTCCAGATTGTCTCATAGAGGAGCCCGAGATTGCGACCAGAGTTGAGCAGGTCTGGCAGGAGCTTCAGTTCAGGAGAGGATCGGCAGCCAGCGATCTTGACAGGGGTTTGCAGGAGATCAGTAGGATGCTCAGACAGGCTGCCCTGGACCGTTTGGAGGCTTTCAGAGAGCAGGAGAGGAGCCTGCGGAGGAGTCTAGCTTCCCTTCAGAGACTTCAGGAGAGGGATCCTACGAGCCCTTGGATCTCAGAGCAGATGGAGTCAGCTTGCACAGAGATCAGATCCATCGAGGAGAGGAGGGTGGAGTTCTGATTCCATGCTCGGGCTTCTTTTTGGACACAGGCTGGAGACAGAGTGACTCGAGATTTCTTTGAGGCGACAGGGCCTCGCTTCAGACGAGAGGGTCTCAGGCGTCTTCGGCAGGCTGATGGCCAGGTAGTGGTGGATCCCCCCAGGGTTCGGGCGATCGCCACAGATTTTTACAGGGATCTGCTCTCTGCTGAGCCAGTAGATGACAGGGTGAGAGAGGCTCGGGAGGCAGTCTGGAGCTTAACGAGACCGGTTGTGCCGGCCCATTTGCAGCACTCCCTTCTCTCCCCCTTCTCGGATACGGAACTGGAGGAGGCTCTTCAGGCACTTCCTCGGGGCAAATGCCCAGGAGAGGACGGTCTCTCAGTGGCTTTCTTCCAAAGGTACTGGGGTCTCTTGCATAGGGGTTTCAGATTGGCATTCTAGGAGATCATGGAGACGGGAGACATGCCGGACAGCATGGCAGAGGGGTTGATTCACTTGATCCCCAAAGAGGGAGGAGACAGACTGGAGATTAGACAGTGGAGACCGATCACCTTGCTAGGCACGGCCTACAAGGTCCTAGCTAAGGCGATTAGCAGGCAGCTTCAGCCTCACCTTCCGGACATCATCCACTCCACGCAGACAGGCTTCATCCAAGATAGGAGCATCCTCGATAACATCTTCTCTTTCTGGGAGGCTACGGCTTTGGCTAGATTTCGGCAGGAGGATCTGGCAGTGCTCCTTCTCGACTTCGAGAAGGCATATGATCGGGTGGACTGGGCCTTCTTGGAAGGCACTATGGAGAGGATGGGCTTCCCCCCTCAGTGGATCCGTGGAGTCTCTGCACTCTACACATTGGCTCATAACCAGGTGCTGATACAAGGTGTGCGCGGAGAGAGGTTCCAGCTCTAGCGCTCGGTGCGGCAGGGGTGCCCCTTGGCACCCTTTCTTTTTCTTTTTGTGGCAGAGGCCATGAGCACTTTCTTGACGGCACAGGATACAGGTCTGCGGGGCCTCCAGCTCCCCATCCGCACCTCGGAGGAGCTCCTAGACTCGGAGTTTGCGGATGACACTGCTGTCTATCTTCAGGGAGGGGAGGAGAACCTCCGCCGCTTCGCCTCAGCCATGGACAGGTTTTGCAGAGCTTCGGGCGCTTTGATCAACTGGCACAAGTCGTGTGGGTCAGTTCTATGCCCCCCCCCCCCCCCTCGACTTGGAGGCCAGTTGATGGGTTTCAGTGGCTGCCCCCCGGCACTACAGTGCGCTATTTGGGATGCTATGTGGGCATTGACATATCTCCGGAGCAGCAGATAGCCCCCCTTCTTCTGAGCATTCGGAAGAAGCTTCTGTATTGGAGTACCGCTCGTTTATCTCTGGCTGGCCGAGTGGTTGTGGCCAACCAGGTTCTGCTTGCTACCATGTGGTACATCACTTCTTGCTGGGCCTTCTCTCGGGCGTGCATTGGCCAGGTGCAGAGGCTCATCAGGAACTTTCTTTGGTCTGGTGGCGACGGGCGGCCCGCCAGGGCCAAGGTGGCATGGGCTGTGATCACTCAGCCGAGGGAGAGAGGCGGCCTGGGCATAGTTGATCCTATTTGTCAGAGCCGAGCTTTGCTTGGCAAGTTGGTGGCTCGTGGCCTCGTACCAGGCGCTGAGCCGTGGAAGGAGTTTCTTGTTTCCAGGATTCTCAGCCGCACTCCTTCTCTTAGCGACCCCTGGACCCCAGCATCAGGTGGATCTTTACAGAGCAGCGATCCAGAGGAGTGGGCCTTGGCTTCGAGGAGCGTTTTGCAGCTAGCCTTCTGAGGGCCTGGGAGCATCTGAGGCCGTCACTCTTCCAGACTCCCCCAGGCACCGATGAGGAGCGCCTGAGGCAGCCTTTGATTTGGAACCCCTTGATCCGACTTCCCAGTGGTCATATGGTTGGATCGCGATCTCACGTGTCGTGGGGCCCGTTGAGCTCTGGCCCAGCCCAGTCCCTAGACGACTGGATATGTTTTCAGTAGCTGCCTCTAGAGGTTCAGGAGAGGAGACTCAGCGGGATGAGGGGCAGAGAGTTGATGAGGCAAGACATTGAGGCGGCCATCCCCCGGGAGTGGCAGACTCCAGTACAAGACCCTCCACCTCCACAGTGGATGGGCGTCTTTACTCGGCATGAGATCCTTCTAGCGGTTTGCGGCTCAGCAGAGAGAGTCGCCCCACTCACCTTCGAGGTGGGAGAGGGAGGCCAGCTTCAGAGGACCCGACTAGATTTGGATGAGTTCCAGGGTTGTATCTTTCAGAGGGTGCGGGTGGTCGGCTTTCATCAGAGACAGTGGCATGTAGACCCCTCACCGGCCTCGATAGGGGAGGACTATTCTTGGAGATTATGGGCTTGGGACAGCAGGCCTCTTATTCGCCTTCAGTGGGATCCAGGCGAGTGGCTTTGGCGAGATCCCTACTCGGCCCCTACCAGCCCAGGCACCCCCTTTTTTCAGTACACAGCGAGGCTGGGGCGGCGGATCCAGAGGCACAGGATAGCGGGCACCCCGGCGGCGGCCGAGCATTGGCGGCGACAGGGGCTCTCCCCTGCCTTCCTCAGGGACTTCTGGCAGCGCCTTTGGGCCAGCTTCCGGCCCCGGAAGGTGACGCTTTTTCTCTGGCTTACAGCGCATAGAGGACTGGTTGTGGGGGCTTGGCCAGCTTTTGGCAGACACCCAGCGTCCTGCCCTCGGTGCGGCCATGCACAGGAGTCGTAGCGGCACTGCTTATGGGATTGCCCACAGGCACAGCAGGTCTGGCAGCGCGCTCTCAGGATGGTTTTTGCAGGCTCGCCAGGTGAGATGATGGTGACGTGGGGTGCGGTGGCTTGGGCCACGGACAGCGGCCCGGCCCTTGGATACGAGGACGTCCCTGGCAGTGTGACCATCCAGGTCTTTGACAGGGCGATGGCGGTGGTTCCGTCGCCAGACTTCTCTTCGGCAGTCTCCCAGGAGGGGGACGGGCACAGATGGGAGATGATCAGCAGCATGACGGCTTGGCACATATGGAGAGCCCGATGCAGGGAGGCCATAGACCGCCAGGCGACTCCACCGGCGGAGGTCATACAGGCCCTCTGGGTGGACATCATTCACACCTTGAGAGGACATTGGGGGAAACTTCAGGGCGACTCGGATCGCATGAGAGGTCGCCGCAAGGCGTTCCTCCGCACTTGGCAGCCTGGCCCTTTCCTCATCGCGAGGGGCGAGGATGTCACTTGGCACTACAGGCCTCCAGTTTGGCTCTTCTCACCTCCCGCATGTACTACTAGGTAGCCCCCCCAGAGAGCGGCCAGCCACGGGGGTGGAGCTCCGATGTTCACTGTGTTTATTATCCCTCCTTGTGAGGCGAGCTTTGTAGCCTTATGGCATTTTCTCATTAACTAATAGAAGGATCGTTCTTCCAAAAAAGAAAAGAAAAGAAAAGAAAAAAAGACAGCCTTCCGTACGGAATGGGCCCACTATGAATTTGTGGTCATGCCATTTGGCTTGACGAACGCCCCAGCTACATCAACCGCATGATGATGCGTGTTATCCGGGATTTGATTGGAAAGTGTGTGTTCATATTTCTAGACGACATATTGGTATTTTTAGCTACGATTGAGTAGCATGACATTGATGTGGAGAAAGTCCTTAAGTTGCTGGAAAGCAACGAGTTCTACGTCAATGAAAAGAAGTCAGAATTTTATCTGTTCTAGGTGCATTACTTGGGATACATAATTAGTGCTGAAGGCATTCGACTTGATCCGCCGGCTAAAGTGGCTGAGATTGTCAGCTGGGAAGTACCTTAGACAGCCTATGACATCAGATCCTTTGTGGGTATATGCCAGGCATACTCCACCCACATAGACAAGTTTTCGATCTCACCGATCTGCTAAAGGGTGTGAAGACAAGAAGGTAAAAGATTCGAATGACTCCACGAGCGTTGGAGGCATTCAAGAACCTCAAGGTGGCTTTATCAGAAGCGCCTTGTTTAGCACTTGCCTCGTGGGACGAGCCATTTCAGGTGATCACCGATGCGAGTAACATTGCAATTGGAGGTGTATTGCAACAAAATGGTCATCCAGTAGCTTACATGTCTCGTAAGTTACTGCCCGCAGAGAAAAACTACTTAGTCTATGATCGTGAACTCCTAGCAGTTATACAGGCCTTGAAACATTGGAAACATTTTCTGTATGGCCGTGACTTTGAGGTTCGCACTGACCACCAGGCATTACGTTGGATTCAGACAATGCCAAGTGCACAGTGGAGTGATCAACAACACCGCTGGAGTCAGATATTCCAGCAATTCGGTGGTATGATTGAGTACCTTCCAGGAAAGGCCAATCCAGTAGAGCCGATGCTTGGAGCAGGAAGGGACAAGTGACTACGATTCAAACCACTAGACTCGATCTTGTTGGTACAGGACTAGATGACATGAAGCACATTTACGCAGATTTCGAGGAATTCGGTACACAGTGGGAACATGCATTGGATGCCACAGGACCATGCTACTTTCTGATACGCGATGGTTGGCTTTTCTACAAGGGCCGACTGTGTGCCATGAAGTCGTTCAGGGCAGCTCTTCCCCATGATGCCGATGACGCCATTATAGGTGGTCATAGTAGGGACATGAATTCGACGCTGGAGAAATTGGAACGGCAATATTATTGACCAAAGATGAGGTGAGACGTGTTTACATATGTACAACGCTGTGATATTTGTTAAAAGGTGAAAGCTCCTCAGGGTTATTACAGCCCTTGCCAATTCCTGAGGGTCCTTTCCAAGACATTTTAATGGATTTTATCACACGAATCTGCCTCCCAGTCCGAGTAAGCGTAATACGCAGTGCTTAACTATTGTTGATAGATTTAGCAAATTTGTTATGCTTATTCCTTGCAAGGCCAATGTGACTGCCGAGGATGTTGCCCAGTTGTTCATTCGGCATTGGTACCCGATTGGCAGGATTCCTAGGACCATAGTGTCAGACCGAGATGCCAAGTTTACCAGTCATTTTTGGAGGGCATTGTTTGATAACTTTGGTACTAAGTTGAATTTTTCCAGTGCATTCCTTCCATAGACGGACGGCCAGACAGAGATATACACCTTTGATGTGCTGAAGTGTTATGTTCCACGATCAGCAAGGTAAGTGGGAATCATATTTGCCTTTAGTTCAAGCTGTTTTGAATGATTCTTTTTCTTCAGCTATTGGCAGGACTCCATATGAGGCAGCATTTGGAAGACCTTTCCAATTGTTGTTGACCAGGACTTCGTCTTCAGTACCGGAGGCGAACAGAGTGACGGAGTCTTACCAGGAGATTTTAGAGTCACTTAAAGACAGGTTGGCTAAAGTGCAAGAGGCCTACACTCGATAGGCCAATAAAGACCGAAGGGATATGAAGTTTTCGGAAGGGGATTGGGTTTATCTTCGGATTATGAAACAAAGGTTGAAACAGGTGGGCAAGCGATGCCCGAAGTTGTCTTTCAGGAGCTTCGGACCTTTTCCCATCCGGAAAAAGATTAATGAGGTGTCTATGCAGTTAGAGCTACCTCCGAGTTGGACTATGCACGATGTGTTTCACGTCAGTTGGTTAAAGCCATATGCAGGTCCTATCCCTTCAAAAGTCAAAGACGAAGCGTAACCAGATATTGTTGATGAAGCAGAAGTTATGGTTCCAGAACAGATCCTTCTGCACCAATTCAAGCATGGCTCAGGCCGAAGACCAAGACAGTTCCTCACCACGAAGTTTCAGGACCGAGGGACCCACGAAGCGGTATGGCTTGACAAAGAGTTTTTCGAAGACTATCCGGCGTTATTGACAGATTATTTGGAGGCTATGCAGCTTCCGTCAAGTTAAGCAGAAGGGGATGTCACGTGCATCCCACACTTGGATGCCACGTAGACATATCTGTACAGAAGGTGCAGGACCTGGGATGGTGAACTGGTCCCATGTCTGGGACGACCCCGAGTCAGCGAGGGATCCATCTCAGTCGTTCGAGGTCAGGTGTGCATTGTCCTGCACAGCACATGAAACAATGCCAGTCCACGCTGTAAGTCTCCCTCTGGAATGATGTTAGTGATTCTATGTATGTGGTATGGTACCGGATGCGAGATCACTGAGTAGTTAGTTAGGGTTTGCTTTTAGACAAGGGGCCAGCCCATAGAGCTACCCCGGGTCTTTGTGTGGGCATAAGGATAGTGTGAAACCATCCCCATGAGGGCCAGGGAGGCCCTGGCTGAACCCACCAGCCATGGAGGGGCTGTAGGACAGCCCTAGGGGCAGGCTAAGGGCAAACACTTAGGAGATACAGTCTTTGTATGGTTGTAGGGCAGGTATGGGGCAGCCCATACAGGCTGTCCAGCCCCCTGACTGTTTGCAAAACAATGTCCAGCCCATCCAGAATCAGGCGCATGATGCCCAGCCATCTAGGGAATGATGCGCAACATTTTATGTGATTTTTCCAGCATTTAATGCTGATTATCAGTCGTGGGACAAAACAGGGCTGGCAGACTAGATTCATAGCTGGCCGATTGCTCTAGGTGGTGGAGTAGTATAAATAGGAGAGCCCACAATCCCATTAGTTCATCTCATTTCTCACCAAGAGCTCAAGCATAAAGGGGCTAGACAAGCCAAGAAGGTGCTAAGCAAAGGGGTGAAGGACTGCAGGTCAAGGGCAGGGAATTCCCAGCCAAGAAAGGTCAAGGTTTTCTGTATTTTGTTTTCAGATTCACATCATTCTAATAAAGCAAATACACCATCCGTGGTGGGGGCCCTACAGAGGGTATTTGGGACCCAATATTGTGTCCTCTCCATCTCTCCCTCTCTCTCTCTCTATTTTCTGCACATCTTCATTCAGTTTTTGTGCGTTAATTCCGTCGCGAAAAGAGTGCTGATTTCTGAGCATTGAAGTTACCGATCTTCTCCAAAGCTTTCGCATGTTACATCATGGCACAACTGAGATGAACTTTTGAGATGACTGATCTTTCTTTAACTCATTACTTCCTACTTTCCTGATGGTGCTATCCTTGTGGCTACTCCATTGGAGCCAACCATCAAACTCTCAAAGGAAGAGGACTCACCTCCACATGAAGAGCAAGCCTACCGCCAAGTGCTTGGAGAACTCATATGGCTCACAAATTCTCGACCTGACATTTCCTATTGCACATCCATTTTAAGTTAGTATTTCAATGCTCCTAAGGGGCCACATTGGAGTTCAGCGATGAGGGTTGTTCGCTCTCTAGCAGGTATCTATATGTTTGGAGTTCACTACAGTCGTGGGTGTTGGAGGAGAATGACTCAAACACAAGAGCCTTAGCCAAGGAAGTGCAGAGGAGATAGAGAAGAGTGAGAGTGAGAGAGAGAGAGAGAACTCACACAATGCTCAAGAATATCTTGAATGTCTTATTGAGGCTCAAGGGAGACCTCGTATTTATAGTGATACAAGGGTATGGGCGGGCGCCCAACTTATGGGGCGCCCGGCGGACCAAATACAAAGAATGCCGTTACAAGGCCCAAATGGGGGCCAAATGTACAAGTAAATATATGGCCGCGAAGCTCTTGAAAAGAGCTACGCGATGATCAAGGTCCGGAGGCGAAACTGGGACTTTATACCCAACAACCTCCCACTTAAAGGGCCAGTGAAGCTCCTCTAAGCTATGTAACTCCCACCCGCTGTAGACACATATCAAGCTGTGCTTTTGGCAAACTTTTGGTGAGAGCATCTGCAGGGTTCTCATGAGTGCCAATCTTGACCAAACTGACCAAACCATCATCTAGCACCTGTCTGATGAAGTGGTACCGTACATCAATGTGTTTGGTACGAGCATGAAACATGGCATTCTTAGCCAGGTATATGGCACTCTGGCTATCACAACCAAGGACCGGAGCCCTCTCTGGCAATCCAAACTCCGTGACAAGGCGTGCTAACCAAATGGCCTCCTTAGAAGCCTCTGTGACGGAGATGTACTCGGCCTCAGTAGTAGAAAGTGCTACTATCCTCTGGAGTCTAGAGCACCAAGAAACAGCACCACCTGCAAGAGTATAGATGTACCCACTAGTAGACTTGCGGGTATCAGAATCACCTGCCATGTCTGAATCACAATAACCCTGCACCTCAAGTGGACCTTTACCATACATAAGGCATTTCTTCTGTGTCCCCTTCAAGTACCTCAAAATAGACTTTATAGCATCCCAATGTGCTTTGCCAGGGTTGGACATAAAACGACTGACTACTCCCACTGAATGAGCAATGTCTGGCCGTGTAGCAACCATAGCATACATAAGAGATCCACAAGCAGAAGCATAAGGGATCCCACGCATAGTACTGACTGCATCATCATCTTTTGGGCAATCATCCTTGGATAGTTTAACATAGGGCTGCAATGGAGCACCCAAAGGCTTAGAATCAGCCATGTTAAATCTATCAAGGACTTTCTGGATATACTTCTCCTGTGAGAGGAAAAGCAACTTCTGTGCTCTGTCTTGCAATTTGCCAATAAGATTTCAAACTTTTGTTTGTAGTTGGGCTTATCTGACAAGGACAAGAAAGCAATTCCTTTATGGTTTGGACATGCAAATCCAATGGGAGGTGTGTATGTTTAGGCCAGCCACCTTCAAAGACGCACTCTCACTTGCGCAGAGTGCTGAAATGAAGCACAATGGCGGAAAGTCCAAGACTTCCCAGTCTGTACATATTCCATGGCCTTTGGCCTGCCCAAAAGGGTGACTAATGACCTTCTACGATTGACTCTTGACCTGTCCCATAGTGGGGATCAGATGAATAAACAACGGACAAAGCCTTGCCTTTAATAGGCCCGAGAAAGGCTGGTAGGTTTGCCCTTCTCCCTTGCCCTTCTCCCTGTCGGCCTGCTCACGACCTGAATAAACAGCAACAAAGAGGTGCCCTGTCATACGTGTGGGCATCCCACTGGGGCCAACGGCTCCTTAAGCTGGCCAACATGGTCTTGGTCTGCACCTAAGGCTGCTATTGCCCAAACCTACTATTTTATCTGTTGCCTAATCAGGGATAAGCCTTGGAAAGCTGCCATGTCCATGTGCATGCACCTGACAAACGCAGTCCCACATGTGCAAGGCAATACGGAACAGCCCATGGAGCATGGGAAATTATGCAAAGCTTGGGGGCAGCTCAAAGACAAATCAGCCCCCTTTATGTTTTGATAGTGTCTCCTTAAATATTTCCATATTTATTGAGATGGCAAAACCACCATCATAGACTTGGATAAAGCCGTATATGGGAATGCTAATGGAAGCTAGCTTTGCTTTCCATGGATAGGATGTGGATTTAGTGCCAGTAACTAACAAGTTGCATTGCGCTTGCACAAGATACTTGGAACATGAAAATTTTCTAGTTGCACCATCGTAGGGATGTGATGTGATACTGAGAGCACCTTGGCACACACACCTAAATGCTAATATGAATTATACCTAATGCATACCCAAGATTTGATAATAATCTAGATAAGCTCATTTGTTCATCTTTCTTTAGCCGAATAGATCTCAAAAGTGCCTATCACATCAAATAGAGTTGTACCACAGAATAAGCATAAGAAGGCTTTAAAATGTCTTTTGGGTTATATGAGTATTTAATAGTGGTCTTTGGATTAACCAACGCTCTTGCTACTTTTAACCATATGGACCCCGTATTTGAAATTATTGGAAATTCATGTATAAGTTTTTCAATAATGGACAAAGGAGGAACATTGTGTTCACCTTGCCATTGTGTTTGAGGAGCTTTAAAAGACTTAATTCTTTTTGAAATTCAATATTTGCGACCTAACGTTCGCAAGGTTGGCATACGCATGGATCCAAACAAGATAAAGGCTATATAGTGGTTGCCAAATTGTGTTGCATACATGAGATATGCCGCTTTCTTAGATTATGCTCATACAACATTGGTTTATCATGCATTTTGCACACACAGCCTCTCCTTTGCATGATCTAAGCAAGAAGAACGCACTCTTTAAGTGGAACTTTAAGTAGACACCAATGGAGAGGAAAGCTTTTCAAAAGTTGAAAAAAGCTTTTACCTTAGGACTTGGCTAAATCATTCTGGATTTGCATCGTCGGCCATTTGGTGTGGAATGTGATGCATGTGGAGATTGCATTGGGTTGTTTCAATCAAGACACATATGCAGTTGCTTTGAGAAGTAGACGTCTCCAAACCTTGGAGCTCACCTTGGGTGTGTAAATGAACTTTTTTTTTTCCCGGGATGGAAGCATTACCTATTGGGAGTTAAAACACATCCCCAAAGTCTTAGGGCCTTTCTTATGCAAACCAAGTTGTTTGAAAAGCACACAAGTTAGGAAAACTTCTTGTGAATGTTCCATTTTCATATTTAACATGCACATAGCAAAAAATATATATTTGCAGATGCTTTTTCTAGGAGACCCCTAGTTGCAGCGGTCTTAGTTGCATAGCACCAGTATATTCATACAAGCAAGACTTCCATCACTCATATGGACAGCCACACAAGGGCATTAAACACAAAGGTGTACTTCATTCCGATCCGCAAGACCATTAGATCTGAGCATAGGAGTGCTGTTTGGACCATTATTGATAGGTTAGGTTCAGCACACGGGTGTACTTCATTCAGATCTGCAAGACCATTAGAGCTGAGAATTATCGTAAGGATCTTTCTAATGAAAGTGTTTAAGCAGCATGGCATGGCAAGAGTTAACTATGGGTGGCAGGCGTCAAGCTTCTTTTAGGCCTAAAATCTGCAAAACCATGAAAGAGATTGCAAATTCAAGCATTTTGGACTTGCTGAAATGTTATGTGGTTGATCAAAAATTAACATGGGAGAAGTACATACAGTAGGTGGAGTTTGAAACAAAGCAGTACATTCTTCCTCAGGGAAAGGCTCCTTTTGAGACAATCTATGGGAGAGTTATGCTTTCACTATCATCAGGACAAAGGATGGAGTATTTCTAGCTTATGAAATTTTTTAAAGATCTCGATATGACTTATGCCAAGTACGTAGAAGAAGGCTACTTCATCTACCAAGTAGGGCTTCAAGGACTATCCAACACTTCGTGAAATGTATTTAGAGGCTTTGTAGTTGAGGATGATAGTTCAAATACAGGCAAGAGGGGGTGCATGGTTCCAAAGCTAATCCCTGATTAGGTAACATATAAAAAAGCAGGTTTGGGTAATATCAACCTTAGGTGCAACAAACCAGGACCTTGTCGGCTAGCTTAAGGAGACCAGACCGACAGGGAGAAGGGCAGACCGGCTAGCCTTCTTGGGCCTATAAAACGCAAGGCTTTGTCCATTGTTTATTCATATGATCCCCGCTATGGGGCAGGTCAAGAGTCATTCTTAGAAGGTCATTAGTCACTCTTTTAGGTAGGCCAAAGGCCATGGAATATGCACAGACATATACACCTTTTTGCACCATACGAATATACTGAATACACAGCCATCTCTCTCTCTCCTCTCTTTGTCTATGTTGATTGTTCTTGCATCAAGAGTTCCTATGCAATATTTAGGGCTGAAAGAAGACACAGATCTTCTACATCATGCGACAACGTTCACATGTGTATTGCCTTGCACATTCAGGACTACATTCACATGTGCTTTCTCCTCACGGGCTATAAGAGCTCGTGTATTGCCTTGCACATTCAGGACTACATTCACATGTGCTTTCTCCTCACGGGCTATAAGAGCTTTCGGGCACTTGGCTTTTATGAGGTATCCCCCTTCATGCAAAAAATTGACCTTTTGCTATTGTGACAAAGGAGAGTCATCTTTAGTAGCTTTAGTCTCTTTTGCATCTATTTTTAGTGGTTATACACCATGAGGCTTTTGTTGGCTTATGACCAACCTTAAGACTTAAATTTTGGGCTTGCTTTAGATTGCTCCATATTCATGTGCAAGCTCTTTGCAATGGTGACGGACTTCATAAGGTCTCATGTGGACGTAGGCTAATAATGGGACGGGACACTTTTTTCCTCTTTAGGAGGTTTTTTTCGTGAGCGTATATATGCGCTCTTATGAGTGTGTAAGTGATCTTATCATGTTACTTCACTTGTACTTCACTCATTCTCATCAATCTACTTTGAGTGTTGTGCTTCCATCTATCTCTTCTTGCTTATTGTATCTATGTGCGTGTTGCTACATTGATCTCTAATTCAATAATTGGTATCAGAGCAAGTTCTCTTGGCTCTCACTCCCTTGTCATCTTCCCTTAGAGTTACTCTTTTCATTTTCTTGGATTGAGCTATCCTCTTAGGTGGAGAAGGTATATTCTATAGTATGTCGTTTAACTATGTTAACATGATTTTTGCGTGTTTTGGAGTGTTTTGGGACTCGTTCGTAAGCTAAAGGGTTTGTGCAAGCATCACGGGGAAGTGTTAGTTCCAAGGAAAAAAACAAGGAGCTAATCTTTGCCAATTGGCTATTCTTTTGGGGTTTTTTCAAAAAAACATTCGTCGTGCATCTTAAAACATTTGCCCAAATTTTGGCTGTTTTAAAGGGTTTTAGAAAATATTTGCCCAATTTTGGACATTTTTTGAATACATTCATTCCATTTTCCATAATTTTAGATTTATATGGGAGGAATACATTCGTCCCATTTTTTATAATTTTAGATTTATATAGGAGGAATAATCACCAACCCACCTACACATATATATATATATTTAGGGAGGCATCTTATTTTTTAACCCTGTAACTTAGTTTGAACTGTTTTTGTTTGATTTTGGATACTCTTTGTAGAAGCGTGTGTAGAAAGGACGGTCGTCATCTTCGAGCTTAGCTTCAATAGCATCGTCAACTTTATCATCGATTTTTGCATTTTTGCTAAGTATCATTTGCACACTCTACACTACAATTTTTTATACACTACAGGTTTTTGTCATCATTATCAGTGATCTATTGACAGCTACGCGATTGCATTCAGTTGGGCATTGATAGTACATTACTTCTCTGCGTGATTTATTTTCCTCACTTAAGTCTATTGAAATATACAAGTGAATAGGGTGTGTGCGGGAACAAGCCCTTGACTAGAGGTTGTAAAAGAGAATCTGTAAATGTGAGAGAACCTGTGAAAAGGTGAGAAGAATCTATTGGGAGAGAATAAAGAGTAGCATGAGGAGATTTAGGAGGTGTGGAGATATTCTGGGAGAGGTGGAGAGAATCAAGCAAAAGAGGTGGAGTGAATCAAGGAGAAATCAGTGAGATTAGATGCTTGGATGTAAACTCTATAAATTGAGGCATTGGCCTAATGAGAATTTGCTGATTTTTGATTATTCATGCCTACATTAAGCTATCAATTAATTGCTCACTAATCACATCTTAATTATCATCTAATCTCTTTGTTAATAATGTTGATTCTAGCATTTGATCCACCATAGCTCATCACATTGCTGTAATTTTAACATGGTATCAGAGCCTAGCCTAGAATCCATCAAGTTTATGAGCCCATTATCTAACTAATTAGGATTAGTAGATGATTAAGAAATAATCACTTTTTTAGCTATTTTCAACTAGCCCTCTGTACCCCCAGCCCCAGTGGAGGGGCTTGCTCTCCCTCGAGGAGCAACATTAGGGCAAGTCCTTCTAGGTATACATAGCTAACACTCTAGTGCTCGAGCCCATCCAAACAGAATCGCAAACCGCCTACTGGAGCTGTCAATTTTCACTGATTTACAGGCGTCATTTTTCTGAGGAGAAATTGAAATCTCTACTGCTCCAGATCAAATGGGTCTAATTTCTCTTGGCCCTAGGGGTTTCAAGGGTGCTCTACAAGCTGGTGAAGTCAGAATTTGATTTGATCAAGTCTACAGTGAGATCTAAGCTCTTCATCAAATCTGCAGGTGACTTTGGTAAAATAGAGATTAAGCATTCAATGTTTAGTCAAATTCTATGTTTCTTAGCTTAATCCTCTACTAGACTAATTGCTATTGATGGCCTTGAAAGCATTTGAGCTCATTTGAACTCTAAGGCCTCAGATCTGGGCTCCTCGCATACTCTGTTTTTTGCA
Organism: Cibotium barometz; assembly: GCF_041138505.1. Lineage (NCBI taxonomy): Eukaryota > Viridiplantae > Streptophyta > Polypodiopsida > Cyatheales > Cibotiaceae > Cibotium > Cibotium barometz. Next base: position 35,181,146 of record NC_141066.1, read on the forward strand.
CACAGAGGATTAATTTACTAATCAATAATTAATCAATATTAATCACTATTTTTTGGTACAATTGAGGGTTCAAATTAACCATTAGGTATCTAATACAGATCCCTATAACTTTAGATTACAATTCGGAGATGGTTTGATACTCCGTACAATTTGGTTACCCTTGATTTAATGTAATTTTTGGTAATTTTATGCTGATAAATCTGTTGTAATCATCTCTTAAAGACCAGATTGAGTTGTAAAAGGGTAGACACTGTCCTTGAATCTTGAAATTGGATCAAGAGGTAAGACCTCCTTCACATCATCATGAGTACAGCACAAGAGAGCCAAATTTAATGGGGAGCAGTTTTACACATGGCAGACAAAAACCATGTATCTGCTCATGAGAAAAAATCTGTGAGGGGTAGTTGTAGGAAGATATGAATGCCCAGAGGTGAGAGGGAAAAATGAGTGGAAGAGCAAGAATGAAAAAGCATTGGGACTTATTGCACTCAGTTTAAATGGTGAAATCATTCATCACATCATCACAGGGATACAATGGGCAAAAGATGCATGGGATGAACTCAATAAATTATTTGGCACACAAGCTAAAAATTCAAAGATAAATCTGTTAATGCAATTCTACAAATTGGATATGAAGAATAGTGAACCTTTAATCACACACTTGAATAGATATAAAAGCATTAAGCAACAACTGGCAGCTATTGGCAAAACGGTAGAAGATGATGAGGCACTAGCAGTGCTTCTGAAGAGTGTGGACAAAGGTGAATATGAAAATATTGTAGCAACACTAAAGAATGTACCTGAATTGAAGCCACGCGAGAAAGGAGCTCTACTAGAGCAAGAGAGCAAAGGCAAAGATAAGAAATGGCTCGACTCAACAGCAGGAGAAGAAAAAGCATTCTTCACCCGAGGAGGATTCTCTCGAGAGACGAGGACGAAGAATAGGCAGAGTAGGAGGAAGGACCTTCACTTGCCACAACTGTGGAAAGCCAGGACACATGGCAAGAGACTGCTACAGCAAACCTAGTGGAGAAGGAACAACATCGGCAAACTTCATGGAGTCTCCTATAAGGAAGTGGAGTCGGATCATCTTTTCTGAGAGAGAGAGAGAGAGAACCCCCACAACCCAATGTAACCTGTCCCAACAAAGTAAAACCACCTCTGAGCCACCGATGATGAAGGCCATGTGGTAGATGTATGTGAGCACTTTAGTCAAGGTCACGGGCACTTGTAGTAGTCTTGGACACATAGAGAGAGAGAGAGTGTCAAGGACTATGAGTTTAGGGACTTGAGGCATTGGTCGCGGACTATCAAGTAAGAGGGAAACTTGGTATAGGGTCCAGGTGTGCTAGGAGTATTCACTTAAGGGGAGGTGTTGAAATATACAAGTGAATAGGGTGTGTGCCGGAACAAGCCCTTGGCTAGAGGCTGTAAAAGAGAATCTATAAATGTGAGAGAACCTGTGAAAAGATGAGAAGAATCTACTGGGAGAGAATAAAGGGTAGCATGAGGAGATTTAGGAGGTGTGGAGATATTCTGGGAGAGGTGGAGAGAATCAAGCAAAAGAGGTGGAGTGAATCAAGGAGAAATCAATGGGATTAGATGTTTGGATGTAAACTCTATAAATTGAGGCATTGGCCTAATGAGAATTTGCTGGTTTTTGATTATCCATGCCTACATTAAGCTATCAGTTAATTACTTACTAATCACATCTTAATTATCATCTAATCTCTTTGTTAATGATGTTGATTCTAGCATTTGATCCACCATAGCTCATCACATTGCTGTAATTTTAACAAAGTCAGCTCCTCAAGAAGGAACAATCACATGTGCAAACAACTTCTCGTATCTAGTAAAAGGAGTTGGGGTAAGGCTGTTCTTACTATTTCAATGGTGGGATAATCACTCTTTCAGAAGTCTTGTTTGTGCCAGGCATAAAAAAGAACTTACTATCAGTCTCTACCATTGCTAGGGGAGGCCTAGTGGTTAGATTTGTTGATGACATGTGTATAGTTCATGATCGGAGTGATGGAGACATCACTTCTCCATCACTCCGATGAGTCTCTACCATTGCTAGGGTAGGCCTAGTGGTTAGATTTGTTGATGACAGGTGTATAGTTTATGATCAGAGTGATGGATACATCACTGTGGTATTTGGTACTCTAAGCCATGGGCTTTATAGATTGGACAAGTATGAGAGATTGATATACAATGCTTTTTCAGTGACACGTCCTATGAGTGATACGAAGCTACAACATGCCCACTTTGGTTATTAAGGGTGCATTTTAGGCAAGATGCAACATGCATCATTCTCGAAAGATGGTTCAGTTAGGGCTATCAAAAAATTATAGCTTATACATAGTGACATATATTGTCCCATGAGGACACCATCGATCAGGGGATATCTCTACTTTGTGACTCTTATTGATGAATACACCTAGGTGTATCCATTAAAGGAAAAAGTCAGAGACTTTACATGCTTTAGACACTTTGTTTCTATGGCTAAAAATGTATTTGCATGTAAAGTTGGCACTCTTCATACAGATCGAGGGGGGGAGTATCTGTCAAAGGAGTTTCATGTATATATGGCTGAAAGAGGCATAACATATCAATGTACAATACCTTATACACCTTAGCAAAATGGTGTGGAAGAGAGGGAATAGATCTCCCATGGAGATGGCACTTTACAACGTTAAAGGCCAGGATTTGCCTCATGTTTTTTAGTTAGAAGCAGTTATTTGTGCCACTTATGTGCTAAATAGATGCCTTGCCCCCTTATTAATCTTAGACTGGTAGGAAGTCCTTTGTGGCTCATTTACATATTTTTGATTGTCTTGCTTATGCTCTTGTCCTTGAGAAACAACGCCAATAAGTTGGATGATAAAGTAGTAAATGCATTTTTGTGGGATACAGGTGAGAAAGAAAAGGGTATATATAGACTCTACCATTTGGCCGCAAAGTGGATTTTGGTGAGTAGAGATGTCTCTATTGAGAACTCAATTTAGCCCATGCATTTATACAAAAAATAGCAAAATGTATGTTCACATGATATTCATGAATTATCCAAGAGTGTGCTAAAATGGCTAATGCAGACATTGTGGGATAATAAATTAGCTACTCCTTTACCTAGTAGGACATGTGCAGGTTCTCATCATGCATCTTATTCTTTTTGCGGATCAAGCTCTCATTGTTAATATATATGCAATGATGAAGAGAAACCCGTTTCCTTTGAGGAAGCATAAGAAAACGATCATTAGATGCAAGCCATGCAAGATGAGTACGACTCAATCCTAAAAAATAACACTTGGTATTTAGTTGATTTGCATTATGGTAAAAAGGCCATTGGTACGAAGTGGATTTATAAGCTTAAGCATAAAGTTGATAGTAGCGTTTAATTGCTACAAGGCAAGGCTTGTTTGCAAAGGATTATGCTCAAGAGAAGGGTATAAATTATTATGAGACCTTTATATCCACATCTCGAATGACTACAATCACGTGTATTATTGCATTGGCAGTGCATCATGCTTGGAATGTACATTAGTTGGATATCAAGACTACCTTCTTAAATGGTGACTTGTATGATAAGATTTATGTATCTCACCCTCATAGTTTTATTGAGAAGAGGCATGAATCTAAAGTATGCACGATAAAAAAAGCTTTATATAGCCTTAAGTAGGCTCCCAAAGCATGGTACGAGAAGATAAATGCATACTTGGTTGTTGCAAATGGTTTTTGCAACAGTCCAATTGAGAGTACGCTCTATGTAAAGAGAAATAAAAATTGTTTTTTGGTCATCGTTTTGATATGTTAATGTTATGGCTCACCCTAACCCTCCTTGAACCACATTTAAAAAGAGATTACCTGGTGAACCGCAACTGTCGTGAGGATCTTTCCAATGGCCGAGCTCGTAACCCTTGAGGTCTCCAAGCTCTACAACTCCTTGAGAAGCAATTCCACTGCATCTCCCGCGAGCGTTGTCACACTGCCGCATTGCACTACGGGTCCACGTCCCTTCTCTCACCTCACTTCACTTACACACGCTCACTAGCATGCATTAGGGAGAGAGATTAGCAAGAGGATTAGAAAGAGCAAGACTCAATTGCAAAATGGGAGAGTATATTGTATTATAAGAGAAATTCACTTATATACATGGCCATAAGTGTTCACACACTCACTTAAATTGTGGTCGACCGAGCACTTTAGGCTCATAAGAGGCCTAATGCTATTACAATGACTACTCTCATAATATATCCATGAAGTACATCACTTAGGACTTTATCCTAACTTGCTACCACATGCTCTTCAAGAAGCGGGAATCGCCATAAATACTTCGTCACATCATTACGGGCGCCCGTCCAAGTTATAGCTTTGGACACTATTGCTTCATATCTTGAATGTATGACCCTTTGGTGTATCTATCATCGTGACTCCTTGATGTAAGATGATGGCGGTAGCTCTTGTTAATTCTAGAATTGGATTAACATTCTCCCCTTCCTGATGACGATCCGTCCGCGTGATCGCGTTGACCTTTGTGTGGGAAGAATGAACAAGCTTTGGCGATGGCTTTGATGTTGAATGTCGTTCAATGGTCTTTGTTCCTTCAGAAGGAATAAGAAAAACTAGTTAATGAATGAGGAGGTTAGTGGTGTATTGGGAATTCCTAACGGGGTCAAATGATTGCATTTTATATTTGTGTTTTTTTTTGGGCTCACTTTGTTTTTGGCAATCATCGGCAAGGTTACATGTGATTTTTGTTAGTGGGGACACTAAGAGATGTTAATAATGGGAGAGAAGAGAGAGAAGGATCCGGAGGAACGTAGACATAATCATCAGAACAAGATGGTGATTCTCAGTTCCTCATTTGATTCATTGAAGGCGACATTCATCATTTGAAGTAATTGGCTTGTGCTGATGTCCCTTCGTGTGGCATGATTCTTATCAAATGTTGTTGAGTAGGATCTGATCCTGTCTTCTACTGTCCATGTGCTTTTTATGTTTTTATGAATATTTAAGTGCTCTTATAAAGTACAAGAATTGAGTCATATAGACTCTTATTGAACTGCTCTGTGTTGAAGTAACTACTTGTTAGGGAGGATTGAAAGAATTACGTCGACTTGCGAGGCTAATATAGATATCTTCACTAAGAATTGAAGATTATTGATTTGTGAAGATGGTGGCATCGTTTGGAGAGATTTGTAATTTGAAGGAAAATTCTAGGCGATGGGTTGTACCATTGACCAGGCTTTCGCCTACCATGGCCCCTCCATCCAGAGATATACCTGGAAGTTGTCGATGGTGAGGCTTTGGTGCAAATGTTCTCTAGTGCATGAGTATGGATATGTACTCATGGAGCAGTTGCTACATTAATTTAGCCAATAAAATAGTAAGCAATAAGACAAATATATAGTGGCTATTGTGTGATATGGCTTAATCCATGATGAGGCTTAAGTCGTGAAAGTGCAGGTTCTTAAGCCGTGAGATGGAACTCCTTGAATTGTAATTCTGTGAGATGGAATTTTGCGAATTTTTAGATTTTGACTCTCTCTTTTTTTTTGGATTTTATGGATCATCTAGGTTATGAATTGCAAGCAACAGCTTCTCGTGCACTCATTTCTCACTTCCAGAGGGTTGACAAGAGCATTGTTATTTTGTTCTTGATGTGCTCCTAAGTCTCCGTATTGGATCTTGAATTTGTTGTTGAAATGATGTCGAGGCAGTAGGGAAGACTGTTGATTGTTTCTTGAGCAGACAAGCGCTTGTGTTGGTGCTGAATTCACAAGAGAGGTTGAGTGACTTGCTTGTTGTTTCTTGGGCCTCCATTTCTTGTCAAACTATAGGTGAAGTTGTTGGGGTTGAAGTCGGTGGTGAGGTTTTCTTCACATTGTTCGATTTTGGTAACCATATGATGGAATTACCATCATAGTATCCTAGTTGTTGAAGTACATGCACAGGCACCCATCTTTGACGAACACTGTAATTTGGTTGCCGATGTGCTTGGTGTTCAGGCTTTCTTCTTTGTGCAAGCTTAGGGGACTTTGCGATGTGCTTGGGGACCCATGCTTTGGTATTTCTTTGGTAGTACCCTTGTGCTTTTTGCAGCAGTGTTTTTGGTACCCACACACTTGTTGCATTGGTGGAGTTCTTTGAGGAACTTGCATAGGCTTTTGTGGACGGTGTTGTGGATTACTTTCGAGTGCTATGTTGAGGAAGAGGTTTTGATTGTCGAGGCACCTAAATTTGATCGGCACCTTCATAGTAGCCTTGAGCTACAAGTAGCTGCTTTTTCACCCACATTTTGATACTATTAAGATATCCTGATCGTCGTCGTGAGAGTCTTGGTGGAGTTTTCTTTAGCGTTGACGTGGAAGGTTTGGGGCCCTCCTTGACTTTGGTTGGCACTGAGGCTGTAGGTTTGAGACTCATTGGCATTGTTGATGATGAGGTTAGAGTCTCTTGTGTAGTGGCTATCGATGTGACGAGGCCTTTGAGCATGTGGTTGTCTCCTTTGATGAAGTTTGTCTATATGAAGATGCATAAGATCTAGGGCCTTTACTTTGAGTTCCCTATTAGAGATAGATGGTTTGGCTGTGGGAATTTCTTCAGGAATAGATGTTGATTGCGAGGTCTTGGCATCAAACTTCATAGGTGAGGATGGGATTGAAGGAGTAGATGCTTTATCCGAGTCAGTCGTTGGCGTAGATGGTAGGTCTTGTGTAGTAGAGGGGATTTTGTGGAAGAGGCTTGTATCCTTTTGCGTTTAGCATCATAGGTATCCATTAAAGTTGGATCCTCTTCCTGGCAATATGGTATTGTCAACTTTTTGTGGTTGAACATCATGATGACTCTATTGCTTGCAAAGCACAGTGGTGCTTGGGCAGCAACAATCCATTTATGCCACCCCAAGATTAAATCCGCTTCCAGCACATACTCAACCACAAAAAACTTGCAAGTGAGGGGGTTAGTTTCAATATACATTGTATATTCAAAGTACCCCAAACATGGCATGTTCAAGTCTTGTGTAAAGGTAATCCTTTCAGGATGTGCCATGAGTGTTGGTTGACCTAACAAATCCCATAACTCGATGGTCATGAGATTGTGTTCTCGTGTTTGGATAAAGCTGTGCTTGAGCTGTGGTGATTTTATTTGTAATTTCCAATCCAACCAAAATCCTAGGGATCTTTTCAGTAAGATATGTTGGAAGTTCTAGCTCTTGCAAGGTTTCTTCCTCTCGTAATAACAATTGTACATTGCCTGCAGGAGTGTTCAAGGTGACTGTTTGCATGGATTCATCTAGTGAATACAATGATTCACTTATCCAAGGTGCACCAAAGATTACATCATACTCAAGGGGTTCTAGGGTAACATGGAATGCAAATTCCATATCGTTCATCCATTGTTTGAGTAGTGTATCTAAAGGAACCTGGAACTTCAATGTTTTGTCCATTGGCTCCTCTTGCAAGACGATTGCTTGTAGGGATGAGTTTAGGTTGTTCCAATGACACCCAAGTGTCTATTGTCACGATGTTATGACTAGCTCGAGGGCTAATCAATGTGCGTTTGCGCACTGAACATCATTGCATGTAGGAAAATCCAACCATACCATGATAGAATCTTTCAAAGGAACCAAGGATGTTTCGGTTATTGACTCAGTTTCGGATCCTGTTTCTGTTTCATATTCCCATTCACGTTCATCCTCTATTTGTGTCTCAGCTTTTTCTCAAGAGTACCCAATGCGTACACTGGTACACTTGGCCCTTTGACAATTCTTAATGAGGGCTGTTTGGAAACTTGCAAATCCTCACAGTACTGTTTTATGTAGTTCGTTATATAACTCAAGTTGAGCTATTAAAGGTGTAAGTGATGCTGGCTTTATCATGAGAGAAGAGCATTCCTCCGAATGAGGTTTTGAGAGACTGTTTTAATCTTGTAAGGGAATTATCGAATTCCTCATGTGCTTTCTCAAGCCTATAGTTCGTACAGTCTATTTCAAATGACTCTTCTGTAGAGAGTATGTCTTCCTCTTTAAAAGGGAAAGTGGTACTCTTCTAGGCTTTGAATCTTGGTTGCTCTTTTAGGATTGGCATTATGAGATTCAATCACAACTGGTGACCGTGTAAGACATTCAACCAAGCTAAGCATGCTCTCTTGAGCTTGCTTTTTGCGTTCCGCATATGTCATGTGATCATCATCATTATCCATTTGGGGTGGTTGGGTGGGTTCTAGTTTCTTGATTGGTCTATGTGGTGCACGGAGCGAAGAGTAAGAACTTGTTTCATGCTCACTTAGTGATGTACTAGAACTTGTTTCATTCTTTGACTTTCTTTGGTTTGTTAGTTTTTCATTATGTTTACCCATGCGATGAGATCGAATTTTCTTTTGGATTTTTGTATTCTGTGTCGTACATATGGGTGTTGAGGTTTGTGTGGTGGTCTTTGATGTGGATGCTTTTGCATCCTGTATAGCTTTTGGCTCTTTCGTGTTGATGTTCCTTTTTGGGTTTATGTCCTCTATAGACTCCTTTTTCCCGTCTTTTAATTCGACCTTGGTTTCGATAGTTTTTTGTCCTTTGTTTTTCTTGGGTTTAGAAGGTTTTGTTTTCTCTTTTGGGTTCTGTTTTAAAGCATGTTCTTTTACCCATGTGTTGAGGTGTTGTCTTTTACATTCTTTTTGACTGTTTTTCGTACCTTGTCTTGTAAACGTGTAAGCACATTCAATGGCACTGTGGCCAGTTGCCTGTTTTGTACACTTAAGATATTAAGAGTATTTTGTGAGACAAGTTGCATTGAAGCAACTCATTTTGGGCAATCTTGGAACATGTGATCAATGCCACATCGTTCACACGTTGGTCGTAAGGTGTCAGTTACTATGAGCATGTAAGTATTCCAAACTGTGCAGTCTGCCACCTTGTGCGGTCCATGACAATAGAAACACTGAAGTGTCTGATTAACTGCCTCCTCCTGAGTAGTTTCTACCCTTTGGAGTCCATTTTGGATGAAGCGGGGTACTTTTTATAATCATAGTCAAAGGTTTTACAATATATGCAGTATAGTAAAACAGGTGCCTTGTATGCATAGTGAGAATTGGGATGGTCGTAGTGATTGCATTCAACACAAGGCATTTCACTCGTCACTTTTATAGGCACCATTAAGGATGTCTGGTTTTGAAGGTTTTCATCCTCGAGATGTTGGCTGTAAGGTTTTAAGTAAGGTTGTATAAAATTCTAGAAATGTCAATTTTGAGATCGATCTTTCTTTTGTCATTGCTTCACTTGGTTTAGATGAGGAACAAAGCGTTGCATGATCATCTTCTAGCATGTCATCTAAACGTATTGCATCTTTGCAACATTGATCGAATGTTTTTGGATTGGATACAATGATCAAGTTGTGTAAGCTATTATTCCTCAAGCCCATCATGAAACATCTCCTTAATTGAACATCATTTAATTTTTCCCATGACTTAGGATGTGAATCCAAGAGCATTATCCTAAGGATAAAGTCTCTAATGGATTCATTGGGTTGACGCTCAATTGAATAGAGTTCTGTTACTGCACTCCACCGATTACCTTGTATGGAAAAGCCATGTATAAAGGTTGATTTCAAGGTTTTGAAGTTGGTCTTGATCGCCCCAGCATTAATGCGATTCATTTCTTCTAACAACGCATGTATCTTAGTGGGGCAGTTGGGATTTCCAAAGGCTTCACATCTCTGTTCAAACACTTGAATGAATTGAACAGGGTCTATTGTTATGTTATATTTGCCCATAATTTTGGAAATTTGTACGATCGTATTTTTGTATGAATCATTGAGGCCGTATGTGAGTGCTCTTGTTGAAAGAGACTCAGTGAGTCCTTGGGCCACCTCCCTTCTTAGAGACTAGTCAGTATGTCCAAGGTGTGGGCATCCAGGAAAGGGTTGGTACTTATAGGCTTTGCGAGAATGTTAGGCAAGGGACCAAAGCCCGGTGGGATTAGTCATCACAAGGGGTGTAAAACCCGATGACACGCTTGTTATAGGTATGGCCAATGACATTGAGAGGTGAATTTGTGGCATAGATCTCAATGGCTCGAAGATGTCAGCAATTGGGTTCAATGCTTGTGTAATCCCTGGCAATCCCTCTATCGTGGCCATGTTCGAGTGCCTAAATGCTCCTTAATGAGTAATCACAGTTTGTTTGTTTGTTTTTTTATTTTTTTTGTTTTTTTTGCTCTTAAAAAAAAAACTTTCCCACAGTCTATTACAGCCTGAAGAGGCTTGGCGTACTCTTTGTTGGATCAAACAGGTGTCCGTTTGCCCTAATTAGCTTAGGCACTATATGCACGTGAACGACCTGAGATATTTTTCTGAAAAAAGCGTATGCTATAGAAACTTCCCAGATGGAAGACGAGGTCCTAATAACCTATTTTTCATCACTGTCTCAAGATGAAAAAAATTTTCAAGAATTTTTTCCATGTTTTGCAGTACGTTTTTAAGGGTGTTCCAAAGGAATTTTGAAAAACTTTGTATGAGGAAGTTGTAGTATTTTTGGAGTACTATAACTTTGTTTCCCTGAGTCGTCCGTGGTTTTATCGTTTAGACCTTCAAAAAGTATCCTCAATATGGCTTGCCGTCATTTTAGCATTTTTTTACGATTTTCGTGATTTTTGGATTGTTTTTTGCCTCGATTTTCAGGTCGAATATTGAGGCTGCTGATCGGAGGCCAAAATGATTGATTTTGACTTTGGACGACTAGTCCACAGTCGTAGAGCTTGATGTTAGCTTTTCGATGAGTCCTAGAGCGCTTTCATCGGATATATGGTTTAGGAGATATGGGCCTCCAAACATGGGTGTTTTTCATAGTCTTTTTTTTTTGGCGGCGTGAACTATCACGTCGTGAATCTTCACGTGGAAAATTAAATTTTGATTTTTTTTGGGGCCGCATGAACTAGTTTTTCATGCCGTGAACCGGACTTCACCGCTGTGGAAAATTAAATTTTGATTTTTTTTGGGTCGTGTGGAAAATACGAATTTTTCTTTTTGGAGGAGAATTTTTTTGAATTTAAAATGAAAAGGGTAGGACATCTTCCCAAAAAGGTAAGTGGGAATCAAAAAAGTCAACCTTTTAATAACCCCCCTTACACCCTTCATAAATGATTCCCAAAATGGACAAATTGACAACTCATGAGCATCTTCTCATTGAATGCTCTCATTAGTCTTAATGAGTTATGTAAAAAAATGCTTAAGAATTAATCTTAGATTAATTATTTCACTAATCTTTTTCTCTTTTACACTAATCAAGGACTCTAATTAACCATTAAAATTAATCTAAATTAAGAGATTAATTAGATTCTTAATTATAGTCTCCTCTTTAAGGTAAAATTAAGCAGAGTCAAATTTCTCCAATTCATCAAAAAATTGATGTGATTAGGTGTTTTGATGCATCTAAATGCTCTCAAAACACTTAAAAACTCCAATTTCGACTACTCATATGATCAATTTAGACCCCAATTAACACATTTTCTAAATTTTTAGTCTCTTGAATGAGATTAATCACCCTTAACAAAAACCAATCCATTAAGAGAAATTAGTCAAATTCAAAAGTTTTTTTGATGATTTTAAGAAATTTTTTGAAAGATTAAGCTACTCCTAATGCTTGCTAACACTCTAATCCAAACAATTTCCACAACAAACACATAATTAAACTAAAATTAATGATCTTAGATCTATGTTTAAACTAAAAAGAGCTAACATTCACTAAGAATTGCATTCTCTTGTATTGTTTGATGTAAAGGATGCAAACTAAGCCTAATACAAATTATGTGCAAGCCCTAAGAATAGGCTCATAAGAGGCCTAATGCTAAAATGAGGAGAAGATTTCAACCTTCAAGGCTGAATTATATGTGTCATTAGAGATGACAAATTTAGGCTCATTGCATTATTATTTGGGCATACATTTTATATAGTGTGATAATGGTATTGTGATGTTGTAGTCAAAGTACATACAAAGGCTGCTTACATGATTTGGTCTTGAAGACTGCAAGCCTACTACACCAGTAGAGACATATGCTAGGCTTAGTCTCCAAGATGTAGGTGGACCATTGATGTATCACTTTATCACAAATAGGTTGTTGGATGCCTCATCTATCTATGTAGTACGAGGTTGAACATTTAGTTTGAGTAGGTTTATGTAAAGTTCAATAAGTAAGCATTGGTAAGCTGCCAAGCAAGTAATCAGATGCTTACATGGCACTCAGTCCCTTGGCTTATTCTATGCTAAGGGGGGTGATGTTCAATTGCTGTATGCAGTATTTAGATGCTTACATGGCACTCAGTCCCTTGGCTTATTCTATGCTAAGGGGGGTGATGTTCAATTGCTGTATGCTTTCAATGATATCGATTAGGCTGGATATTATGACACACGAGTATCCACTAGTGGTTTTTTCTTTCACCTTAGTGGTTCATGTATATTATGGCTAAGCAAGAAGCATAGTGGATCCTTCGAACTATAAAGCTGAGTACATGAAAGTTTTTATAGTGACTGTAAAGTGTACTCAGATGACTTTTGGCAGATCTTGGTGTCGCGGGCGGACAATAGTCTCCACCTCCATCTTTATTGAGAGCTAGAGTACATTAGCTGTTTGAGGAACCCAATGTTTCATGCTTGCACAAAGCACATTGAGGTGTATTATTATTATGTCAAGGAGAGGCTCATTTTGCATGAGAGATTAGTGTAGCTTATGTCTCTACACACACGACAATGTGGCATATATGTTCATGAAGACTCTCTTTCGAGATAAGTTTGAAGCTTTTTGCTAAACTTTGGGCTTATTGTCATTTAGGGATTGATCAAACACATGATCCCTGTACATGTTCACATCATCACTTTTACAGGGGAGATTTGTATGGTAGTGGTGTGGACATGGGCTAATAATGGGCCTGGGCACTGTTTCTCTATTTAGGAGGTTTTTTCTCTCGAGCATATGTACGCACTCTTATGAGTGTACGTATGTTACCTTATGTTTCTTCACTTGTACGTCACTCATCTCTCTCTCTCCTTGTTTACTGCAACTATATGTGTGTTGCTATACTGATCTCCAATCCAAGTTTTTTTCATGTAAACACTCTTATGTGTGTGTGTAAGAAACCTTATCATATCACTCTTCACTTGTACATTACTCATTCTCATCAATCTACTTTGAGTGTTTTGCTTCCAATTATCTCTCCTTGCTCGCTACATCTATGTATGTGTTGTTACATTGATCTCCAATCCAACAGAAAGAGTTATAATGTGTCCCATTTAAGGAAACACAAAACATTTGGGAAGAAATCTAGAGAACTCTACTTGGTGAAGAAAACAAGATCCATGCATGCGAGGGATTGCTACATGCTGAAGAAGGAAGTTCTCCAAAGTGAGGATGATCAGTCGGAGGGATGGTGGCCTTAATTGGAGGGGTCTCTATCAGCTATCTAAAGGAAGTGATAAGTGCTGAAGGAAGTTCTCCAAAGTGGGGATGATCAGTCGTCGGAGGGACCGTGGCCTTAAGTGGAGGGGTCTCTATCAGCTATCTAAGATGCCATCCAATCACTTAAATTTGGATTTGGGCAAATCTACTATGGAAGAATCTGTAGATGAGGGTCATGGCTTTTAAGGAGGCAACTAATGATGAAAAAAAGCTAGAGGTCAGCTTCCAAAGGGTGGCCGAAAGATCGAGCACTTACCATGGAGAGTCTTTGGAAAGGAGAGGGCAGGTCAAAAAAGATGAATGAAGAAACATTGTTAGCTATTCGAATAGATGAAGAACATGGTGGGTGAAGGGAGAAAAAGCACAAGGAGGAAATATGCAGCAAGCTAGGATTGATGCCATGGACCTCATGAAGACCCCAATCATCAAGCTATAGACCCTCCCCTACATCTAGTACACCAACCCATTGAGTACCGACACAAGGGGATCTCCAGGCTCTACAAAATCATCTACCAGCACTTGTTGGAGCAAGCAGAGATGCCACCATCAATGTGGATGCCCTTAAACTTACTCCATTTTCCTTGGGGTTAGTATTAAAAACCAACTCCTTTGTAAGATCAAACTCCATCGCTATAGCAATAGAAATAAAAATCAACTTCATTGCTTAACTCAATTGTAAATGGAGTTTAGCAATAGTATAAAGAAAAAACTCCATTGTAAATGGACTTTAGCGACAATATTAACCATTTCAGGCTGTATATATGCATAAGTTTACTACAATAGTCTTGTTATTTTACCCAATTAAGTGTTCTCGGCCATCATCATCCATGACTATGCAACTCCATTCTTGACCTTAGATTAAAGTTTCACATTTATTGAATTAGAGATAGGCGCATGTTTCTTTGTGGATATGGTAAGGTCAAAGTTGAAGAAATAATGGATTTATCACATGGAGAAGGCATTCAAGAAGAGGAGCGATCAGGGTGGAATCTGGCTGGCAGCCTTTTGTGTTAAGAACCATAGAGATCATTTAGTGTTGGATCTACTGTCACAAAATGGTACCACCAACTTTGTGTTATCAATATTTATGATCTTCAAGGTGAATGTATTGTTTGTGAAGCATATTTTAGCTTTAGGTGGTAACAATCCATTCACATCCAAAATTAAGTTTGCTTCCAACACATACTCAAGCATAAATAAATTACAATTTAGGGGGGTTAGATTGCATATAGATTGTTTGTTTTCAAAGGACCCTAAACATGGCATATTCATAGGGAATCCACTTAGGGTGAGCTTGTAGTGCAGGTTGGTCTAATAAATCCCAAATTTCTAAGGTCATGAGATAATATCTATGCCATGAGTAAAGTTGAGCTTGTAACATTTTGACTACCATAGATAGTTCAATTCCAACCTTTATTCTAGGAAGATTTAGATCAAGGTCAAATTTAAGCACTAGGATTTTTAATTTAAGCATTGTTGAAGTGCCTTTAGGAATTTCTAGGGTGACCACTTGTATGGATTAATTAATTGCATACTTAATATCACACATACGAATCCATCCATATGGCAAATGGAGTAGTCACAAAACTTGTGTGTTCCACTCATTGTTGTGAGTATGGTTTTCTTGAAATGACCAAAGGTTTCAATCCATTCCCACTAGCATATCTAGCACATGGTACTCTAGGGGGATGATTGTTGGTTTCCCCAAATGTGTATAAGTTTTTAGAGACATGACATTGTGACTAGCATTTAGTGTAAATTAGCGCTCTTTTATGTTTAACATTATTACGACTATCTAGGTACACCTTAAGACATGCTTTAAAAGGAAGTATTGAGTTTGGAGTTTCATGTGGATTGCCAAGGAATTGGTCCATTGTGTTAAGCTCTTCATCTCACAACTCTCAACATTGTCAACAGTTCCCAATGTGTACAATGGTATTGTAGGTCCATTGGCCTTCCTCATTTTAGGCTTGTTTGGAGGAGGTTGCTTGGAAATTTTACTTGGTCATTATAATGCCCTTTTATATAATATATAAAATCATTATATAAAAATCTATAATGAGGTGTAGCAACACTTTTAGTGATAAAAATTCTAGATCTTGCAATTGATCCATAGAAATCCTTATCTTTACTCTTAGTTGATGCTAGCTTGTAGAGTATCATCCATAGATTCCTCCTGTGACTATTTCTCATGTTTCAAAGGATTGGTTTTGGTAAATATTACTTCTTCCTCTTGAAAGAGAAATTGACACTTTGCTTACACATGTTTTACGAATGGATTTTTAAAGTGGATGCTTTAGCACTATGTGTAGCCTTTGCCTCTTTTTTATTTTGAGGTGGATGCTTCAGCACTATGTGTAGCATTTACTTCTTTTTTATTTTGAGGTGGATGCTTCAACACTATGTGTAGCATTTACCTCTTTTTTATTTTGAGGTGGATGCTTCAGCACTATGTGTAGCATTTACTTCTTTTTTATTTTGAGGTAGATGCTTCAACACTATGTGTAGCATTTACCACTTTTTTATTTTGAGGTGCATGCTTCAGCTCTGTGTGTAGCCTTTAACTCTTTTGGAGATGGGTCTTCTACATGCATCTTTCCCTTTCCTTGAGGTGTATTAACCTCATCAAAATCTAGATGGACTCTCCGTTGAAGATCAGCAAGATCAACCAACATATCCATATAAAAGAGCCATGGACTCATCCGTTGAGGACCAGCAAGGCCAATCAACCAGATCCATGCCCGAGTTCAGAAAACAACTCTAACACCTTGTTCCATTTTCTTTCTCGACGCACGCTTGGGTATCTTTGTTGTTGACGACCCAGAGCCTGAGCACTGTATGGTCAGCACCCTCTAGGCTCCTTCACAGGTCACCTAGCATTTCACTCATAGGCCGCTTCCTTGGTTCGTCATCCACCGTACCGGAAGCTCACCATTTAAATCGAACCGAGGCTAGTCAAGACCTCGGCGACCTTTCTACTACGCGAGACGTCCTCCATTGACTCTCCATCAGCTATTACAACTTTATCACTTAGGTCTTCACACGACCTCATTCACAAGATGGTCAAAATGCTTTCCCAGCATTCTTGACATAAAACAGTCTCATTTAAAAATAGGTTTCATAAATACACTTTCTAACGAACTCTCATCTTTCCACATTGTTTCACATCATATCTCGTTATTCCATATTCTTCTACATCAACTCACATTGCTTATTCTACATCCAGTCATATGTATTCCCATCATCTTCATCCATTCTCATCTAATCACATCATATTACATCTTATCAAATCTATCCACATCTATCCTCATCACATCTCATCCATTCACATCTACCCATATCCACATCACATCCATTCACATCACATCTCATCCATTCACATCTACCCCGATCCACATAACATCCATTCACATCACATCTCATCCATTCACATCTACCTCGATCCACATCACATCACATCACATCCATTCACATCATATCTCATGCATTCACATCTACCCATATCCACATCACATCCATTCACATCACATCTCATCCATTCACATCTACCCCGATCCACATCACATCCATTCACATCACATCTCATCCATTCACATCTACCTAGATCCACATCACATCACATTCATCCACCTTACATCTCATCCATCCATTCACATTACATCACATCCATTTATATTCATTCAGATCCACATCTCATCACATCACATCTCATCCATTCACATCACATCTCATCCATTCACATCACATCACATCTCATCCATTCACATCACATCTCATCCATTCACATCTACCTAGATCCACATCACATCACATTCATCCACCTTACATCTCATCCATCCATTCACATTACATCACATCCATTTATATTCATTCAGATCCACATCTCATCACATCACATCTCATCCATTCATGTCTCATCACATCACATTCACATTCATTTACATCTCATCATATCATATTCACATCACACCACATCCATTCACATCTCATCACACCCATTCACATCCATCACACCCATTTACATCGACCATCACATTCATTCCATCCACATCACATCAAATATTTTCATCCACATCTATTCTTATCACATCACATTCATTCCATCCATATCACATCACATTCATTCCATCCATATCACATCACAATCATTCCATCCACATTACATCACGTCCACATCTATCCGCATCATATCTCATTCATTCCATCCACATTACATCACATCCACATCTATCCATATCTCATCACATCCATTCACATCTCATCACATTTATCCACATCCATCCATTCATTCACATGTACATCTATCCACATCCATCCATTCATTCACATGCACATCCATCCACATCCATCCATTCATTCACATTCACATCTATCCACATCCATCCAGTCATTCACATTCACATCTATCCACATCCATCCAGTCATTCACATTCACATCCATTCACATCCATCCATTCATTCACATATACATCTATCCACATCCATCCATTTATTCACATGCACATCAATCCACATCCATCCATTCATTCATAATGCATATCTATCACATCATATCTCATTCTCATCCATTTACATCATATCACATCCTTTCACATATCATCACATCTCATTCTCATCCATTTAGATCACATTATATCCTTTCATATATCATCACATCTTTTGTTATCCATTTACATCACGTCACATTCTTTCACATATCGTCATCTTATCACATTCACATCCACATCTATTTACATCACATCACATCTCATCTCATCCACATCTCATCACATTTTCATCATCCACATCCATTTACATCACATCACATCCCATCCACATCCACATCCACATCCACATCCACATCCACATCCACATCCATTATCACATCCACATCCATTATCACATCACATCTCATCACATCCACTCACATCTTATCACATCCACTCACATCTTATCACATCGCATTCACATCTTATTCACATTGCATTCACATCTAGTACCGTTTTCTACTTTCGATACCGATGGGACTTTTCTAAGTTTTTGCCAATCCTAGTTAAAGGTACTTTTTCTCGATGGATATTTTCATATTCTTTCTCAAATTTCTCAAGTGAAATATATTTAATATTCTTCTTTTTGAGTAAGAGATTCATGGGATTTATAAAAATCAATTCTACCCATATTTTTCAATTAATAATGCTCAAAATTTTACTTTTGATAAATACTCATAATTTGAATTATGCCAAAAATTACTCTTTTACTATTTAATTACTTGGATATCAAATATCATGAAAATTTCTCTTTTTGTATAAAAATAAATTTACAAAAAAATTCTCTTTTACCATTTAATTACTTGGATCTCAATTATCATGGGAATTTCTCTTTTTGCATAAAATAAATTTAATTACCATTTAATTACTTGGATCTCAATTATCATGAAAATTCCTCTTTTTGCATAAAATAAATTTACCAAAAATTTCTCTTTTACCATTCAATTACTTGGATCTCAATTATCATGGAAATTTCTCTTTTTGCATAAAAATAAATTTATCAAAATTTACTCTTTTCTCATAATCAATTAATTATGCATAATTATAAAAAAAATATTTCTAATGAATATGATGAAAATCATTCTTTTTGCTTAGGATGTCCAATCCTAAAATATGGTAGGAAGTCCTCTTTTAGCATTATGCATAAAAATAAGATATGTATTATTTTTTTTTAAAAATTTACCATAGCTTTGCCTACTATTACTGATAATTCATAAATTTTTCTAAAGAATAAAAACTTGTAATGGAAATATGATAGTGGTTCCTCTTTTATGCTTAAAATCAAATTTAAATCATAATTTTAACCATAGTCATAAACTTAATTATGATTATCTCACTAGATTAAGCTAATTTCATTATTTCTCTTTTTCCAAATAGATAGGATAATCTATTTCTCATTGAGAATCAATCAAAGTAGTTTTTAACTACTTATAAATAATCTAAAAGAAATAACCATTATTTTGTTAACACAAAATCATAAAAATATCATTTTCTTAATCTCTAGCTTATCAAGTCTAGAGTTTAGCTTTGAATTAAGAGACTGTCATTAAGAAGCGTCCTTTTTCAAGGGATTTAGCCATAAAGATGGCTATTCTTTTAGAGAGAGAGATTTACTTAAAGAAAGCATTACAAATAATCATAAAGATTAACTTTCTCTTAATTAAGCATTAAGACTTTAAGAAAAATCTTGATTTGAATTAAAATAATTATTTAGAAAGCTTCTCAAGCTTGAAAGGGGTTGAGAAGAAGAAAGTCATTGAGATAAATTGGAAAAAACCATTAAAATTGATTTTACCTCTAAGTTTGGCTTGATTATCTATTAGCAGTGAAGCCCCTGACCAATCAATTGGTCCACCAAGAGGAGAAGAGCAACTCCAAGAGTTGTTGTAGAGAGAGAGAGCTCCAAGCTCCCAAGAGAGAGAAAAATTTAAAGGATAATAGAAAATATGATTATTTTAATATAATACTAGCATAGTATAGCTCTAATATTTTTTTACAAAAGACTAAGGGTCTATTTATAGGTGAGAGAGGCCACTAACCAAGTCCAATTGGGTTCTAGAATTTTCCAGGTTCAATTTAACTCAATTTGGACCAGATTGGCTCCCTTTTTTATTTGGTTTGATCCAGGAGAGAGGAGAGATAAAAATATCACAATTTTTTTAAATTAAAAACCTTTCCACACATGTGAAATAGGTGCCTACCTCAAGAGTATCCCTCTCGTTAAAATGCATCATTATTTCAAAATATCTCATTTTTTTAGTAATATCTCATAATTTTTAACTAAGAAACCTTGTACTCAGTCAACTCTTCATCTTATGTGAGCATTTACTCATTTTTTGGTATTTCTTTTATTCTTTGGATTTATCTCATCCCAACACTTGGATTAATCCAATTGGCCCATTGGAACCTTAATTGGACCATGATCCAAAAATTTCTGAAAATGTAGACTCTTAGGCTAAGGTCCCTTATACCATTTTAATTAATTCCTAATGCACATTGGAAAGTTTGTTTTGAACTTCTGCTTCAAGGGAATCCATTTTAGACACTAGGAGGATTTTTATATCCAAAGATATCCAAATTTTGGATTATCTCTCTCGCTAGGCCAAAATAGGGTAAAACAAGATCTTTCTCCTATTTCAGAGAGGGGAATAATTTTAAGAACAGAAGGGGAGGTTCTTACACCTTCACCTCAAAAGCTGGAGGGAGGAATCTTACACTTTGAAAATTTTGAAAGTTGTCTTACAAATAAAATAATGAGGGAGCTAGTGCTCTTACAAAAATAACAAACATAGCTCTTTAAAAAAATATGAGCATGTATAAACAAAAGACCTATGTAAGAGCTACTCATCATGTGATCATTAATACCTCCTCCCACTTTCCTTGGCTCCTCCAGAGGTCCCTGCATGAATAGAACCATAAGTTTTATTAGGATAATTTAATATAAAAAAGGACAAAGATGTAGAAAAGATAAATAAATTTATACATAATTTATGCATAAAGTTTAAAATATTAAAAAATTTAATGTTTGGAGATATTATATACTTACATAGTTGATGATGTAGGCCCAATTGAGCTTGTGTCCTTCCTGCTTCATCTTGTTAAACAAGGCAGTAGTTCTGTGAGATCACACAAAGTCATAATCTTCTTGATTATAACCATGCCCCACTACTTCTCTCTACACACATTCAAGGAAGAATATTTAGCAATTCATACGTACATTATTAAATATAGTGCATTATCTTGTTAAACAAGGCAATAGTTCCATTGGATCACGCGAAGTCATACTCTTCTTGAGTATAACCACGCCCCACTACTTCTCTCTACACACATTCAAGGAAAATAATTTAGCAATTCATACATACATTATTAAATATAGTGCAAAAAGAAAGAGATGAAAACTTACAAAGTATATACAAAAGCGCCTAGTGCTACTAGTGCTCTATTAGTGCCAAGGTGAGAAGTCCCTGAACCTTTTGAGGCATGCTCTAGTAGCCTCCTATTGTTGCTTGTACTTGTCAGGAGTGTCTTGGATCTCCGCCGCCATAGATTTTCTCTAGTCTCGATGTCAAGATATGCGAGCTTACTCTTTCCTTCCTTTATTGCATCTCGTATCTTAGACCTTTGATGGCTCATAATATCTCTTATTCTCTTGAGCATCCATTTGTTGTTGAATTAATCAGAGAGGGTTGGCACTAGGAATTCCCTATGAAGCTAATAAAGAATGTAATTCTTCTTCTCTTCTAGTTTGTCATGCCACTCGCGAGAATGTCATGGTGGTGGCCGACGAACTGTACACTATAAAGCTGATGTATACACGTCAATACCCTACCACCTAGCTCATCCTCGTCGATGATGGACCCATCATCATAGCATCTATAGGAGTATAGGGGCCCTCATGCAAGAGAGAAAAGAACAAATGGAGTACGACCAAAAGGAGTGCTTGCCAGAATGAAATCGGGAGTGATGTCTAGAGTGGCTCTAGGGGTGAAACCCAGAGTGACTGTAGGAGTGACACCCCGAGTAGTGCAGTCTTAAGAGAATGTGTAAGAGGATGACGTGGTGGAGTAGTAGCATCACTAATACCTCCACATATACCAGCACCACAACTATCACCACCACCAACACTGCCCCACTACCATTGCCACTAGTACTACTACATCCACCCACTAGTATCAGTTTGAGCATTGGGGGTGGGGGGACTCGATGAGCCAGGAACAGGTGAGGTAAGATCCAACCTAGCTATCTCATGCTACTTAAGGGAGAGCATCTAGAAGAAATTTTGGATCTCATCCTGCATGTAATCTGGTAGATCACTAGATGTGGCTGCTTTAAAACAAAACATGGATTAAGGCATAAAATAAAACATGGATTAAGTCGTAAAATAAAACATGGATTAAGGCTCAAAACAAAACATACTCATGCATAAAAAATCATAAATAGAAAAAGAGCTTGTGTGTGAGGGCTTACCTTAAGTGGTTGAGAGTGAATGACTCAAAAAAGATGAGATACCTACGATACAAGAAAATAAGGTAATCATGAGAGTAATGCAAAGAAAAATATGCATATGAGCCATGTATACTCTATACATGCTCTATGCATACTCTATACATACATACATACTCTATGCTCGTTCGCTGCACGGCGCAAAGAGTATGCATGCTCTATGCATACATAGCATGCAATCATGATGTAACATGCCCATCTTCAATAATAATATATGTCTATTTGATAGTTGAATTTATGGTTTTTTTATAGTGTAAAAATAATCAATTTTAATAATTGAGCTATTTCCACTTGGAATTTTAAAATTGTGAGTCCAAATTTGGAATGTGCGCGTAATTTTATCCTAGTAGTACAGGATTTTACAACTCAAAATGGATACCAGATTAAGCCTCTAACGAAGATTTTTAGTTAAAGTACGATAAACCTCCAACCTTAATAAATGCATGTCCGGGTGTCCGATTGATGAACGGATTGCACCCCTACGACCAAGGAAATACCCCAGACACTTTCATGAAAAAAAATTTTCGCAACCGTCGGACGCACCGATATGCATATCGAGACCAATGTCCTAAAAAAGGGTCCCTGCACCTCAAAAAGATGCCATAACATACTCGGGTGCCCGTACAACGACCGTGCAAGGCCGATCACCCTAGCATATGGTTCCCACTGGCCGCTATTGAATTTGTAGCAATGTGATGAGCTATGGTGGATCCAATCAACATGATTAGCAAAAGTAATTAGAAAGTGATTAAGAAAGGATTAATGCATAATTAATCTAATAGTATAATGTAGGCATGGATACTAAAAAACCAACAAATTTGTTGAAATTTGAGCAAAATGATGAGCTATGGTGGATCAAACACTAGAATCAACATGATTAACAAAGTGATTAAGAAATGATTAAGACGTAATTAGTGAATAATTAGCAGATAGATTAATGTAGGCATGGATACTCAAAAACCAGCAAATTCTCATTAGGGCTATGCCTCAATTTATAGAGTTTACATCAAGCATCTAATCCCATTGATTTCTCCATGATTCACTCCACATCTCCACCTTTTGCCTGATTCTCTCCACCTCTTCTCTTTTCCCTGAATATCTCCCAGAATATCTCCACACTCCTAAATTCCCTCATGCTACCCATTATTCTCTCCCAGTAGATTCTTCTAACCTTTTCACAGGTTCTTTCACAATTACATCTCCTCTTTTACAGCCTCTATCCAAGAGCTTGTTCCCACACACACCCTATTCACTTGTATATTTCAACACCTCCCCTCAAGTGAATAATCCTAGAACACCTAGACCCTATACCAAGTTTGCCTCCCCTTACTTGGAAGTCCGCGACCAGTGTCTACTCCTCCCCTCAAGTTATCTCAGCACACCTGGACCCTGTATCAAGTTTCTCTCTTACTTGACAGCCTGCGAGCGACCAGTGCCTCAGATCCCTAAACCCATAGTCCTTGACACTCTCTCTCTCTCTATGTGTCCAAGGCTTACTATAGTTGCCCGCGACCTTGACTAAAGTGCTCACACATACATCTACCACGTGGCCTACATCATCGGTGGCTCAGAGGTGGTTTTACTTTATTGGGGCAGGTTACATTGGGTTGTGGGGTCTCTCTCTCTCTCTCTCTCTCTCTCTCTCTCTCAGAGATTTTCACATGGCTCCTCACTCTTTGGAGCCTCACATCTTCTCTTCTCTTCAGTCTTCTTGTCGTGGCAGCTTCTCTCCACGCGTCCGTCTCTTCTTTCAATCTTCTCGGGGCAGCTTCTCTTCTTGTGGCAGCTTCTCTTCTCGTGTCCATGTCTTCCTTCAGGTCTTCTTCTCGGTGTGGATCCTCTTCTTGGGAAGAGATATTCTTCTTCTTTCATGGTTGGGGCCATGAGCTCGTCCGTCAGGTCTTTTTGCTCCATGTGAGCAACATGCTTCAATGTTTTGCTGACAGTTCCTTTGGGATTTTTATGTTTATTTTGTATCATTATGCAATGCAAACCCAAATTTATGCGGGAGGTCTTACCTCTTGCCTTATTCTGGACAAGGGCAGTGTCTGTTCCCATTTTTACACTGATGCAATGTGCCCAATACATAATGCGTATAGCATTCATTCTCATGCACATTCCAAATGCAACTCTGGCTGTGAATAATCTTGAATTTGAGTGAGATTTACAGGCATTAACCAAGGGTTAAATGCAAAATGATGATTTTCACAATTTTATCAGCACAATTTTCCCAGAAATTACACTAAATCAAGGGTAACCAATTGTACGGGATGGTTGCAGTATCAAACCAACTCCGATTTGAAATCTAAAGTTATAGGGATCTGTATCAGATACCTAATGGTTAATTTGAACCCTCAATTGCACCAAAATAGAGTGATTAGCACTGATTAATCACTGATTAGCAAATTAATGCTCTGGTTTGTGTGTAGAAAACAGAGTATGCGGGGAGCCCAGATCTGGTGCCTTCCACTTCAAATGAGCTCAAATGCTTTCAAAGGCATCAATAGCAATGAGTCTAGTAGAGGATTAAGCCAAGAAACACAAGATTTGACCAAATAATGAAAGCTTAATCTCTGTTTTACCAAAGTCACCTGCAGATTTGATGAAGAGCTTGGATCTCTCTGTAGACTTGATGAAATTGATTTCTGTCTTCACCAGCTTGTAGAGCATGCTTGATTACCCCTTGGGCTAGGAGGAATTGAAGCAATTTGACTTGAGCAATTAGTAATGGCAAAAACTGCAGAGAAAAAAGGCGCCTGCAAAAAACGCGAAATCTCCTGATTCCTTCGGCGGTTTGCTGCGCCGTTTCGATGGGCTGGTAGCCAGGGGTGTTGGCTATTATGTGCTAGAAGATCTTGCCCTAATTTTGAGTGTGCTAGATGCTAGAGACCCTCCACTAGCTGCTGGGGGTGAAGGGGAAGATGAAAAACTCATTAAAAACTGATTTTTTTTGCTAATTACCTACTAATCCTGATTAATTCACTAATGGGCTCATAAATCTGGTTGATTCTAGGCATGGCTCTGATACCATGTTGAAATTTGAGCAAATTGATGAGCTATGGTCAACATGATTAACAAAGTGATTAAGAAATGATTAAGACGTAATTAGTGAATAATTAGCAGATAGATTAATGTAGGCATGGAAAACCAGCAAATTCTCATTAGGGCTATGCCTCAATTTATAGAGTTTACATCAAGCATCTAATCCCATTGATTTCTCCATGATTCACTCCCTGAATATCTCCACCTTTTGCCTGATTCTCTCCACCTCTTCTCTTTTCCCTGAATATCTCCCAGAATATCTCCACACTCCTAAATTCCCTCATGCTACCCATTATTCTCTCCCAGTAGATTCTTCTAACCTTTTCACAGGTTCTTTCACAATTACATCTCCTCTTTTACAGCCTCTATCCAAGAGCTTGTTCCCACACACACCCTAATCACTTGTATATTTCAACAAAATTTCCATTAGGCCAATGCCTCAATATATAGCTTTTACATCCACAAGGTACCAAGCACCCATTCCCCACTGATTTCTCCTTGATTTGTACCACCTCTCCTACATTTGTTGGGGACACCTTTTCCTAGAATCTTTCCACACCCCTATATTCACTCATGCTACCCTTGATTCTCTCATCCAATAGATTCTTCTCACCTTTTTACTGCTACCCACTTAATTACTGACTCCCTTTTACAATCTCTAGCTAAGGACTTGTTCCTGCACACACCCATTCACTTGCATATTTCAACACCTCCCCTCAAGTGAATAATTCTAGCACACTTGAACCCTATACCAAGTTTCCCTCTTACTTGGTAGCCCACGACCAGTGTCTCAAGTCCCTAACTCATAGTCCTTGACACTCTCTCTCTATTTTTCCAAGGCTACTACAAGCACTACTATTTTTCCAAGGCTACTACAAGCGCTACTATTTTTCCAAGGCTACTACAAGCACCTGTAACTTTGACTAAAGTGATCACACATACATCTACCACATGGCCTACATCATCGATCGCTCAGAGGTGGTTTTACTCTATTGGGGCAGGTTACATTGGGTTGTGGGGTTTCTTTCTTTCACTCTCAGAGAAGATATTATGACTCCTCTACCTTAGGAGTCTCCATGAAGTTTGCCGATGCCGATCCTTCTTCATTTGGTTTGCTGTAGTAGCAGTCTCTAGCCATGTGTCTTGGCTTCCCACAGTTGTGGCAAGTGAAGGTCCTTCCTTCCTCCTCCCTTGCCTCTTCCTCGTTCTAGTCCTCGTGCAAGGCCTCCTCGGGTGTAGAGTGCTTTCTCCTATCCAGTTCTTGGGTCCAATCCTTTCTTCTCTTTGACCTTGTTCTCTTGCTCTAGTAGAGCTCCTTTTATCTCATGCAACTTCAAATCTAGTACATTCTTTAAGGTTGCCACAATGTTCTCATACTCTCCCTTGTCCACACTCTTTAGAAGTATTGCTAGTGCCTCGTCATCTTCTACTTTCTTCCCAATGGCTGCAAGTTGTTGTTTGATGCTTTTGTATTTGTTTAAGTGTGTGGTTAGAGGTTCACTTTCCTTCATGTCTAGTTTGTAGAATTGCATTAGCAGATTTATCTTTGAATTTTTTGCTTCAGTGCCAAATAATTTGTTAAGTTCATCGCATGCATCTTTAGCTTGTTGTATCCCTGCAATGTGGTGAATGATTTCATCATTTAAGCTGTGTAATGAGTCCTAATGCTTTCTCATTTCTACTCTTCCACTCATTCTCCCCATTCTCCTCTAGACATTCATCTCTTCCCTCAACTAGCCCCCATAGATTCTTCCTCATGAGCAAATACATGGTTTTTGTCTGCCATGTATGGAATTGCTCCTCGTTGAATTTAGCTACTTCTTATGCAATGCTCATGTGATGATGTGAAGGGGGTCTTACCTCTTGATCTAATTCAAGATTCAAGGGCAGTGTCTACCCTTTTACAACTCCAATTTGGTGTTTAATGATGATTACAACGAATACACCAAAACTTGCATAAAGCCAAGGATAGTTGGTCTTGTATGGATGGTTGGGACATCAAACCAACTTCAAATTGTAATCTAAAGTGATAGAGGTCTATATCAGGTACCTAATGGTAAGTTTGAACCACCAGTTTTACCAAAATATAGTGATTAGTGCTAATTAATCACTAATTAGTGAGATTAATTCCTTATTTTGTGTGTAGAAAATAGAGTGTACGGGGAGGCCAGATCTGGTGCCTTAGAGTTCAAATGAGCTCAAATCCTTGCAAGGGCATAAATAATAGTTAGTCTAGTAGAAGATCAAGCCCAAAAACATAAGATTTGACCAACTATTGAATGCTTAATCTTTGTTTTACCAAAGTCACGCAGATTTGATCTAGAGCTTGATGTAGCTTCTCCTTGACGAATTTCAAGATTGTGAGGCCACTAGCATGTTTAGCACACCCAAAAACCCCTTGGGCTAGCTCCAATGCTTCCAATTCCAAGGCGTGATAGACGAATTTGTAGTATTTCTCAAGAAAAAAGATGCCAATGAAATTAGCAAAAATCGAGAGCATACGTCGGCGGTTTGAAGAGTTGTCATGGCAGGCCAATGCGTGGGGATGCTACCTAGGTGTGGCTAAGAGATTTTTAGCTAATTTGAGGATTGGAGGGAGATCAAGCCACTCCACCAGCCGAGGGTGCAGAAGATTAGTTGGAAAATAACTAAAAATAAATATTAACTCCTAATCCATGATTAGCAAAGTGATTAGGCTTAAAAATTAGCTGAATCCTAACCTGACTGATACCATGTTGAATTTGTAGCAATGTGATGAGCTATGGTGGATCAAATGCAAGAATCAACATGATTAGCAAGTAATTAGAAAGTGATGATTAAGGTAAGATTAGTGCACAATTAATCTAATAGTATAATAAAGGCATGGATACTCAAAAACGAGCAAGTTCCCATTAGGCCAATGCCTAAATTTATAGCTTTTACATCCACAAGGTGCCAAGCACCCATTCCCACTGATTTCTCCTTAATTTGTGCAACCTCTCCTACATCTGGGGGGCACCTTTTCCTAGAATCTTTCCACACCCCTATATTCACTCATGCTACCCTTGATTCTCTCATCCAATAGATTCTTCTTACCTTTTCACTGCTATACCCACTGAATTACTGACTCCCTTTTACAATCTCTAGCTCTAAGGGCTTGTTCCCGCCGCACACACCCATTCACTTGCATATTTCAACAGCCGCCACATGGACACCCATGTGATAACTCATCAAGAAGGTACATGCGTATCTCATTTTTTGCCTGCATATAGGCACAATCCCTTTCCCTAGACTCATGTAGCCACAGACCGGTGTACTTTCACCGTACACTATTCTTTGCACCCCACTTTGCTCTCCCTTTCCTTGCACCTGTATCCGTACCCATATACCAGATCCTATATAAACCCCCACCAGCTCCCCCCATGGGCGACACCTCGACACCCTACACTACCTGTACTACCTGACACTCAGTGTAGAGACCGCACCCGCCGATAGTCTATACTCGACATTCTATGCAGGACTATACCCGACAACCCTCTGTAGCCCCCTCTCCCAGAGCAAACCCTTTTCAACCCATCTCCAAGCATGCTCGGCATCCTTGTGTTGAGGAGAGGGTGTCCTTAGCTTCTCTCCTCTTGCCGCCGCCCTCCCCTAGTGTGAATAGACTTAGGGAGAACTCCCCTTCTCTCCCTCTAAGTGTAGGCTTATGCTCCAAAATCCAGTTTAAGGACACCTTCCCTCCCCCCATTAGCGGTGACTTTAGTAAGCACACTTTTGCTCTTAGAGGTGGTTGCCACATAAGAGTTTTATGGTCCTAAAGTGAGCAAATGAACTCCGATTCGCGATTCGACTGAAGCATTGATTTTGCAACAGCGTGGGCTACGAAAAGGTGGAAAGGATGGCACCTCCTTGAAGATGCCAAAATACTACATCGGGAAGCGTGCATAATAACGACCCTAGAGGAAATGCCTCGGATGCGGTCCCAACTCTCCCCTTGGGAATCCCACAAGGAACTAATGGCCAGGTTAGCTTAATAATCGTTTAAAGAGAGGTTTTGGATTTGCTTTTAATGTTAGCATTAATTAAGCAACAAAGAAGGTGTTGCTTTTTTGGCTTTGAAATACCAAAAATCTTGTGAAATTGTTGCTTTCTCGAGAAGACAATGTTGTTTCTCATATCCTATGGTTTAGTTAAGCAATTGTACGTTATCTTGATTAAGTTAAAGTACAGGTATATCTTCTCACCGCCTTGATGCTAATCCTATTTCCGTGCTTGTGTAGCTGGCCGACGATGGTAGTGAGGCCCGGGGTCGGCCCAAGGTATCCCTCCTACCATTGGGAAGATGAGACTCTCAGTGTAGGTGAGTGTTATGAATGCTGCCTAGTTTTGCGGGCCTAGGCTAGTGCGGTGCATTAGGGCCAAAAACGTCTCAAAATGGGCTGTGTAAGGAATTTGCTAACTTGCTAATTAGTAGAACATTGACGGTCAAAACGGCTCCAAATTTGGCCGTTTTGGATATTTAAAGCGTATCTATGTGATTGAACACGTATCTAAGTACATATTTTAAAATCTAAAAAAATATATCGTTTTCATGCTACTCTTTAATGGCTCGTCTCGAAATTTATCCTCTTTTAGTGACTTCGCGGCAGATACTTATTTCTCTTACTTTTGAATGACCATTCCCTCCGAACGCGCTCTCATCCATTCTCCAAAAAATTTCACTCCTCTGCTTCTCTAAGAATTTCACAAGCTACATCTCATTCTCATTCTTCTGCGTCTCTCATCTTCTAATAGCTCTGCTAATATTTTTAGCTCTGTTTAGTAATGAGTGATACATCTAATCATAAGTTTCATTTGAATATCAAGCTCAACCAAGAGTATGCAACTACACGGAGTGTCTACCAAAGACCCCTTTCATGTGCGAATGAAGCTCAACATCTTCACAACGAAGGAAAGAAGCATATTGACCTATGGACAGATGGAAGTCTATATCCACCGGATCCTAGAATAGGACGGTATCCTTCTTTTCACACACCACATGATTTGATTAGATTTGTTGGTGATGGGGTGAATGGCTTACTTGGTTATAGTTCAAGACTATCTCAATCACATGCAGAATATATTACATATCTTCAAAATACTTTATCTTTGAATGCAACAAAAATTATAGAACTTGAAAACAAAATAGTGTCTTTGAAACAAGAAAATGATCAATTGAAAATCTTAAAAGAAACTCCAATAGGGTTAAGAGCACGAGTAAAACGAATGCGGGATGTAGTTAACTTGACAGAGAGATCTGGACGAAGGAAAAAAAGGTTAAAACTTGTAAGAGATCATGTTACTACCCTTCTAGGATTTGACATGTCTAATGCTCAGGAAAGGGTAAGATTTTTGAATGAGCTTATGAATAGGTCGGATATCTTGAAACTTTTGAAACTTCCTGAAAATCAAACTAAAAAAAAACTAGTCTTTCAACATCTACTAAAAGATATGGACCTATTGGTCCAGCCTTCCCAAATGCAAGAAGTTTGTGACACAGTGGGAGTGAGTAGAAAGGGATACAGAGCCATCTCTAAAACCTGGTTCAGGGTCCTTAAGTATTACAAAATCAAAGATTTTGGGTTGCCTAGACCTCACAATGTTGGAAAATATAGAACTCTGTTAAATGAGGAAATTTCCAAACATTTCGGAGAGTATTTCTATATTGAGGGAACAATGCCATATGAGAGACAAAAAAAAAATCGTCTTTTGAATACAACATTTATAATAATATTTGGATGAACATTAGAAAAGTCCAATCTTTTATGGTGAGATATTACAACATTCGAGAAATAGATTGTGGAAGGAAAACTTGTATTTGTTATAAAATTAGATGAAGCTCAAATCCAAAAATGTCAAAAAATGGAAAGAATATCTATATCCCTAATGAATAAAGCATTGGACTATAGTCAAGGTAAGCTTGATTCTCCATACCACAAAACTCAATCAGAAATGGAGCTATGGTGGATTGGATCAGCTCACGTGCCAGTAGAGAGTCATGAAACATTAAAGTGGCTCTTTTCACATACAGACATTCCTTCAGTTATTCAGAGCCAAAATGCAAGTGAACATCTTCATGTAGATGACATAGGTGATTTCATTGTGGAATGGCATTTGAGTGCCTCAAGGCGTTGAAGTGTATGTTTGGTGTATATGGAGGAGCAAATACCAAATATCCATGTCTTTATTGCATGGCAAGCACAGGGACAAGAGAATGGCTTGTAGAAAATGAGATTGGAAAACCACCATCCAGAAATAATGTGAATGTTGTCGATTATCCAACTTCTGTTAAAATTTGGGATCCAATTCTACCAATACATTTAAAAAATGTGCATATATGTACATTGCATGCAGCGATAAGAATCTTGGACAAATTGCTCCGACTTCATCTGGACTATGCATATTCTATTAAGCCGACTAAACTTGTAGATGAGTGCATAGAAAAATGCAAAGTCTTGCTCTCTCAAATGGGTTTCCATGGTGGCAAAGTGCATCTTAAAAAAGATCCTGTTCTTTCTAGAGGTACAGGTGATGTTCTGCAAGATGTT
Organism: Cibotium barometz; assembly: GCF_041138505.1. Classification (NCBI taxonomy): domain Eukaryota; kingdom Viridiplantae; phylum Streptophyta; class Polypodiopsida; order Cyatheales; family Cibotiaceae; genus Cibotium; species Cibotium barometz. Next base: position 35,213,221 of record NC_141066.1, read on the forward strand.
TCAATGGGAGGAGCAAAAGCAAGAAGATTTTTGAGCAACCATGACACCAAACAAGTCAATGCAATGTGGAACTGCTGGAAACATCTGTGTCATCACCACAAATGTCAAAAGTAGACCAGATGTAGCCAACAAACATATGGAAGTTTGAAAAAAACTCGACAATTTTTTCAAAGTCCTAAGACAACAAGTTGGTTCAAATACTTATGCAGATGATTTCAAAAAAGCAATAAAGCTTTTAATAAAAGCTATCATAGATGCCTGGGGAGAAAAAGACATAACTTATTACTTAGTGAGTGTTCAGACTTATCAAAACAGTTAAAATTAAAGTGTAATTTCTTAAATTTACTAACAAAGAATTATCTTTGTAGCATATTCTTTACTTGCATGGACCATATTTTGCTCCAGAAGGACCCCTTGCAACATGGAACACACAAGGAATGGAAAAGTCCCACTATCAAGCGAGAACTTCCTTTTTCAGATGTACCAGAAGAGGAGGTGGTCAAAGAAGAAGCAATGCACTTAAAGAATTATTCAATTGGTTCTACAGGAGGCAATTACAAAGGATGAGATCAAAGAACCAGCAATCTGAAACTACACAAACACCTCAAGATAGAGACTAATGATTTACTAACACATTTGTACCTCTTACAAAATATTTGCTAAATTAAAATCAGTCCTTGCAAAATATTGTGTGTACATTAGTTTTTGATTCTCTTGGGACTATTTGGCATGTCACCTCTGTATCTCAAAAATTTTCTCCTTCTATAACCTCCAAAAAGATTGATATCTGACTCCTCAGCTACAGCTGCATAGCTAGAGTAGCAAAGAAAGTATCCTGCTCTTGAGGCATTGAAACCTGCAGCATATCCAAAGATTCTAAGAGCAGCAGCTCTCTCGAGAAGCAAGACCTTGTTAGCATTTATTTGAAGGGGAGTGTATCCCATGAACCTTGACAACACCTTCAAGGCAAATATTGGCAACTCAGCATCTTCAGAGAAGTTCATGTGGAATGCACAGAACACAGCCTTATCCAATGTACGTAAGTAGTGCATGAGAGCAGATGAAGGCCTTCTTGACCTAGTCTCTATAGCTTTCACTCTGCTGCCTTTAGCTCTTCCTAGAAAATCATCCTTATATCAAGCAATTCAATCTGCAAGACAAAAATCTCACTTTAAAAAAATTACAATCACAATAACATTTTGCAAAAGATTAAAAGGAAACTACCTTCTGTAACTCATCCTCACTTACTACTTTGTCTTTCATCAAGTTGCATGAGCCAACCCTCTCCACTTTATCAGAATCTGCCTGAAGCTTGAAATCTCTGCCAAAAGACTCTACACCTAACTCAATAAGCCTGTTCTCAAAATCCTCATCTCTAAGGGAAGGTTTCTCCTCATCCACTCTTTTAAGGCACAAGGCAAGTGTATCAGGAGCAGGGATAAATGAGTGGTCAGATGTTTGCAAATCAAGTGCCAAAAACTCTTCCTTTGACTCTACTTCTGTATCAATAAAGTCTTTGGTCACCTCACAAGCTTCTGAAATTGCTGCAATACAGTAGTCTTCCCTGATATTGAAGAGACATTGAAGATAGGACAAAGGAATAAAATCTTTCTCATTGATATAGAAGAAAGAAAGGCTTGGAACAGTAACCGAGGATTCAGATATGCTTGCTTCCTCTGAGGGCTCTTCAGTAAACAGTGAAAGCCCTAAATTCAGCAACATCAAGATTTGCACTTTCTTTCTCCTCAGCTTGAACATCAATTTCTTCCTCTTCTAAAATCTCACTTTTCTCTAGCTTTGAGACTGTGGTGACATTTAAGTTTTCTTCCTCCTTCTCTGCATCAATTTCCGATTCTTGCTCTTTATCTTGTATTTTTGCTCTCAAAAATAGAAAGAAAAATAAAGAGACATCTTTGGGGACAAGGTTACAAAGCTTTTTATGAATTAGACAAGAAATGGATGAAGGGCATGTGAAAGAGATTCTATTTGAAAATCTACTGAACCTCTTTGTGACTTTGGCTTTCTCCACTGACAGCTGAGTAAAATCGGTAAGGTGACAAAAATCATTGTCTCCAATTGAAAACAATGATCTTCAATTGACATTTCAAATTGTTTGTACTCCTCTTCAAGAATGTCCTTAAGCTTCATCAAAACATCTGAAAGAACAAACCTTGGATTGAATATCTCCACTGCATCTACGTATACCTTCATGTCATGACCATCTTGCAAAATAGCATTCAAGAGTCTTTCACTTGGGCTTTCTTCAACAAGTTCATGTCGTCCCTCAACACTTTTACTCATTGTGATATTTGAGAAAAACGCTGGAACAATTCTAAAGAAGGCTTAGAAGTCTTTATATGAAAGAGCCCGAACTAAGCAAAAATAAGTGGTCCAAAAGTTTTGGAATGCTTCTATCGCTTGGTGCAGGCTTTGGCAATTTGAAGGTTCAAAAAAAGAGAGAGAGTTTTGCAAAATAGAGCTTGGAAGTCACTATATGGCAGAGCCCGACTAAGCGAAAATAAGTGGTCCAAAAGTTTAGGAATGCTTCTATCATCTGGTGTGGGCCTTGGCGATTTGAAGGTTCGAAAAAAATTGAGAGAGAGTTTTTGAGAATATCCGATGTAGCACGTGGAGCATGGCAAAAATACCTTAAATAGTGATCGTTCGTGCCACGTGGCAAAAACGATTGCATGACACGTGTATCCAACGGTCCTATGTACGACGGATTCGAGGTATAAAAATTTAATTTTCTTGAAAACATTTCTATTTTTCATCGACATGGTATCAAGCGAGATCGCTCCTCCGAAATTCCCGGAATCTTCTTTTACCCTTCTCACCCATATCAAGCGATAGATCTCATCCATATCAATTGAACCTTCTTCATCGCTTCGTTCCGGATCCTCCCCTATCACTTGGCCGAATCAAGCAATAGAGCCAATCTCTATTTTCACCTTGTTTCAGACATATCCAGAACCAAGCGATTGAGCTATTCCAATCCTTTTGGAAGCTTTTAATCGCTTAGTTCCATCTCCTATAGTCATAGCCCGAATCAAGCGATAGAGCTAATCCAACCAATTTGGATCCGCCCCATCGCTTAGTTCGGGCCACTGTTAGTTTTTTTATCTCAACTCACAAATCACCAAGGACGTATAGGTGCACATGTCCACAATAGAATTTTTAGCCTTCATAATAGTGCACGAGGTGGTAGGGGGAGATCTAGCACTAGAGAAAGCAGTCATTGGAAACCTCAACAATAACAAAGAAATGGGATTTATTATTATTATTGTGGAAAGATTGGTCATATGGGCGAGACATCGTTACAACAAGAAGCAGAATGGCATTTTTTGTGGTGGAAGAGTTTAACATGGGAATTATGCAT